>NC_138229.1:44707728-45190228 GCF_964197995.2 Scardinius erythrophthalmus | reverse complement strand
ATTCAAATAGAATTACTGTTACAATGAGTGTTGTGCTTTTCCATGCTTGAAAATAATGATTGCCTTGACAAAATGGATGGACAAAAATGTAGATATTAAAATATTTAGTATGTAGTAGTTTTCCCGATGGTATTAAAAATTATAGGCTAGGCCTACTGAATATTGACATATTTCAAGGTGTCATATTGAAGTTAGAAATTCCAGTATCCACTAATTAATGTCCTTTGACATAAGGTAAAAACGTGTTAAAAGTAGCTATTTTCTACATAAATCTATGATTTTGTTGAATATTTTTATTGGTAATGCATTAACTATCGCCAGCTAAAAAGTAATTAGTAACTAGTACTCTGAGTAGTTTTTGAGAAGAGTAATTTGTACTTTTACTTAATTACTTTTTTGACACCAGTACTTTTACTTGTAATTGAGTATTATTTCAGCAATGTAACGGTACTTGTACTTGAGTACAAATTTTCAGTACTCTTTCCACCTCTGTGAATGATTTAGCATTTTGAACGAATCGGTTGACTCAAAGATTGAATGATCAAACATCTGTCTTAATCATGAACGACTCATTCGAACGAATCGTTTGAACATATGAATCAATGACTCGCTCATTAAGACGGTTGCTTGGCGACACCTATTGGCGGTTTAGTGTTGTTTAAAAGCATCATTCTTTCCAACGTGTGTGTGATTTGTGTGTGCACCATTATAAATGTCCGTGCGGATTTATATATATATATATATAAAAAATAAGGGACAAGACATAGATAATTTAACTTGCCTGACCTGATTAGAACAAGGAAAAAAATTGTTTTTTATGTTTTTGTATTTAGAATAAAATTAGAATAAAATTCTTTATAAAAAGAGAATAAAATAGGTTTAGTTGTGATATTTGTATACTTTTATATAGACATAAATGGTATATAATTACATTTTTAGAAGATTTGAGGCTTTTTGCGTTTCCTTTTTTGACATTACTTTAATCCCTTGCCATAGCAAAACCGTTTGAGATATTTGTTATCCATTCACAATTTAGCATCTTTAATGTATTTCCATCATGGTGATAAAGTTTGGTTATTGTTAAAATAAATCACTTAAGAGGAGTGGCAAAAAATTCAAAGGCTGATTTTGCAAAAAAAATTAAATTCAAACCAAAATATCTGACTTCCTGATGGTCGCAGCTAATTACATCAAATTAGAAAGTTGTCCAGATCGATGAGACCAATATACGTTGTTATTTTTGTAACTGTAGGTAAAAACTAACCCCCCCACTTTTGGCAAAAGCATTTTGAAAGTGACACACTTCCTGCTGCCAGTTGGTGGCGCTATAACTTTTACTCACAATAGTCACATCCATGTGATCGGCCTCTTACCACGAACACACTGCTGAAGTTCCATCAAAATCAGATTATGTATGCTGAAGTTATAACCCACTTCCTGTTTCATTTTTTCGCCATAAATTCGTTTCCTCGCCACGGCCAAACCGTTCGAGATATCAAAAATCCCTCCGCAATTTAGCATCCTCAATGCCTTGACTTCACGCTCACCGAGTTTGCTGGCGAACGGATGCATTCTCTAGGAGGAGTACATTAAATTCCATAGCGTGCGTTTCCAAACAACCCTAAATAGCCGACTTCCTGTTGGGCTGGCGTAAAACTTAGAGCATGAAAGTTGTTCGGCCCGATGAGATCTACATGTGTACCGAGTTTCATATTTTTACATGCAAGTGTGTTTGATTTATGGACAAGTGTTCAGAGCCCATTCCAGGGGGCGCTGTTGAGCCCCCCTGCCACGCCCGGGTACCAGCTTCAGCCCGGCCCTGATGGCCGCGGGTTCTGATCTGTCCGCAAAGTTTCAAGAGTTTTTGAGCACTTTAAGGGCCCCAAAAGCCCCTGAAACCTTGAAATGCATTGACAAATCCCTCCCACCCCTCACACACTCAGAGAAAGAGAGAGAGAGAGAGAGAAAATTCTACAAAAAATCACATTCAAACCCAAATATCTGACTTCCTGTTGCTCTGAGCTAATGAGTGTCAATTAGAAAGTTGTCCGGCTTGATGAGAACAATATACTTACCGAGTTGTGGGACTCTATGTAAAAATTAAGCCCCCATTTTTGACTAAAGGTGGCGCTACTGAGCCCCTCACCACGCCCATTTCTGAAACTTTGCACATGTCTACTGGCTAGTAAGTGTGATGTGTCTGTCGAGTTTCATGCAATTTCAAGTATGTTAAGAGTCTCAAAAGCATCAAAAAAGAATATTAAAATAATACTAAAGTTTGATGCGTTGCCACGGCAACAGTATCTAAGATATCAATAATCTTTTCACAGGTTTACATCTGCCGTGTGTCTACATTGTACACATAAAGTTTGAAGCAAATCTGGTAAAAATAAGACAGTGATTTCAAAGCATTTTAATAGTGATGTACTTCCTGCTGCCTGTTGGTGGCGCTATAACTTTGACTCACAATAGTCACATCTGTGCGATCGGCCTCTTACAACGAACACACTGCTGAAGTTTCATCAAGATCAGTTAATGTATGCAGAAGTTATAACACACTTGCTGTTTCTTTTTTTCGCCATAAATTCGTTTCCTCGCCACGGCCAAACCGTTCGAGATATCAAAAATCCGTCCGCAATTTAGCATCCTCAATGTCTTGACTTCATGCACAACGAGTTTGGAGGCGAATCGATGAATTCCCTAGGAGAAGTACATTAAATTCCACAGCATGCGTTTCCAAACAACCCTAAATAGTCGACTTCCTGTTGGGCTGGCGTAAAACTTAGAGCACGAAAGTTGTTCGGCCCGATGAGGTCTATATGTGTACCGGGTTTCATATTATTACATGCAAGCGTGTCTGATTTATGGACAAGTGTTCGGATCCCGTTCCAGGGGGCGCTGTCGAGGCCCCCTGCCACGCCCGGGTACCAGCTTCAGCCCGGCCCTGATGGCCGCGGGTTCTGACCTGTGTGCAAAATTTCAAGAGTTTTCGAGCATGTTAAGGGCCCCAAAAGTGCCCGAAAGGTTGACAAAATAATAATAATAATAATAATAATAATAATAATAATAATAATAATCCTACCGAAAACAATAGGGCCTTCGCCCTTTCAGGGCTTGGGCCCTAATTAGCAGTCATTTTGTTACTATAATGTGTGAGAAACGTTAGAGAAACAAACCTAAAAACCCTTTTTGTAAATGTTCTACAAATAAAACCATGGTAACCAATTTTATTTTTGAAATTCAATTTAAAAATTCAAAATAAAGTGCCACACTATTTGCTCTTCAAGTTCACCCAAGTTACCCTACGACAACATCAACTTGAAGTTCAAGTCTTGATGTTTTGATAAAAACACAGCTTATGAGCCATATGGGTTTTGAGATCTATTACAGTTTTTTTCAAATTGCTTACAATTTCTGAAACTATATCTCCATTTCTTAAAACTACACACAAAACGTGTTAAAAGTGGGGTATGTAATTCTCTTTTTTGGCCATTTTTACAAAATCACTTGAAATCCTATTCCTAACCCCCTTACAGCCACTGAGTTAGAAGCACTGAAATGAAAATTAAGCAATTTAATCATCTGTGGAACGGGCAGGACTCGAAAAACTCCAGCCAATCATTTCCAAGACCACCTAGAATCATTGGACAGTAAGTGCATCAATCAAACGGTCATACCATCCCCCCTCCCCCATCCATGTCCATGTTCTTCGAATGGATGGAGTCAAAGGAAAGAAGGTAGGATCATTTGAGTTGTGTATTTTCAAAATCTGCCTGCTGTTTTGCAAATCACATACCCCATCTTTAATGACCCAGCATGACCGCTAGTGCGACCAGGAAGTAAAAGAGGGACGCCTAGATAGTCATCCTCTTCTTCGTCTGAAGGGACAGCAGCCCGGAGGCATAGGACGCAGTGTCTCATTCCCTGTTTTTAGGGAACAAGACTTACAGTCGTAACCCAAGACCTTCCCTTCGAACAGGAACTCACACTGAGACACATTTGGGGAATGAAATACCCATGCTGCCATGCTGAGGGGATGTATGTCAATCATGGCTGTGGCAAGCACAAAACACATTTAACTCAGAGTTAAATCCCCCTGCTGGTACACATCAGGCTGTCAGTAGCACTACACCCCAAGGCTACTGTCCAAGCTTCATGGTCAGTGAGGAAGCACCTGTGGTTTTACACGAAGGACTTGCCCCAACACCAGCTCAAGGCCTGGACACCACAGCCCAAATCAGAGGAGTCTTTCAGGGAGTGCGGCCCAGACCCATTGGGCCCGAGCCTGCTACTTTCAGGGGGACCAGTGTCAACCCCTGTACCGAGAGGCTGTCCTACTTTATCAGCTGAAGCCAACAACCTGTGTTTTTGAAAAATGAACCTGACCACAGTCTCTAACCAGAGATTGATAGCTCCTCCACAGGGCTATGGGACGCCTCAACGGGATGACTCTTAAAGAAGATGAGGCCTGCCATTCTCACACCAGATAGTTTCTAGTGTTTCATGATTTTACCTCCACAGTAACAGCAACAACAGTATTTGATACACTGCCTATTTTGCAAGTTTTCCCACTTACAAAGCATGTAGAAGTCTGTCATTTTTATCATAGGTACTCTTCATCTGTGAGTGAGGAATCTAAAACAAAAAAACAGAAAATCACATTGTATGATTTTTAAGTACTTAATTCCGTCTCACATTTGAAGAGTACCTATGATAAAAATTACAGACGTCTGCATGCTTTGTAAGTAGGAAAACCTGCAAAATTGGCAGTGTATGAAATACTTGTTCTCCCCACTGTGTGTATATATCTATATATATGTATACAGTTGTGTTCTTACCCCTGGTAAATATAATCAAAAATGGCTGTAAAAAAAAATCTGCATCGTTTATCCTTTTGATCTTTCATTAAAAAAATTGGCAAAATCCTAATCTTTCATTTAAGTAAAAGAATTGAAAGTGGGGGGGAAATCACATTATAAAATAAATGTTTTTCTCCAAAACACAATTATTGATACCCTTTTATTAAATACCTTGCAATCTCCTTTTGCCAAGATACCAGCTCTGAGTCTTCTTCTATAATGCCTGATGAGTTTGGAGAACACCTGACAAGAGATCAGAGACCATTCCTCCATACAGAATCTCTCCAGATCCTTCAGATTCCCAGATCCATGTTGGTGCCTCTTCTCTTCAGTTCAGCCCACTCATCAGGTCAGGGGACTGGGACGGTCATGGCAGATGGTTTTTGTGCTCCGAAACACATTTTTGTGTGGATTTTGATGTTTGTTTTGGACCGTTGTCCTGATGGAAGATCCAACCACGGCCCATTATAAGATTTCTAGCAGAAGGCGTCAGGTTTTGATTTTTTATCCGTTGATATTTGATAGAATCCACGATGCCATGTATCTGAACAAGATGTCCAGGACCTCCAGCAGAATAATAGGCCCAGAACATTAAAGATCCAATGGTATATTAAATTGTACACATGGGGTATGTTTTATCCTTGTGTGCACCAAACCCATCTAGCGTGTTTTCTGGCAAAAAGCTCTTATTTTTAGTCTCATCTGACCACAGAACCCTGTGCCGTTTGAAGATCTAGTCGTGTCTGACAATTAAATTTGCTGGAGTTTGTTTCTGGAGGAGCGAGGAGGATTTTTCTTGAAACCCTCCCAAACAACATGTGGGGATGTAGGGGTTGCTGTTTTTTTTTAGGCTTTCTGACCCCAAGACTCAACTAATCTCTGCAATTCTCCATCTGTGATCATTGAAGAGTCTTTGGCCACTCAAACTTTCCTCCTCACAGTCCATTAAGACAGTATAGACACACGTCCTCTTCCTGGCAGATTCGTAATATCTTTAGTTGATTATAACTTCTTAATTATTGCCCTGATGGTCAAAATGGGGAATTTCAATGCTTTAGCTATTTTCTTACAGCCACTTTCTATTTTGTGATGCTCAACAATCTTTTGCTGCACATCAGAACTGTATTCTGTGGTTTTACTCATTGTGATGGATGATTCAGGGAATTTGGCCTTTGTGTTTCCTCATATTTAAACTCCTGTGAAACAAGAAGTGATAGCTGGACAGTTTCATGTTCCTAGTCCCCCTGGTGTGCTGAAAAAAGGTAAATATTAATGGGAATATACTTCAGAGATATTTTATTCATGAAAAATTCTAGGGGTATCAATAATTTGCAATTACAATTAACCAATGTGTTTTGGAGAAAAATATTTATTTCATAATGTGATTTCCCCCCAACTTTCAATTATTTTACTTCAATGAAAGGTTAGATTTTTGCCAATTTTTTGAATGAAAGATCAAAAATTTAAATGATGAAGATTCTTTTTCACAGCCATTTTTGATCATATTTACCAGGGGTATGATTCATTCTGAGCACGACTGTATATATGTGTGTAAATAAAACCACATACGGTAAGTATACACTGTATTGCCAAAAGTATTGGGACACCCCTCCAAATCATTGAGTTCAGGTGTTCCAATCACTTCCATGGCCACAGTTGTATCAATCAAGCACTAGGCATGCAGACGCTTCTACACACATCTGTGAAAGGACGGGTCGCTCTCAGGAGCTCACTGAACTCAAGCATGGGACCGTGATCGGTTGCCACCTGTGCAATAAGTCCATTTGTGAGATTTCCTCTCTTTGTGATTATGGTGTGGGGTTGTTTTTCAGGGGTTGGGCTTGAGCCCTTAGTTCCAGTGAAAGAAATAGCATACCAAGATATTTTGGACAATTTCATGCTCCCAACTTTGTGGGAAGAGTTTGGGGATGCTCCTGATCTAACATGACATGACTGCGCACCAGTGCACAAAGCTGGACCATATAGACATGGATGAGGAGTTTGCTGTGGAGGAACTGGACTGGCCTGCACAGAGTCCTGACTTCAACCCGATAGAACAGCTTTGGGTCATCGTGAAGAGGCAAAAACAACGTAAGAAGTGCTCAAAATACAAAGTTCAAGCATTGCTCAGAGTAGCATAAGCCAGACAAGGGAGGATTAAAAGAAAAGGGATTTTTTTTATTTGTGTTTTTTAATTATTTTTTATATGAGGTTAAGTGCTCACAGAAGAGATTAGTTTTCGGCTGTCTTTTGAATGTTGTCAGGGATTCTGCATTCCGGATGAGGGTGGGGAGAGAATGAGAATGAGAATATTCTGGAAAGTGATTTGGTGGCTTTCTGTGATGGAACTGTAACCCGCACAAGGTTACTGGAGTGCAACCCTCTATTCCGCCAGAGGGTGGCGCGTACACCCCCCAGTGAATCTTTTAATAATAAACAATACACCTTTCATCTGGTGAAGACGCTGCTAGAAAGCAACAAGGACTGGTATGAAAAATATCATCTGAAGGAAACAAATTCAAAGAAAAATCTCCAAATATTATCAAATATTGAAATATTGTGTGTCCATTAGGTTGAAAGTTGAGAGAGAATTAAGCCGCATGTCTTTGCGAGCTCCTCGAGAAATCTCCGGTAAGGATGATAATACTAAGTGTTATGCTGACTGTGCTAGCTCTATTATGGTGCAAAATACTGTTCTTCTAAAACCAATCGGAGTTGTGACCCTGATTCTTGCTGTTTGATACAATATAGACACAGATTCAGATTGTTTTATGTTGTTTGAGATGCTCGTAAAAGATCGTTAATCGCGCTAGCCGCATGCTAATCGCGTGCAATTCAAATGTGAATGTGTTTTGATTTTAGCTCTGCTGCTAGCTCAGCTAGACTAGTCACCACTGTAGCAGATCTTTGATGGTATTCACACCGCTAAAGGTGACTTTATACTCTGTTTTGTTGACTTACAAGTCATTTAATTGAGGAGTGTTTATCCTCTTGTTTGTCATATGTCATATAAGGGCGATTTAGTTCATTTAATTGCCAATGTACATATTTGATATGTATATGAGGAGCAGAATTTCATCTTAACTGTTAAAAAGAATAAATATATTAAAATCTGATGTTTAAAATGTTATTAAGATGCTTAAATAGATTTAAAAGGTTAAAAACATAAATATCCGATTTCAGAAATCTCATGATTTTATATCTATACTGTGAGATGGAAGTACATGATTGATTGTTGTTCATTGGAACTGACTTATGTTATGTGGTGTGATGTGTACCTATTCATTTACATAATGATTAGAGTATTTATATCCTTTACAATTGGTTATATTTGATTTGACATTTGAATGGACAAAAGTTTATTAGATTTGAACCGAAATGAGGCATAGTAACTAATGCATTCTGTACTGTATGTATAGATTGGTTTTTTGAAAGGGATAAACCATCTGAATCTGACCCTGGTGGTCAGTGGCGAGCCAACCGCAGAAGTGAACGAACCAAGAGCCTGGTGTGGCCAGCCGTGGCATCTTTGGAACCATCATCATCCTGTGCCTTCATTTGAAACTCAGATAAGAACACACGTAAACCTACCCGGGTAGTGAAAAGAGCATACACACTCCAAGAAACACACACACACCAAGAACTTCCATGGACTCTTCCATTTTGTTTGAGTTGTTTATTTTGGGATTTTATTGTGCACTGTGCACTCAGGAAGCCGGCTTAGATAGGCAGGGAATGTAAATAACTGTCTTTAATTTTGTATAATACATTTCTCAAATTTACCTGTTTTGTGTTGTCTGTTCTCTGCTGACCTTTTACTATTTCAGGCTCCGTAGTCGTACCTAGACCTTCTGATAATAGCCAGCTTTAATTCATAGCTACTTAATTTAGTTATCGGTTACACTGACCTGAGACGTGGGTTACAATTGGCGAGCCAGCCAGGAGTCTGGTTATGTGTTAGCAGTGAACCACATTACACGTGTGTGAAACTATTTTCTAGTGTGTGAGCTCTTTGTTATCTTTTTATAGATCACTCTTTACTAAACATGGAGTTCATAGCAAGCTCAGGTATCAAAGTCCCCAATGCAGTAATGGTGAGTGGTTTGCTTGAATCACCAGAAGATGAGGAGATCATAGACTTCCTCAAGAAGTATGGCTCCATGAGACTTGTCCCAGTTACTGACATTAACTCAGAGTTCTATAAAAACCTGATTATTGAGTATAAAGATGGTGTTGCCATTGAAACCTTAGCCCCTCTTCTGCCCTACACACATGAACTTAAGGACCGTCCAGATGTAAAGTACTATGTTCAAGCTCTGGCAAGTGTGTACACCACTAAAATTGGCTGCAGTGTTACCAAAGCCTACCTCGATGAAATAAAGAAGTTAGCGAAACTGAGTGGACGAGGCTTCGAAGAGGTGCTGAAAGACATGATGTCAGAGATCAGTGAGACAATCGAAACTGATGGCAGTGGTGATAATGAGTTTGGAGCCAGACAGCTCAGCACGCCTCTTGACACCTTTGAACCCACACACCCCCAGCTGCTCCCAGATTCTTCTCGGGAAAGGTTCATACATAGTGGTGCTGAGCCATGCCCACCGGCTGATGTGAAGCGAAGTCTGTCCATTGTGGAGAGCGACCTGAATCCACCTGAAATTCAAAAGGTCATTGTTGAGCACATTGTGAGGAGAGATGAATTAAACACACATTCACACTTTCCCATCAAGCTTCGTTCATTCTCAGGCAAGCTCCCCAGGCCCAATAGTGAGACAGACTACGACACATGGCGTTCACATGTTGAGCTTCTCAGGAAAGACCCCACCCTGTCTAATCTTCAGAAATCGCGGAAAATATTTGAAAGTTTGCTCTCACCTGCAGCAGACATTGTCAAAAGATTGAGCCCTGAAGCTACTCCTGAAACCTACCTTCAACTGCTGGACGCAGCCTTTGGAACTGTTGAGGACGGCGAGGAGCTTTACGCCCAATTTATGAATACTCTTCAGGATCCCGGTGAAAAGGCCTCTGCTTACCTCTGCCGCCTTCAAGCTGCCCTGAACCTTGCTGTTAAGAGAGGAGGAGCTGCTGCTGGAGAAGCAGATAGACACATCCTCAAACAGTTTTGTCGCGGGTGTTGGGACAACCCTTTGCTCTCTGACCTCAACCTCGAAGATAAGAAAATTCACCCACCAGCATTTTCAGAGCTCCTGTTATTAATCCGCACTGAGGAGGATAGGCAGGCAGCTAAAGCTACACGTATGAAGAAGCACCTTGGCTCACACCGGCAGCGGGCTATGGCAAGTTCTCAGAGTGCATGCGTCTGCAGTCAACAAGCAGCATTCCAGCCTGAGTCCGATCCATTGACAGAGCTTAAACAGCAGGTGGCGTCTCTGCAGAGCCAACTCACCACGCTGATGTCTAAGAAAGTTAAGAAAGCCCCGAAGACGAAGGGGAACACTGAGCATCCATCAGGTGGGCCAGCATCTAAACTTGACCCTAGAGCACCAAGTTGGAAACCTACCAACTTAAAGACAAGCACCCAGCCGAGACCTTGGTATTGCTTCAACTGCGGCGAGGACGGTCACATCTCCTCAGCTTGCAGTAACAATCCAAACCCCACTCTCGTCAATGAAAAAAGAGATCAATTGAGAGAAAAGCGGCGCCTCTGGGAGGCTAAAGAACACTCACCAGATTGTAAGGATTTTTAGATGGAGTCTCAGTTGCAGGGCAAACTGAGGCTGAAGCAGTTCACCAACGCCCTGCTAAAGATAAAAGTGATGCCAAGCCCAAGTTCAGTGCTGCTTTGAACCAATCTAATGTTAGAAAACACCCCTTCAGAGTCCCGAAAAAACTTATAGGCACAAAAACTACAGGCCTAGTTACCATCCAGGGCAAACAGTTTAACTGTCTCCTGGACACAGGTTCGCAAGTAACCACAGTCACCAAGTCCTTCTATGACGAATACCTACCTGAGCAACAGATCGAACCACTCTATAACCTTCTTGAAGTTGAAGGGGCCAATGGTCAATCTGTGCCCTATCTTGGATATGTCAAAGTCACAATCACCTTCCCAAAACAGTTTCTTGGAGCTGAATATGAAGTCCCAACATTGGCCTTGGTTGTTCCAGACAGCGGCACTTCAGGGTACAAGATACTGGTTGGTACAAACACACTCGATGTAGCGTATGGTATGTGCAGAGAGAAAAGTCCAGCAAGCCACCATCCTGCCCCAAACGGCTACAGGACGGTGCTGAAAGTACTTCAACTGCGACAGGAACAAAGTTATGACAGTAACATCGGACTGGTGAGGATGCAAGGCAGAGACAGAAAACTCATTCCAGCTGGAGGAACAGTTGTTCTGGAGGGAGTGGCATCAGTTAAAGAGTTCCATACTGAGAGGTCTGCAATCATGGAGTATCCTTCATCCTCTTCTCTGCCTGGGGGGCTGCTAGTAAAGTCCTGTCTCGTTGATCTACCAGGCAGACTACCAGTTGTGGTCTCAAATGAGTCGGAACACAACATTATTATCCCAGCTAAGTGTGTGATTGCTGAGCTCAGTGCAATCCAGGCCATTCAGTCTCACAAACAGAGCGTGACCAATCCATCTGAACCCGAACGCTCCAAGGCAGCTGACCTAGCCTTTGACTTTGGTGAGTCCCCGGTCCCTCCAGAATGGAAAGACAGAATTACTCGAAAATTAAATAGCATGCCTGAGGTCTTCGCCCAGAACGACACTGACTTTGGAAGGACAGACAAAGTCAAGCATCACATCAAACTGTCCGATGAAACACCATTCAAACTCAGAGCTCGGCCGATTCACCCACACGACGTAGAAGCTGTTCGTCAACATCTTCAAGAGCTTCTCGATGCTGGGGTGATCCGTGAAAGTGAGTCTCCATTCTCCTCTCCAATCGTTGTAGTCAGGAAGAAGAATGGCCAGGTACGCCTCTGTATTGACTACAGGAAACTTAACCTGCAGACGGTGAAAGACGCCTATGCACTTCCGAGGCTGGATGACAGCTTCACAGCACTCTCCGGTTCCAAGTGGTTCAGCGTCCTCGATCTAAAGTCTGGCTACTATCAGATCGAAGTTAACGAGGTTGACAAGCCAAAGACTGCCTTCGTATGCCCACTTGGTTTCTGGGAGTTTAATCGCATGCCTCAGGGAGTGACAAACGCCCCTAGTACCTTCCAGAGACTGATGGAAAAGTGCATGGGAGACATGAATTTGAAGGAAGTTGTCGTTTTCCTGGATGACTTGATAGTCTTCTCAAAAACTTTAGAAGATCATGAAGCCAGACTCACCAAGGTCCTCAACCGCCTGAAGGAGTATGGGCTCAAGCTGTCCCCGGAAAAATGCAGATTCTTTCAGTCCTCAGTCCGGTACTTGGGGCATGTGGTCTCAGAGCAGGGGCTGGAGACCGACCCGGAAAAGATTGCAGCACTAAAGACCTGGCCAGTCCCTCAGCATCTAAAAGAGTTGAAAGCCTTCCTCGGATTCTGTGGGTATTATAGGAAGTTCATTAAAGGCTATTCAAGTATTATGAAACCCCTGAACGACTTAACATCTGGTTACCCACCTCTAAGGAAGCACCCAAAGTCCAAAGAAAGGAGTGGCCAATACTACCACCCCAAAGAACCATTTCTGAACCGTTGGACTCCCGCCTGTCAACAGGCATTTGAGATAATCATCGGCAAGCTGACAACGTCCCCAGTTCTGGCCTTCGCAAATCCTGCACTCCCTTACATCCTTCACACCGATGCAAGTTCCACCGGCCTCGGAGCGGCCTTATATCAGGAGCAGGAGGGACAGCTGCGTGTCATCGCCTATGCAAGCAGAGGGTTATCACGTAGTGAGTCCCGTTATCCAGCTCACAAGCTTGAGTTTTTAGCGCTGAAATGGTCTGTAACGGAGAAGTTCAGTGACTACCTCTATGGCAATCAGTTCACAGTAGTCACTGACAGCAATCCCCTTACCTACATACTTACCTCAGCCAAACTCGATGCAACCAGCTACAGGTGGTTAGCTGCTCTCTCTACCTTCTCCTTTAAGCTCCAGTACCGCCCCGGAAAGCAAAATGGAGATGCTGACGCACTATCGCGACGTCCCCATGGAGACCTGCGTGATGACCCCTCATCTCGAAAAGAGTGGGACAGGATCCGCCAGTTCACACAACACCATCTATCAGATCCAGATAACATTAATGCTGTGGATCAGGGGGTTGTTCATGCCATCTGTGAGAGACAACTTATTTATTGTACCAATGATGGAATGGGCGGAGATGGAAGTATTTCCATCGTCGAGAGCCTTGCCATCTCTGGAGATGCTGTACCTGACAGCTTTGAGCAGGAAGATGAGCTTGGAGGGCTTCCCATCATCCCACACTTATCAGAGGCAGATCTCAGAGACAAACAGAGAGCTGACCAGTGCATTAAACATGTCATCTCCCAGATTGAGCGTGGCGAGAAACCACCACCCACTGTGAGAGCTTTGCTTCCAGACCTACCTCTGTTGTTGAGAGAGTTGACCAGGCTTGAACTGCGGAATGGCATCCTCTATAGAACACGCCAAGAAGAAGGCCAAACACAGTACCAGCTAGTCTTACCTGAAGAACTTCGTGAGACAGTCTTAATGAGCCTGCATGACAACATGGGTCATATGGGAAGGCCAAACACAGTACCAGCTAGTCTTACCTGAAGAACTTCGTGAGACAGTCTTAATGAGCCTGCATGACAACATGGGTCATATGGGAAAAGACCGCACGCTGGACTTGGCCAGAGCCAGATTCTACTGGCCGAGGATGGCCTCTGACATTGAGAGGAAAGTCAAGATGTGTAACAGGTGTGTGCTCAGGAAAACCTTACCTGAGAGGGCAGCACCTTTAGTGAACATCATGACAACAAGACCGCTTGAACTGGTCTGCATGGACTTCTTGTCCATTGAACCGGACAGAAGTAACACGAAGGACATTCTCGTGATCACAGATCACTTCACAAAATACGCAGTGGCTATTCCAACACCAAACCAAAAGGCTCAAACGGTTGCAAAGTGCTTATGGGACAATTTCATCGTCCATTATGGTATTCCAGAGAAACTGCACAGCGACCAAGGTCCTGATTTTGAGTCGCGGCTAATTAAACAACTGTGTGGAGTTGCAGGCATACAGAAAATTCGAACAACTCCGTACCACCCAAGAGGCAACCCGGTGGAACGTTTTAACCGCACTCTGTTAGACATGCTTGGCACTCTGGAAAACCAGGATAAGTCACACTGGAAGGACTTCGTGAAGCCTTTGGTCCACGCGTACAATTGTACCAGAAGTGAAGTGACTGGGTTCACACCGTATGAGTTAATGTTCGGACGCCAGCCACGCCTGCCAGTCGACCTTGCATTCGGCTTACCTGTCAAAGAAGAACAACAGAAGTCACACTCCCAGTACGTAAAGCACCTCAAATCCCACCTTGAGGAGAGCTACAAAATAGCTACAAGGAGTGCTGCTAAGGTAGCTGAAAAGAACAAAACAAGGTTTGACAAGCGTGTGACTCCTTCTGCTCTGGACATTGGAGACAGAGTACTTGTCAGGAACGTACGCATTCGTGGAAAGCACAAGCTCGCTGATAAATGGGAGTCCACCGTCCATGTGGTAGTGAGGAAAGCTGGAGACCTCCCTGTCTATACAGTAAAACCAGAGACCGGAGAAGGCCCATGGCGCACGCTGCATCGAGACCTCTTGCTCCCATGTGGGTTCCTCCATGTAACACCAGAAGAACAACCCAAACCACTTGAGCGCCGCAAGACACGCCAGACCATTCAAAGTGACCCAAGAGAAGTTGATCAGTCTTCAGATGAGGATGATATCATTCCTGTTACCTGGTCCCAAAAAGAACCAGTTCCAGAGGTAACCAGATATATTGTCTCGCGAGATGTTCCAAGACACCATGGTTCAAGCCATTCTAAAGAGAATCTGACGACAAACCTCAACAGGGTGACTGATGATGCTCCAGCAAATTCGAATAGCCTACCTGATGTTACTCCAGTCAACCAAGTAACACTGAACCTGAACTTACCTGGAAATGATCCTGTGGAAATAAAAGACCTACCTGGAAATGAACCTGTGGAAAGAGAGACAGACTCACCTGGAAATGACGACCTTGTGAACGGCTCAGATGAGGACTATCCTGAACAACTTCCAGTCCTCTCCGACATGCCAGAATGTGATGAGACAAATGTCCTTGAAAATGAAGGAGAAGATGAGATTAAGGAGACAGTGGAACAACCAGATACTGATGACCTGATCAGGAGATCTGAGAGGAACCGTCAGCCACCTAGGCGGCTGGACTACACTGAACTGGGAACCCCCTTAGTCACAGTGGTGAAATCACTCTTTCAAGGGCTGACTACTGTGTGGGACGACATCATGAGTGAGATTGATGCGTCAGCTCATCCCCCTGTTCTGTCCCCTCCGGTGATAACCGTTTGAACATTGCCATGCACAGGGACGTGCATAAGTTTGGAGGGGAGAGTGTAACCCGCACAAGGTTACTGGAGTGCAACCCTCTATTCCGCCAGAGGGTGGCGCGTACACCCCCCAGTGAATCTTTTAATAATAAACAATACACCTTTCATCTGGTGAAGACGCTGCTAGAAAGCAACAAGGACTGGTATGAAAAATATCATCTGAAGGAAACAAATTCAAAGAAAAATCTCCAAATATTATCAAATATTGAAATATTGTGTGTCCATTAGGTTGAAAGTTGAGAGAGAATTAAGCCGCATGTCTTTGCGAGCTCCTCGAGAAATCTCCGGTAAGGATGATAATACTAAGTGTTATGCTGACTGTGCTAGCTCTATTATGGTGCAAAATACTGTTCTTCTAAAACCAATCGGAGTTGTGACCCTGATTCTTGCTGTTTGATACAATATAGACACAGATTCAGATTGTTTTATGTTGTTTGAGATGCTCGTAAAAGATCGTTAATCGCGCTAGCCGCATGCTAATCGCGTGCAATTCAAATGTGAATGTGTTTTGATTTTAGCTCTGCTGCTAGCTCAGCTAGACTAGTCACCACTGTAGCAGATCTTTGATGGTATTCACACCGCTAAAGGTGACTTTATACTCTGTTTTGTTGACTTACAAGTCATTTAATTGAGGAGTGTTTATCCTCTTGTTTGTCATATGTCATATAAGGGCGATTTAGTTCATTTAATTGCCAATGTACATATTTGATATGTATATGAGGAGCAGAATTTCATCTTAACTGTTAAAAAGAATAAATATATTAAAATCTGATGTTTAAAATGTTATTAAGATGCTTAAATAGATTTAAAAGGTTAAAAACATAAATATCCGATTTCAGAAATCTCATGATTTTATATCTATACTGTGAGATGGAAGTACATGATTGATTGTTGTTCATTGGAACTGACTTATGTTATGTGGTGTGATGTGTACCTATTCATTTACATAATGATTAGAGTATTTATATCCTTTACAATTGGTTATATTTGATTTGACATTTGAATGGACAAAAGTTTATTAGATTTGAACCGAAATGAGGCATAGTAACTAATGCATTCTGTACTGTATGTATAGATTGGTTTTTTGAAAGGGATAAACCATCTGAATCTGACCCTGGTGGTCAGTGGCGAGCCAACCGCAGAAGTGAACGAACCAAGAGCCTGGTGTGGCCAGCCGTGGCATCTTTGGAACCATCATCATCCTGTGCCTTCATTTGAAACTCAGATAAGAACACACGTAAACCTACCCGGGTAGTGAAAAGAGCATACACACTCCAAGAAACACACACACACCAAGAACTTCCATGGACTCTTCCATTTTGTTTGAGTTGTTTATTTTGGGATTTTATTGTGCACTGTGCACTCAGGAAGCCGGCTTAGATAGGCAGGGAATGTAAATAACTGTCTTTAATTTTGTATAATACATTTCTCAAATTTACCTGTTTTGTGTTGTCTGTTCTCTGCTGACCTTTTACTATTTCAGGCTCCGTAGTCGTACCTAGACCTTCTGATAATAGCCAGCTTTAATTCATAGCTACTTAATTTAGTTATCGGTTACACTGACCATTTAGTTATCGGTTACACTGACCTGAGACGTGGGTTACAGAACCACGAGATGTTGCTCGACGAGCTGCAGCGTCTTGCCAGGGCTTTTTTTTTTTTTTGGCTCTTGCTGCTGCACTCCTGCTCCTGTTAGCGGTTTGGCTAGCTGTTTTAAGGTTGGTAAACCAGACAAACAACAATCACCAGAGACCTGCTTATCATCCTCCAAAAAGGAACTTCTGAACAGATTTTGTGATTGATGTGTAGTCATTTGGATGGTTTGAAGCAGTGGATTGAGAAACTGAAGGGTGATATTTGGTGGATTGAGATTGGGCCTGCCGGTGGTAGTGGAGCCATCTTCCTCTACCTAGCCAGCTCCAGGCTTTCAGCCACTACCACCAGGCCGGTTCCAGGCTTCCAAGGCAGGGGTGGAAGTAACGAATTACAAGTACTCACATTACTGTAATTTAAGTAGTTTTTTCGGGTACTTGTACTTTGAGTATATTTTTAAATCTGTAATTTTACTTGTACTCAAGTACATATTAAGCTACGTAATCTACTTCGCTACTTGTAAAATCACATTTCGTTACTGAGTACAATTTAAATTGATATTCATATCTTTGACTGGCAAAAATATATCCGATAGTAAACGGACCAATAAAAACCCTGATATTTGGACTGAAAAAAGTTTTTGAAGAGCTGATCATAAGTGAAGGAGGCAAGGAGCTCAGGGTGATTATTGGACTTAAAGTTTGGAGAAACAACAAATTACATAGTAGTGTTATCTATATTTTGATTCATATCGATACTGAAATATCTGACAATACTCAATATCTGTTCCAACACTAATTTTCTGAAGTACACTACGGCATTTATATAGCGCTAGCTTAACTAGTGTTGACCTGATTGCCACTCGTGCGGATTGATATTAAGGTCTGTTTACTTTTTCTTATGGTAGAAAAGAAGTTCCTGAACTGAATGATATAAGAATTAGCAGGTGTTGTTGCGCCGAAATGAACCCAAATACGATTGAAATCAATGTTTAGGAAGAACTTTGACGCTCTAAAGCTCATAATTAGATTCTGCGACTTTAGCCGGGGTTTCATCACAATTACTCACCCTCATGTCGTTCCAAACCAGTAAAACCTGTTCATCTTTAGAACACAAATAAAGATATTTTTGATGAAATCTGAGAGCATTCAGACCCCACATACTCTCCACTGTCATAACCACTTTCAGGGCCCAGAAAGATAGTACAGACATCATGTGAGCTCACCAACGCATGTGTTCTGAGCCGGCGTTCTGACGTAGAACCCGGAAGCACTGCACTGTGTTTACGGTGTTGAACAGCATCAGAGAAGTGAAGGGAAGAGAAGAAATTGTTTAAAAAAGTTATTTTTGTTTTTTTGCGCACTAAAATTTTCTCGTTCCTTCGTAACATTAAGGTTGAAGCATTGTAGTAAAATGGACTATTTTAACGATGTATTTACTACATTTCTGGGCCTTGAAACTGCTAATTACACTGCAGACTATTATTGTTGCTTTCGTCAAGGAAAATTATGACTAAATATCGTCGTCAACGGACCTTTATCACGTGACGAAAACGAGACAACGTAAATGCTGGTCATGTGACAATATCTATAATTAAATGTATAATTCAATATTGTTGACGAATAAAAACGAGAGTAAATGTGATTTACAAAATAAAAACTGTGGCTAAAATGTCTCTTCATTTTCGTTGACCAAAACGAGACGAGATGAAATGTTATGACGTTATTTTGTCTCTTTTAGTCGCATTATTATTATTATTATTTTGCAGTATTTCTGTTTCCCGTGTCTCACTTCAGGGGCTGCATCAGGTCGCACCGCACAGACGCAGGTGACGTCACTTCCTTTGGCGTTATTTAGAAGATGCAGCTGCGGTGAGTTAATGTAAACGACAACAAACAAAGTTAAGTCCGACACCGTTTCACACACACTCCGTGTGCAGTGTGTATGCGGTGCAGGAGCAGCACGCGCTATAGTGCTTTCACATATGCTGCGTTTGCAGTGCGTAACTGATCCGCGGCTGTACCACAAACACATACTCTCTATTTTTATTTCAAATCCAGAAGTTATCAGCTACTTTTATTGAAAAAAAAAGTTTTGTCAGCATTGCGATTTCTCTTTGTACACATATACTCTTTAATAGACGTAATTCACTTTAAAAGCACAATTTAAACAACGTATTATTCAATGCACTACTTCTATCTAGATTTATAAGCAAGTAGTAAAATATTTAGCCATGTAGTTATATTAAAATTGCAAACATTTTAAATTAAAACTTAAAATTTACAAAAACAGCCGACTCTCATGCCTTTTCTTTTGCATTTAAATTTTAATACAATAAATCTTACATGTCACAAATGATACTTTTCTGACCCCCAATTTCCACCAACTGCGGAACGGCTGCGGATCCGCTCCGGAACGGCAGCGGAGTCAATAGGTTTCCATTTAAGTCAATGTGTGTATTTTCACTGACTGCGGAACGGCTGCGTTCCAACTCCGTCCCAGCTCTGGCGATCCGCAGCCCTCCGGAGCAGATACGCAGAGCTTCTATTTTTGCCGGATGCCGCAGCCGTTCCGCAGCAATTCAGCACAGGGCAGATTGTGCGGGACAGGTTATATCGCGCGATCATACGTGAATCTCGTGGGTTCTCGTGACTTCAGCTGTCAGTCGTGGCCGCAGCCGTTCCGCATCAAAGCCAGACCTGGTGAGTATTGACGGACGGCGGAGCACGGAGCCGGCACGCAGCGGAGCCGCTCCGCAGCCATTCCGCAGTTGGTGGAAATCCAGGGTTAGTGTTACTTTTCTGTTCATTATTTTTGCTATTTTTACATAGTGGTTCACTATACTGACTGGGTTAAATAGAATTGCATTACTAAAAAGAGACTAAAATACAATTTTCATTGACTAAAACTAGACTAAATGTCATCAGTTTTCGACGACTAAAATTAGACGAAAATAGTCATGGATAATTCTCAATAAAATAAGTAGTGGTGCAACGGATCATTATTGATCCGTGATCCGTTCGGATCAATATCTTCGGTCTGGGCACACACGTGATCCGCGGATTGATTTATGAAAAAAAAAAAAGTTGCGCGCATGTTCAGTCCACACACAGAGTGGTCATGGCGAGCGGAGGAACGGAGGAGCTTGAACGCCCCGTGTACAAATCCCCTGTATGGGAGCATTTTGGCTTCCCTGTCAACTATAATGATGAAGGAAAGAGGTTAGTGGATAGAACCTTGACGGTGTGTAGGCACTGTGGCACAAGAAAGCAATATGACAGTGGAAACACTTCAAGCATGGCCACGCATTTGAAGCGACATCACCCCGGTGTTTCACTGACAGGAGTGAAAACGACGAAGGTTGCTCAGCAACCGCTTATCACCGCGGCATTTAAGCAGCCCCTTGTTGCACAATCAGACCGGGCTAAAGCCATCACCAATGCTATCGGTGTGTTTATAGGTGCAGACATGAGGCCATATTCGGTTGTGCAAAACGAGGGCTTTAAACACATGCTGAAAGTGCTTGAGCCACGTTACGACATTCCGTCGCGCACCCACTTCAGCGAAAAGATTGTGCCAGATCTTTATGAGCAGGAGAAGAAAAAAGTTGTGGACGAACTATCGCGAGCATCCGCTGTTGCGCTCACAACAGACGGGTGGACGTCCAGGGGAACGCAGAGCTATGTGACGATAACCGCTCACTTCATCACAGCAGACTGGGAGATGAGAAGTCCGGTGCTGCAGACACGCCCCCTCTACGAGAGTCACACAAGCACTCATCTTGCGCAGGTACTGACACAAGCAGTGGAGGAATGGAAGATAAAGAGGCCCAGTACTAATATCCCAGTCACAACTGATAATGCCAAAAATCAAATAAATGCAGTGAATGAGGCAGGACTGGGCCCACAGATAGGGTGCTTTGCACATGTAGTGAATTTGGCATCACAGAAGGGAATCTCCGTCAATAGGATGGACCGCCTCCTCGGGAGGATCAGGAAGGTGGTTTCCTACTTCCACCGAAGCACAACAGCTGCTCATGTGCTTAAGACAAAGCAATAAATGCTAAAGCTGCCTACTCATAAGCTCATACATGATGTCCCAACAAGGTGGAACTCCACTTATATGTTGGAGCGTTATCTGGAGCAGCAGGCAGCTATATACTCTGCATTGACCGACAAGACCCTGAAGAAAAATGTCAAAGACATCATCACCCTGTCTGATGATGATGTGAGAGTGGCCGAGGAGGTCCTCCAGGTGCTTAAACCCCTCAAAACTGTTACATCTCTGCTGAGCACTGAAACTTCACCATCTGTGTCAATGATCCAGCCGCTGAAAACAAGGATTCTATAATCCATGGCTCCAAGTGTGGAAGACAGCACCATCACTCGAGATGTCAAGACTGCCATTAGAGAGGACCTGGAGCCCAGATACACTTCACCCCCTACTCTACAGGACTACCTTCACAGATGTACTGCCCTGGATCCAAGGTTCAAATCCCTGTCTCACATGGACCCTGCCCTACGCCAGAGGACATACAGTGACCTCACCACTGAGATTGTCAGCAGTCTGGGCACTGAAGACTGTGATGAGGTAAAGAAAAAGAATATTATTTAAAAATGATGAATTTAAATCTAAATACATTGTTTATTTTCAGTAATAATGGCTTTTATTAAATGTTATTGCCACATTTTTCATGTCTATATGAAACATGAAAATAAATAATAGGTTTAATTAATCAACTAATTTTTTTCTGCAGGGTCAAGCTACAGAGCCAACAGGAGCAAACTTGGACACATCTCCTCCACAAAAGAAGTCGGCGATGGCAGAGCTTTTTGGAGAGACCTTTGCCAGCAAAGACATGGACAGCAAGACTCCTGCTGACATCAAAGAGGAGGTGGCATCCTACCTGGCAGCAAGTGGCATTACAGTTGGCATACACACTGATGGAAGCTGACCAATTTCCCAAATTTTATTAAAAAATTCTAGTACTATTTTTAGTGTCTCATCTGTCATATTTGCTACCATTTTATAACATACCATGTCTTTTCCTGGAGTAGTTTGTTTTGCATTAATGACTGCTTTTTTCAACTCAAACATATTTAAAGGTTCGTCTAATGGATTTCCTGAATGTTCTTTCTTTTCTAAAACATCTGGGAAACTTTCTAACACTTTCCTTCTGTTCACTTGCGCTTCCTTAGTAAGGTTCTCAGAACTATGCACTTTCCTAAATGTTTGAGCTAAAACTTCAGCCTTTTCTAAATTATTAACTGCCACTTTATCACCACTATTTAATACAGGTAATTCATAATTCCTTCTAACTCCTCCCATCCTCCTTATCATTCCCCATATATCAGATAACTTCACATCCCTTCCTATACTATTACAGAATTTCCTCCAAAAATTTCGCTTTTGTGTCTTAATTGTTTTTCTTACTACTGCCTGCTTTCTTTTATACTCTATCAAAGCATCTTGAGAATGATATTTCTTAACAAATTTAAAAGCTTTGTTTCTTGCTTTAACTGCTTTACTGCACTCATCATTCCACCATGGTACATTCTTACATTTCCTATTTCCTTTACTTTTAGGTATTGTTTCCTCAGCTGACAATATTATTTCATTTACTAATGCATTATTAAACTCATTTATTTCTATTTCTTTAATCTCATTAAGTTTTAGACATTTTGCTGCACAAATGATCTGAAAAATTTCCCAATTTGCATTCTCTATTTTCCACCTTGGAATGTTCCTAATCCTTTCTTGACATGTCCCTAATCCAACTTGAATTAGAATAGGGAAATGATCACTACCTATTGTAGTTTCCTTATCTACATTCCATGTACTAATACCTGCTATTACACTGGACACAAATGTTAAATCAAGTACTGATTCAGTATTATTTATACTGTTAAACCGTGTTCCCTCACCATTGTTGAGACATACCAACCATTTATCATCAATATATTCTTCTAAAACTAAACCATTTGCATCTGTACTATTGCTTCCCCATAACGTATTGTGTGCATTAAAATCCCCACACCATATTACCTCATTGGTTGGTGATCCCACAATATTTTCCAAAATACTACCCTCTATTTTCCCACAAGGATTATAATAATTGATTACATCTATAGAACCTTTACTAGTCCATATCCTTATCGTAATTGATTCATTATTTTCATTTATATTTATAATTTCATAACTTAAACCATTTTGTATGAAAGTTACTAATCCTCCCCCTCTACCATTCTCTCTATCTCTTCTGACTGCTGAATATCCTTTAATAGTAAAATCTAACTCTGATTTCAACCATGTTTCTTGCACACATATTATATTAGGTTTCTCTTTTACCTCATCTAAATATTTCTTAAACTCTTGGCCGTTTGCTATCAGACTTCTAGCATTCCATTGTAGTATGCCTACATTTATCACCATTTAATCTATACCAGCATTGTGCTGGGTAGACTGAGTGTCTGTACTTAAGTTATCCCGAACTGTTTCCCAAACCATTCCTTTTATCCCCAAGTATTTTTCAGCTGCTTTCACAATAATTTTAATCCTTTCAGTACGACTCGTTGTCTGTGCAGAACAGTTGATAATTTCAACCATAAAAATCACAAAATCATGTTTGCTGACAACTAAATTGTCTTTCCTTATCTTTCCATCCTCATCATTTATTATTTCATTTCCAATGCCCTCATTTTGATTTGGCATTACATTCACTCTGGGGACCAACTTTACTGCTTCAGAGTAGCTAATACCTTCAGTTACCTTAATTCGTTGTACCTCTTTGGCTCTTTTACTAAATTCACATCCCTGATATGCTGCACTGTGCTCCCCTCCACAATTGCAGCATTGATTGCGAACTTTGTCACATTCATCATAATCATGATCTCCTCCACACTTACTACACCTCTTCTTTCCTTTGCATACAGCCGCGATATGCCCAAACCGTTGACATTTATAACATCGAAGTGGTGGAGGGATGTACAACTTAACCACATAACTCATAAAACCAATGAAAACCTTATCTGGTAACGTTTCCCCTTCAAACGTAAGCATAACTGACAAGCTGTCACAAATGTCTCCAAATCTCTTAGTTTTAAGTCTTTTGGCTTCACATACTTTAACGTGCTTAATGTTTGCTACTATAGCATCTGTCTGTACATTTACCGGAATGCCAGTAATGACTCCTCTAACTAACTTTTTGTCATTAGCCTTTGTACATTGTACAATTTTGCCATGAATTTTACTCATCTTAACTGCTTTTTTGAGTTGTTCTTCACTTTTACAAAACACCAGTAGTTGTCCATTTCTTAATATTTTTGCACTCCTTACCTCTCCAATTTCTTTACTTAGACCTTTTGTAAGTTGTATCGGATTCCACTCTCTGAACGTGGTACCTTCTTGCCCTAACTTAACAAATACCTTATATTGTTCCCCACCATCCTTTAAAGAAGCACTCTCACCACAATCAGATGTATTATTCTTTTTCTTTTTACTTTGATTTATATTCCACTCTTCGTTACCCTCGCTGTCTTCCAACTCTCCAGTGCTCCCCACCTCTCCTGTCTCACTTCCTACTCCGTCACTTCCTTCCTCCATCTCCTGACCATTCCCAGCCCAGCTGTTGCCATCCACCTGACACGGAGTTAGTTTCCGTTTGCGCTGACGTCCACCCGCCATTCCCTCGCGTCCGGACTCTCCGAATCCAAGAGTCTGCCTTGCAGCCAGCAAACATTTATCACTTCCTGATTAGTCATGTGACCTTACAACAGATCACATGATTGATTGAGTGAATGTGATGCAGCTGAGTTGTATGCCGGCCTAGATCCCCACATTATACCTTAAACTGTCTTATAAAAAGGAGCTAATTAAACTAGTGCCACATCCTTCAAATTCATTAAAAACAATTGGCGGTATAGTCCTCCTCTCATCAAGAGACCACAAGCCACATCAGCCCGAATTACATCTTTCCCATACAAAAGTCTCTGGGCAGCTTGTAGCCTAAAAGCAGCAATCCTACATGCTATGTCAATTAGACCTAGCCCTCCTTCATGACAGCAAGTCTCAACCAATGCTGACCTGTCCAAAAGAAGTCAACACGGGGCGCTGTTTCTAACAAGGATGTAAGACGTGTTTCCCCGCTGCTCTGAGAGAAAGTGTTCCATTTACTCATTTATTTGCACAGTTTTGTATAATTTATTTATACAAGTTGTAAAACTGGTTTACTAACATTAGAAGGATCACTCATATTGACTGTAAGTCACGAATATGTCGTCATCTCGAGTGAAAACCGACGCGGGTAAGAGCGGCCGCGGCAAAACTGCACACTCGCCGGAGGATGCTGAAGGGGCCCCTCAGCAAACATCAACTCTACCGACAATTCATATGCAAACATAACTGTCATTCAGGGCATGTTGGAGTCGGTCAGAAATGATATATGCAAGAAAATTGACTCATTGTCATCGGATTTGCGGTCAGAGATAGTCACAGTTAGACAAGAAGTTAAAGACTGGCTGGGCCTTTGCAGCAGAAAGTGGACGCTAACGCTGACACTGTCAGAGAACTGGAACGTTCAGCATCTGATCACAGTGATCGCATAACTGAAATGCAATCCGTTATATCCACGTTATAAGATCTGGAGGAAAGATCCAGAAGGAACAATATTCGCCTCGTCGGATTACCCGAGGGAGTTGAGGGTTCGCATCCAGCTGACTTCGTTTCTCAGCTTTTGCAGCGCTTGCTGCATCTCCAGGAGAAACCTCTACTAGACAGGGCACATCGCACACTGCACGAGAGGCCAAGGAAGGGGGAGCCCCCCCGTCCCCTTGTCATTAGAGTTCACTACTTTCAAGCCCGTGATGAGATTCTACGACGCACAGCGCAACTATCTCCTCTGACTCATGATGGGAATAAGATATCTGTCTTTGCGGACTACACAACGGCTGTTGTGAAGAAACGAGCTGCTTTCAAGGATTCGAAACGTCTCTTTCACTCATGCCCTGGGGTTAAGTTTGGCCTTCTGTTTCCTGCTGTGTTGCGGATCAGGGGTCTTGTTGCTGTTCTCATGTGTTTTTTTGTGTTTTTTTCCTTTTTCTCTTTCTTTCTCTCTCTTCTCTACCTTTTTCCTTGGTCTCCGCTCAATTTTTGTCAGTTTCACAGTAAAGAATTATTTCACATTCAAAATTTGATCCATATCGTGTATGACACAACCTAAAATAACACAACATCTAAGTGGGAGAAGTTTCACATTTGTTAGTTGAAACTGTAATGGAGTGAACAATCCTGTTAAGCGTAGCAAGATATTACATCACCTCCAACATTTAGGAGCCCACATTATCTATCTTCAAAAAACACATCTTAAAATTCACGACCACCTACTGTTAAGGAGAAGATGGGTTGGGCAGGTATTTCACTCCATATTTCAGGGTAAAGCCAGGGGCGCTGCAATTCATATACACAGGTCAGTTCCTTTTGTGTGCTCTGATGTCATAGCAGATCGCAATGGGAGATTTGTCATTGTCACAGGTAAAATAAGTAATTTTCCAGTTATTCTCGTCAATGTCTATGCGCCTAACTGGGATAATGATAATTTTTTTTGACATTTATTTTCTGTACTGCCTGATACCTCTTCTCAACATCTTAGTTTGGGAGGCGATTTTAATTGCTGGATTAATCCCAAACTCAACTGCTCCTCTGTTAGACATAATACACCATCAAAGTCTGCAAAGTTGATTCAGTCTTTTATGGAGGAGTTTAAGGTCTCGGACTCTTGGCGTTTTTTTAACCCATCTGGGAAAGAATACTCTTTCTTTTCTCAGGTTCATCATACTTTTACTCGGATTGACTTTTTTTTTAATAGATAAAAGGTTCATTTCTTCAGTGGAGTTATGCTCATACAACGCTATTGTTATTTCAGCCCATGCCCCGGTTGTGTTAAGGAACTTGAGGGCACACGGCCACCGCGTTTAAATACCTGTTTGTTGTCAGATGAGCATTTTGTGGACTTTGTGTCTAATCAGATAGGTTTGTTTATATTGACAAACAAGTCTTCAGATGTTTCAGCATCCCTCCTTTGGGAAACTATGAAGGCGTACTTAAGAGGGGAAATCATCTCATTAACTGCATATAGGGAAAAAATGAGGAAACGTAAACTATCAGAGATTGTTCAGAAAATCGCCCATATAGATAATATCTATGCAGTTTCTGCATCCCCAGATACATACAGGGAGCGTCTTGCTCTACAGGAAGAATTAGACATTCTTTCATCATGCTATGCAAAGAATTTAATGCTTAGATCTAAATACAAGTATTATGAAGAGGGTGATAAGGCAAGTAAGCTGCTGGCCCATCAATTAAGACAGGATTCATCCTCTCATCTCATTCCTCAGATTCAAACCTCATCAGGGGTAACAACAAACCACCAGCTAATTAATGATCATTTTAAAGAATATTTTATTTCCCTATATACATCTGAACAAACTGATAACCCCCTTGCTTTTGATGTCTTTTTTAGCAAACTGAACACGGTCGATTCTGCTGCCCATTTGGAAGAACCTATCACTATAGAAGAACTCACTCGAGCTGTTAGCTCTATGCAAAATGGTAAATGTCCAGGGCCGGATGGGTATCCAGTAGAGATTTATAAAAAAAAATAAAAATTAGACAAATTGGCCCCCATGATGATTGACATGTATTTTGAATCATTTGATTCACTCAAGCTCCCTCAAACACTTAATCAGGCTTCTATCTCTTTGATATTAAAGAAGAATAAAGATCCCTTGCATTGCACTTCTTACTGCCCGATCAGTCTTCTTAATGTTGACTTTAAACTCTTATCAAAGTTGTTGGCTGTACGTTTAGAGTCTACATTACCATCCATTATTTCTCCGGATCAGACTGGGTTTATTAAAAATAGACACTCATTTTTTAATATTAGGAGACTGTTTAATACTGTATACAATCCTTCTTCTTCTGTTGTCCCAGAGGCTGTAATTTCATTAGATGCAGAGAAAGCATTTGATCGGGTGGAGTGGAAGTATCTTTTTTACACTTTAGAAAAATTTGGTTTCGGTCGCAAATTTATTTCTTGGGTGAGGTTACTGTATTCTGGCCCACAAGATTCTGTCAGGACCAATAATACTCGTTCAGGATATTTTCCCCTCCACCGGTCCACTTGTCAGGGATGCCCTCTGAGTCCGCTTCTCTTTGCCATTGCTATTGAACTTCTCTCTATTGCCCTGCGATCTGATTCTTCTATAATGAGCATAAAAAGAATGGGTACATAACAAAAGGTGTCTTTGTATGTGGATGATCTTCTTCTCTACATTTCAAATTTGGATAGGTCAATACCTACAGCACTTGGTGTCTTTAAGTCTTAAAGTTTAAGATCTCCCAACATAGATTTACCTATCTTGGAGTTTGCATCACGGATACATTAAAAGACCTTTTAAAATTGAACTGTGCTAATTTGCTTCTCCAGATGGAGAAAGATTTTGAGCGCTGGTCCCTGCTTCTCCTGTCCTTGGCTGGAAGAATCAACTCGGTTAAAATGAATATCCTTCCAAAATTCTCGTATTATTTTCAGTGTATACCCATTTTCCTTCTTCAACACTTTTTTCGTCAAATTGATTCCCTAATTTTGGGTTTTATTTGGAATAAAAAGATCCCCAAAATTCGTAAGGCTTTTCTTCAGAGACCTAAAATACTTGGGGGAATGGCTCTACCTAACTTTCATTTTTATTTCTGGGCTACAAATCTTAGGGTCATACAATACTGGTTAACCCCCTGGGGTCGGCGGTATCGCCGGCGGTACCAGCTCGCGTTTTTCCTTATCAGTGCAAAAGAAAATTTCATACATCAATCGATCCTGTTAAATGTGTATTATTTTTGTGTATACTCACAATAAAAACAAAGTGTTGTGCTTTTTGCCAAATAAAGAAAAATAAACATGATGTGAGTTCTGCTTTCTCTCTGTCAGTGTAGTCCATTCTGAAATGCGTCTGAAAATGAACCGTAACTCAGCGAATACTCAGTCAAACAGGCATACAGACACATGCATGAAGCTTGAATTCTCTTCTTTTAAATGAAGTAATTTATATAAAAAACAAATATTCTCAGTTTATGTAATTTGTATGAAAAGAGAGAGATGTCAGTCGTTCTCATCTCAGCTCATTATGTTTTAATGTGACCCCGCCCACGGAGAGCGCGCGCTATTCAAACGCAAATAATCCGAGGCGATCCACACAAACCTGTGAAACACCCACATCAGCTGGATAACACACACCGCGAGTTCACTTTCAGTCTCATGTAGCTTACTTTACGATGCTGTGAGGAATAATACTATCTTAATAATAATCCTGGAAAATTTACGTCAGAAGTGCTGGAAGTTTCATTTCGAGGAGCAACAGATCCAGGAATAGGTCAGTTCTGTATTTGCTTTGTTCTAAGTGTCTGTACACGCAAAAAGACTGTTTAAATATGAATCGCATTTCTGTGTGTGATTGAATGAACAGCTTTTACCAAACTCTATTGCTATACTGAGATGAGTAAAAATCGACTACAAAAATCGGATAGATTATAAAGTTTTTACTGTAAAATAGCCTACTGCCACACATCAAATAAGCTTATAATGTTGCCAATTTCTGCTCATGTATATTATGTTTTGTCAAAAATAAAGTAATCATCTAAGATGTTATTATAGTGTTCCAATGTAGGCAATATTCAAACTAATGAATCCTTAACTTTGAAATATGTATAATAACATGTATACTTTAGTTTTTACTAAGAAAGGTTACACTGGAAATATTGTTACTTTTTTATTGTTGTTGTAATTGTATAACCTTTTTAATGAAATAGCAAAAAAAAAAATATATATATATATACAAGGATAGATGTAAACGAAATCTTAAAAGGTCAATATAAACCTTCTCTTTAAATATTTTTTATTGTGTTTTATTAGTGACACATTTGGGTGGAGAATATATTCAAAAACTTTCTGAAAATACAGTATGGGAACAATTAACTGCACTATTACTAGAAATGTTTACCTTGGATATTATACAATTTGCGAGCACAATTTGTGGAAAAAAAAAACAACAACTGTGAACCAATATTGTATATATATATATATATATATATATATATATATATACATTCTTTCCTGTGGTTGTGACACACCTGAATGAATGGCTCATTATGCGCGCCATTGTCTCCTCAGGTGTGAACTACTCAATATTCATGATGGTGTCATTGGATCATTCACGCCCACTCGCATATTGCCTTTCCAAACAAAAAGTGTCTTACAAAATTTAAATCAATTTATGCTTTATGTGAATGATTAGGCAGGATGATTTTCACATCATTTTGAAGAAACAAAATCTAGGCGACAAAATGCATGATTCAGAAGTCTTGTGGACACATTTTTAGTATGTGTTTTGTGGCCTTATTTCAGAAAGTTTAATTTTTAGTTTTTTCAATAACCATGCATAAGCATTATTCTCTCAAAAATACAAACATGTACATACATGTTGCTCACATATTATGGTAGCCCTGTTTGTGCTAAATAGAGCGTAATTACACCTTTGCCATTAATATGTTTATAAGCAACTGAAAAAAAGCACAAATGTCAGGGCATGTCAGAACATCTCAAGGACCCCAAAAACCCCTCAGACCCCAGAGGGTTAAATCAAAATTTTTCTCATGATTCATTTGTATGACTTACCATGGAAGCTACCTCATGTATGCCTACTTCTCTAGCAGCCTTAGTACATGCTCCCATTAAAAGCTCATCTTCTCCCTACACCAAAAATATTATCGTTATAACTACATTGAGAATCTGGAGGCAATTCAGCAGGGCCGTGCACAGACCTTTTGAGGGGCATGTGCTGAAACTGAAAAAGGGCACCCCTCCCTTTTTTATATCAAAATTATTTAGTAAGCCTACATAAAAGGAAGAAATGGTCACGTCTTCATGACAAATTCAATAACACAAAATAATAGTCTCAAAAGCTTTAGATTTATTCACGATTAATAACAACCATAATAATAATATAGATAATAGAGATAAACAGGGTTTTAAGGGCCTCTTAACCTAAATACAACAGCAACCTTCTGTTGCTCTTGTGTACTCCCTCTTTTTTAAATTGCATTTATAGAAATATGTCAAAAATACTTGACTCATACATAAACATGTTAACCAAATAATACAAATTAGCTTACAAAACCAAACAGAATAGCTAAAAAATTCTGTTTTTTTATTGAACTTTATGCAATTTTTTATGAACTTTGCAGAGAAATATATATATATATAGAGAGAGAGAGTTCAGATGCAAAAGCCTCTAAGTGCCATCTGAAAATTTCTTCTAGAATGATAATTTTTATCAAGCTCGTATATTTAAGTTCAGTAATTTCACTTAAATGACAATTAATAGCTCATTTTCATTGCCATTTAAGTGAAATTACTAAACTTAAATATATGAGCTTGATAAAAATGATCATTCTAGAAGAAATTTTCAGATGGCACTTAGAGGCTTTTGCATCTGAACTCTTCATATTCTCTTTTTTAGCTATTCTGTTTGGTTTTATAAGCTAATTTGTATTATTTGGTTACCATGATTATGTATGACATTGAGAAGAGGGTAAGGTAGAGCAATGAGTCAAGTATTTTTGACAAACTATTTTGAAATATAATCTAAGTAATTATGTCCAAATCAATTCCAGATTATAAGAAACTATAGCCATACATTTACTATATCCAACATGTATCCGCCTACCTGGCAAAAATTTGATACTGTGCTGTGGAGGACAAGGGATGTTGGTCTCTTGAAGGTCTCTTATTCACTAAAAATATTTCACAATATTACTGTTTTTGCTGTATTTTGGATCAGATAAATGAAGCCTTGGAATGAATTACATCATGAATTACATTCTGCATGATACAATATAAAGATTTCACAGTGATCTTCTGTAATGTTTTTTTTTTTTTTTTTTAGTTACTACTACAACATTACTGTATGTTTTACTACATTTTATACATGTGAGGATGAGCGGAGAGTATAGAATAATAGATTAAAAATTAGCTAGATAGCGAATACATGCATATTAACAGCCTTGAATTAACCATAATTGAATATTATTACCATAACATGATTATCCTAAATGTTAATAAATTAAGTGTATCAGCAATCATAAATCAAAGAAGAAATTTCTTAGAAATATGTTACCTAGGTGATGAGGATCGCTTTGTGAGTTCCAGTACGAAACAGCGCGGGGGCGCACCTGTTATGATTTTCCGATGGTAAAAACAAATTATATGTTGTTGTATTACTTATCAATATATAGTTTTTGACCAGCGAATGTGTGCAAATGTGCATTTTTTTGTCCGTCATTAAAACGGCACAGGCGGTATCACATTACATTTTCATCAACAGGTTACAAACTAGTTTGTTTTTCCTGTTGTAAAATACATTTGGCCAAAATCGCATTTTATAAAAGATGAAATACTACTGTATGCACAGGATATTTAAGTTATTTGCGTTAGGCTATGTATTGGCTATGACTAGATGGCAAATGCTAGCCTAGACCTCTCTCTCAGGCGACGTCCCACATGTCTCAGTCAGTGAGTCATCAAATAAATAAAATATGAGCCTTTATAGACATAGTGTTTAGTAATACTTATTCAAACAACAAGATATTTATTTACCCTTCGCAAAACTTCGTTCAGCTGCTGTCTACTGTGCGGCTGCTGTGGAACTTCAGTTGATTCAGTGAATATGGAGGAGGCGGAGTTATCAGCTTACTGACAGCTTGAGGATCGAATGAGATTTACACAAGCTCGGTTTAAGAACTTTCATTGGCTAAATATTTGTAAAACAGACAGACAGACGTAAAGGATGACCAATAGCATTGATTAAAAAAAAAAAAAAAAAAAAACACCACCAAAAAAAGGGCACTTCGGAGTGTGAGGGCAAAAAGGGCATGTGCTCTGCACAGGTTGAGCCCTACCTGTGCACGTGCCTGCAATTCAGACACCACTTTGGTTTACAAACCTCTTCCATTTCTGCACCTATAGCAGCAAATTTTGCTTTCTTACCATCATTAATGGATAGGGCTTTCTCTCAGTGGTCGGCATTGGGTAATATAACATTTGTTCGGGACACATACCCTCAGTTTCCTAGCCTCCCTAGTGTCACTCCCATTGACTCCTTCCTCAAACCTATCCATGTTATGAAGGGTATGATTTCAATTTTTTATGAAGCAATCTGCTCCTTAAGTGAAAGCTCACTTGCATCTATTAAATCTCAGTGGGAGGAGGACATAGGAAAAAAATATTCCAGAAGAACAATGGGAAAAGATTCTACGTTGTGTGTACTCCTCATCCTTCTGCGCCAGACAGGGTTTGATGCAGTGTAAAATCCTTCATCGTACCCACTGGACCAAAGTTAGACTTTCTAAAATATATTCTGAGGTAGATCCCATGTGTGATCGCTGTCATCAAGCCCCTGCATCTACTGCACATATGTTTTGGTCTTGTCCATCTCTACACAAATATTGGTCTCTGATCTTTAAAACATTATCTGAAGTTCTTGGATTTTATGTTAAACCTTTGCCTGTCACAGCTTTATTTGGTACTCGCTCTCTTTCACTTGACATGCCTAAATATAAGACTGATTTTGTAGCTTTTGTCACTCTTCTGGCAAGACGCCTAATTTTAATAAATTGGAAATCGCCTACACCTCCAACTCATTCTTCATGGGTTAATGATATCTTTCATTTCATCAAACTAGAAAAAATCAGGCATACAATGAAGGGATCTTCTGACAACGTCCATAAAATTTGGGGTCCTTTCCTAAACTGTGTAGGAAAGTGAAATGGTTTTAAACGCCCGTCTATATCTCCTCTGGCAGTAAAGAATCTTCTTACATGTGATATTAACCTGAATATGTTTTTGGATGACCAAGCTTTATATGGCTCCTTATTTATTATTATTATTTTTTATTTTTTTATTTAAAAAATGTTATGTTGCTGTTCTTGTTTATTGTTTATACTTCTTTCATTGTTTTATTTTCTCATGCTGAATGCTGTTTGGATGTAATTTGCATCATATGACAGATCCATAATTGTATATTTGGTAACACTTTATTTCGATAGTCCACTTTAGACATTCTTCTAACTATAAGTAACTTTTCAGCATCATGTCAACTAACTGTCCTTAGAGTATTAGTAGAGTGTCTGCTTAATATTTGCTAACACTTTATTTTGTTGGTCCCCCAACAGACTACTGACTATAAGTAACTTGGCAACTACAAGTCAACTTATTCTACTGACCCGAACCCTAACACCTTAACATAACCTACCAGTCCACTGACAGTCTACTACAGTCTACTAATACTTTAATGAGAGTTAGTTGACATGTAGTTGAAAAGTTACTTATAGTTAATAGAATGTCTAAAGTGGACTATTGAAATAAAGTGTAACCGTATATTTTCTTTTTATTATTGCTTAACTTAGAATTAACCTTATTCTGCCTCTGTTTGCTATATGGTCCTTTCTATGAACAAGAGAGACGGATTTAATTACATATATGTGATATTTCAATGGTATCTGTAATTGTGTGATGTACTCTGTTTAAGTGAAAGAAAAAAAAAAGTCAACAAGACATCTCTGAATGTCCTTAATGACAGCAGCGGGGGGTCCAATACAGTCATTTTATGATGAAGCAACAAGATTATTGACTATTAAGACCCCTCCCCTATAGGACAGCTGGGGAATTAGCCATTTCCAGTTACATAACCGGTGACATACTTTTTCCAATAGTCCTTCCCAGTTTTTTTCCTGAAACAACCAGGGAATATCAAAATAACACAATTAACTCCGGGTCACACAGGTTTGTGTGCGCCAGGAAGGTCAGAGACAAGAGTGCAAGCAATTAATACAAAGAGTCTTTATTGACGTACAAAAATAGTTAAAACAGTATATTCTTTAAAAGGAAATTATTTAAATAGCATAGGGTAGTATGAAATGGTAAACACCAACACTCCACACACAAGGATCTGGAGAACTCAAAAACATGAACACTTGTCTCCTAAAAGACAGAACATGTTTAAGCGCAGGATTTTTAATTCCTAAGGAAACCGGTTTAACCTCGCTTACTTTTCTGAATCTTTCAAGTTCTGTCACAATGACCGCATTTTCATTGAACGGAGGGACGTTTAAACAGCGGAGTGGTATTAATGAAAATTTATTTCACCCACAAACTGTTCTCAATAACCTTGTTGACCAATGCTTCTGTTCTAAGAAAAACAACTACGGCATTATTCATTCTCGAAGCCGAGACGATATTTCCATAGCCTAACTGCTCACCAACCGCTATCACAACATCTCCAACTGTAGCACCCGCCTCTGGCACACGCCTGAACCCACGGCGGAGGTGACCTGCGCACGCTAGGCCTACTTACTAGAACCCTAAATTAAACTTTACAAAGATTAAACTAAAAAAAAATCAAGAAATGGAAAAGAAAAAACACACAAAAGAAAATATAAAGAACAGCACACGATAGAAACACGCTCTCACACACGCACCCTCCTCACTCCCAGCATGCACTCGCGGGGGAGAGAGAGGATGAGAGAGAGAGAGAGCGAGAGAAAGATAGAGCGCGAGAGAGAGAGAGAGAGAGAGAGAGAGAGAGAGAGAGAGAGAGAGAGAGAGAGAGAGAGAGAGAGAGAGAGAGAGAGAGAGAGAGAGAGGATGAGCCACATATATACTGAAGGGTCACATACAGGGCACTCGCGCATTAATCTATAAATTATAAATTCTATAATAAATTAATTTGTTTAATCAGTTGACAGCAATAGTTTCTGCATAATTTGATAAAACTATTATGTCATCACAATGAGTCCATCTTAGAGATGTCTGAACACTGAGATTCTGCCTGAGTTTCTGCCTGCAGACCAGCACACACAGCAGAGGGTCTGAAATCAATCTCACACTCCCCAAGAAACGAGGAATAAACTCAACATGAAGAGGAAAAGAATGATTAAAGAATAAGAAAACAATGGTCAGTAAAAGCACCAGCAGAGTGAATATGAACACAATCCAAATATGACGATCTGGTTTTCTGGATGTGTGAGAGTGACGATCAGTACAACACAGAGCAAAACTAGATATTATCCATGTGATCACTGATATAATGAACACTAAAAGATCAACCAAAAAATACACTTCTAATAATAAAATGTCACCGGTAATGATACAGACAAACACCAGTATGTAGAAAGCGATGAAAAGGGGTGAAGAGAAAACCGAAGCAGTGTACAGTGGATATATCACTGAGAGAATTCCCTCTAGCGCCACCAGCTGGTTCAGCAGGAGACCACAGTGTCTTGATGAGAACCATAAAGATACAAAAACACGAAATGTCAAATTCCAGTCAAACTCATTTAAGAACAGTTTTAACAGTATGACGGGACTCAAGAAAATCTCAACACAGTCAGTGAGGAGGAGGAGGATGATGAAGGCTGAAATACGGAGTCCATTCTTTCTGTGATGAATTAGATCGCTGGCAGACCAAACAAGAGCTGGTAGACCTGCACACGCACCGATGATGATGAAGATGGACCATCTGTCCTTTATCTGTAGAGGGACCAGAGCCCTGAGAAAGTCATACTTTCTCATATTCCAGTCTGTCTTTGATCTGTTTGAGATATCCAGCTGAAAATATATAGTTAAATAAATGAAAAAGTGAAGAATTAGTATCTGCTGAATAAATGCTGAGCAACTTTCAGAAGACTCAAAGCTCATTCCAGCTAAACACACGACTGAAATATTCAGACTGAAAATATTAATGCATTCTACCCTTATGAAACAAAAATATTTGAGAATATACTGCAAAATATAATGTGATATATTACATAATGCATTTCCATATATGGGAAACTAGTGCTTATAATTTTCAATATGCTGCAATATATGCACTGACTGTGTATGGCTGTATATTAATACATATAACATATTTACAAATGAAGACAAAAAATAGCATTACATGTAATATTCACAAAGTTTTATCCTTTTTTGTGTACAAATACTGCACATACATGTTCCCAGAAAAATATGAATGCATGTTCACACACACACACACACACACACACACACACACACACACACACACACACACACACACACACACACACACACACACACACACACACACACACACACACACACACACACACACATATATAGTGCTTTTGAAAATATGAAACATTTATAATGTAAATAATTTAAAAATATAATAAATATATTACAATATATTTTTCTCTAAATATGTGTGTGTTTATGTTGCATGAGTAAATATATCGGTAATATATTACACATGCAGTACCATATCTGATCACATATACATCTATATATAATGAAGTGTATTACTGAACATAAAATTACATACATTATGATATATTAGTAAATATATTGTCACATTTTTCTATATATAAAAAGCGGCAATTTCTTATGTATTATTCAATATATTGTAATATATGAACACAATATATTAGTCTGTATATTTTTAAATATACTTTTAAACCATTTCATATATTGATCATTCATATATAGGGAATTATATATTTTCATAAGGGTAGTCTGTATCACATCATGTCAGTTCATCGTTCATAACTAAAAGTGAAGTAAAATAAACAACCATGTCTTAGCTAGATATATTCAGGAGATTTCTGCAGCGCTGTGCTCATGGCATAAGAACGTTTGCAGTCTTGCTTGATTTCTTCTCTCGTTCTGTCTGTGTTTTTGCTTTCTTCTCTTTTCTACTGCTGGTTTCTGGTTTATCTGCTGGTTTGATCTCAGCTCTCACATCTGAGCTCTGACTGTGGTTTCAGTAAGAAACACGGATAATATCTACTTAAACCATCTTTACTAAATGTTTAAAAGCTTTAAGTGAAATTATATAGCACCTCTTTAAATGTAGTGTAGATAGATTAAGTCTTTCCCCACGATTTTCTGTTATTCATTTTTTTTTTTATTAAGTTTTATTATCATACTGGGAATTTGTCCTCTGCGTTTAACCCATCCAAGTTAGTGCACACACATTAGGAGCAGTGAGTAGTGACATTACCTATCATTCTTGAGATTCAAACCTGTGACCTCTGTGTAACAAGTCTGACTCTCTAACCATTAGGCCCCCAATAGAGAAAAGATAATATTAATATAATAGACACAAACTTGTAGTGGAAATAACATTAATTGACATACCCTTGACGGTTAATTGATGTAAAAAAGGCCTATCACTGAAACCACAGTCACAATTTGTGAGCTGAGAACTGCAACCACACAGAGTTCAAAACCACCAGATAAAACCACCAGAAACCAGTGGAAGAGCAACACATTCTTTCTCACTCTAAAGACGTCAAAAACTGAGACATGGTGAAGTGCTTTGCACATCACTATTGTAGTTCAATAGGCAATTCATAACTAATTTACAATTCAGTCAGGGCCACTTTCGTCAAATGTATATTTCTTATAATGATGCATACAGTTAGTGTTGGCGGTATGGTTCTGTTATGGTAAAAATCCATGCGCCCGTCTATGCAGCCATGCCTGAACAGAGCGGCGAGAGCAGCAAGTAAAACCCCCTGGGGTAACTTAACACATACAGTAATCATGCATTGCATACATAATTACAGTCACAACTTACATGAGTGTTGTAAACAAGCCAGAATACATGAAAGATGATACAATGAAATTAACTATGAAATTGACAGTATTGAACATAAGTGATTATATTACAGATTCAGCTAGGTGGAGCTGGGGACTGTCATGACACAACACCAATCAAGAGAGAATACAGGACAGTCTCTGACTATAGCTATGTTTCCATCAACTTGTCAATCGAATTATGAAGTTCGGTAAAAAAAATCATGCGAATTAAGCTGCTGAAAGTGTGTTTCCATAAAACGGCTTTAAAGCGAATAAAAACCTGTGCGTAATGACGTCACATGCTGTTTTGCGATCAAATTGGTATATCGAATTGATTTGAGACATTTTAAGGTGTTTCCATTCATTTTCGCACTGAATCGCACAACATTCAAGCAAACATTTGCGAACAAAGTTTTGCAAGACAAAATCAATAGGCCTATTGCACAAGTTGTAATGGTGCAGAGTCCTGCACGGGTCCATTTTTTGAGACCGCCCCCGCCCGTACGCGCAAAGTTCAGCAGATCTGACCCATGCCCGCAATAAATCGCACACAAGCTAAAATCATTCAATTTAAAGTGCTTTATTTTTTTATCTCGCACCTCTCTCAACATCACCATAGCCTCATGAATGGGCTAATGAGCGCTAAAGTGCGCTTTGTTTTGGGCCATTCAAGTAGCCCAGGCTACCTCCAGTTCACGCGCGGGCGCCTCTCCGTGTCCTGATTATATTGCCTGAGATTTAGCTCTTATTTATTAAATCCAGGAAAAATGGTTGATTAAACATTGATTAAAATTAAGATACAATTAATACGAAACGAAATTCACTTTAAAGAAAGTCTTTCTACAAAAACAAACTTAATAAAGTGGTCAAAATCATGTCTGCCCACTCCATTTGTCTCCCGATATTCGGGATCATCTTATCTTATTCATGCTTTTTTCACTTTTCATATATTCAACATAAAAAAAATAATAAAAAAAACTAAATCGTTTTTTAATGACAGGGCTACAACACATGGGTTTATTAGCCTGCCCTACAATCATTGAATATTATTTTGCTAGATTGACGGGTTTTTATTTAAAAGAAAGAGCATAGCCTACGTTTGTAGGCCTATAATAGGCTATGGGCAATTTATATATACAATAGGCCTACTAAAATATAATTAATATTATTTTATTGCATTTGTATTAGTTGTTTGAAGAGTAAAAAAAAAAAAAATCGGTCGATCTTAACGCAAGTTTACAACCGGCCATTCGGTCGGACTAAAAGGGGGAAAAAAATTTATTGGGTCGGTCCTAAATTGACAGGATCGGTCGGGTAACGGCAAAGAATATTTTTAAGGATGCCCAAAACACAATATTTGCGAGTGTGTAATGGCAATTTAGACAAACAAATATTGCACATATTTTTCATCCGCTACCCGCCCGCAAGGAGTTCATTATCCACCCACATCCCCACCTGTGAATTTTAGGAATGTCACAATCCATCCGTTTTAGCCACTTTTATGCGGGAACCCAACCCATTGCAGGACTCTAGGTGCTTATGTGACAGCTGATAGCGACATTATTTGACTGTTATGGCATTTCTTAGATTTTTGCTATAATAGCCGTTTTATTTTTCTGTTAAATTCAATTAAAAAAGTAGCCTATCTCGTCTCCTCGTTTGTCCACGTTGTTGACACCGCCACACCGGCCATGTGTGCAAACCAGACAGTATATAATGGGTGCAAACTGGGCGGAAATTAACTAAAACTTTTTCTTTTGTGGTGGGTTGTACCCATAAAATGACCTAAAACTTAATCGCAATCCATTATTTATTCGGCAAATAACGTTTCCATCAGCGTTTATCGCATAAACCGTATATCGATCAAGATGAAATCCGATCAGACCGACCGTATTTCATTTTAGTCGATATTCAAGAAATTCAACCGAATTTTGCTGTTTCCATAAGGCATTTTTCATTCGATATCACATAATTCGGATAAAAACGTGGTGATGGAAACATAGCTACAGAAACACTTCTATAAAGACACAACAATATTACAAATAACTCTCTTCTGATTTCCATGCAAGCTCTGGTTAATATCTGTATATAAACTTAGTACTCTTCTAATATATTCTGTGCACTTTAAATCAAGTCTTTTTAGGGATAGTTCACCCGAAACTGTCCACTGACTTCTAATGTATGGACAAAGAAATCTCTAAATATTGTCTTTTATGTTCCACAGAAGAAAGAAAGTTATCCAGCTTTTGGTCGACATGAGGGCATGTGTACATTATGTCAATTTTCATTTTTGAGTGATTCATCTTTTTAATACATTTACATTGAATCATTTAGCAGACTCTTTAATCCAAAGTGATTTACAAATGAGGAGAACAACAGAAGTTAAACTAACAATATTCAAGTGCTGTGAATAATAGCGTGAATAGTATTTATTTGGTAAAAGAGTATAATGTACATGCATTAGGAACACAAGCAAGACTATGACATTAAACTACTTGATGTTGTTGATCTGTCAGTCTATCGGGGGAATTAATGAGAATAAACCGTGCTTTATACAACCCTCCTCTCCATCGTATGATAAAGTCCTGCTGATACAGAACGTCAGCAGAAGCATCAACGGCACATCAATACATCTTTAATAAAACTCTGTTTACCGTATGTGTTTAATGGAGCGCAAACAGAGCAATTGAGTTTTGAGTTTTATGAGTCAAGAGTTCTCTCTAATAAACCTAAGTGTCACAGAAAGGAAGGGTGTGTGCAGTGAAAAGAATGACATTGACTTCATTTATTGAGTGCAGATGTTTAAACTGAACTGCAGGCGGTCTGTGAATGAGACGCAGGCTTTTGCATTGAAACACAGCAGGCAAACGCTGCACTACTGTCTCGAGAGTGTTCGTCCCGGCTGTGTGTCGAACTCTGATGTGTGTCAGTTCTACAACAGCAGTGAACAGACTTCATTAACCCTCCAACATCAGGCCTCAAGAACATGTACAATACACAGTCACCCAGTGGGTTCAGATAAAGGAGATAACTAGACAAATATCTAAATATACTAAACAATGTAAAACTGTTGTGACTGGAAAAAAACCTACAGTAAAACTGATTATGAAGGGGAGAATGAGAAAAGTGTAAGTCAGAAGCACCAGGAACAAACTGCCCAAAATTTTCTTGCGCTGTAGAGAAGTGATACGTGTGAAAGACCGCGACAAGTGCCAACAAAACACAGAATGATTATCGGGTAGGGGATTAAACAGCCGATTGGTAGGAACAGAGGGCTTAGTATGACTGCAATGATCAGAGGAACAAACCAGACGATCACAGAAACGACACAGCAAACTTTTAGTGAATGATGAGATCTGTACCAGATAGGATGAGAAACCAGAAGATATCGTTCAAAAGCAACACATGCCATAAAATACAGACCCACAATCAAACTATACATATGTGTAATTTTGGCATCCTCTGACTCTGTGATTGTGTGTGTTAATCTACAAATGATCTGAATGAGATCTGAAAGAATCAAATGAATAACAAACACTGGAGTGGAGCGATGAGATTTGATAAGAGCACACAACGCAAACAGAGTTAAGATCATGATTACAATCTCAATGGCTGAAATGATCGTGATAATTAATGGGTCTGCAGACTCAAGTTTACTGAGAAATTCCCTCATCTGATTGTCATCATAATCTACTCCACTTGATCTGTTGCTGCTGGCGTTGATATAATAATTTACTCCACTTGATCCGGTGATGCTGGCATTTTGTTCTGCCATTGTTTCATGAAATCTTGACAGGCAACACTAAATAACAAACCAGTCATTAGTTTAAAAAACATGCATTCATTTACTATTTACTACTTTATAAAAAACATTAGGGAAAATATATGACATAACTTGTTTTCTGTGTGATTGTTGAAATAAAGTTTCCTCAGTTTGCTTTACATGTTCTTTAGAGGAGATGTGTTTAATGTTAGAAAGCTTAAAATACGTGAAATGTAAGATTAAAGTTTGGAAATCCTCCATTTGAACAATATCACAGAAGCAAGAATGCTGTTGTTCTGAATATTCAGTCCAGCACAGCTGCAAGTGTACAATGGTTTATTAAACTAGGAATAAATCTTGAAGAACTTACGTTACTGACAGGATTGTGTGTTTCGTCTGCAGGTCAAAGCAGAAGTTTGTGGAGCAACACACAGACTGACAGATGTTTCACAAGTTTCCACTGCCGTGTTTAAAGAGCTCTTCATTCACTGCACACACTGTAAAACACACATCTTAAAGCTACAGTTATAACAAGCTGAACAACATGTGCTAACGTTTGAATAAAGGCTGAAACATAATGACACAATAATTCCCACATGAGACGACATGATCTTACCGGGAAACAGACTGAAGACTGAAGACGCTGCTCATCAGGAGATGATGGTGTTTATGAGCTGCTCAGCATTCTTTTATAGCCTGAATTAACTCCAGAAACACCAAACAAAGATGCATTAAACATCATTAACAGTTAATGCACATGCAACCGCATCAGCACTCAGCAAACCAAACCAAACTCCACAAAATAAAACCATTTAAAATAAGACACAAGTGTTATAGAAAGGAGAATGTGAATAGCCAGACATACAGTGATATAATGCTAAGATTTTTTCATACTTTAAATATTTCAAAATATGTTTGTAACCCAGGTGAGGTTAATAATATTTCATATAGGGTTATTACTATCTTATTTCTGAGAATATTACAGAAATAGTTAATTCTGAGTAAGAAGGGAATTATTATTGATTTAATAATAAAAGTAGTCATTCAGTGAGTTAATTTATAGGATTTATAAGTGATATTAAGGGTTTTTTGTGAAGAAGAATAAAACTGGGATGTGTTGCTTTAAGAATAATGAGGGAGATTAAAGTTAGTCTGTAATGCACTTGGCCAAAATGTGCTTTTGCCTAGCAATCTTGTATTGTTTTATTCTCATTGGCTGTTGCTTGATGTTTATCCCGCCTTCTTAAACAGAGGGTGATTCTGATTGGATGGGAGCGGGGTAGTGACTGACAGGGAGGGGATTCGAGAGGGGTGAGAGATTGAAGTTGGAAGAATATGTTCTGAGGGCTGAAGTGAAAAAATGTAATCTAAGTGCTGTATAAGTGTTTAGTTCGTGCATTTATTCATTTTTTACTTTCAAAACGAGAAACGTTTGTGAAAGTTTTACTAGTTACTCCATACAGGAGTTCGTGCACGATACTTTAGTACACGAACATTTAGATGCTAGAGTGCACGTTAGTTATCGTATCCGTGTGAAGAGGACACCATCGTATCCGTGTAAAAAGGACACCGATTCGCTGGACTCTGACCAGAGCGTTCTAGATCGGGTGAAATCTGGATTCCGAATGCTGCCGTCTAAGAAGAAGATGGTGAGCTGATGAGTCATGTAAGAGCCAGTGTGTTCGTATGTGCTCGCGGAGGATGAAGAGCTGCTGATCGTGAGGGTTCGCTGACTGAGGATTTCAGGTGATCTTGCTTATTTTATTTGCTCAATGGAGTGAAGAGGCCATTTGTTGTTTCTAGGCCACAGCGAACTCTAGCAACGGTACAGGCCTGCAACAAGGGGTTGGGTGGTGACTTTTGCATTCTGTGTGTGTGTGTACGCGCGCATATACAAGTGATCACTTGAAAGGGTACCTTTTGTTTCACATTTAATTTTTCCAAAAAGACCAAATCTGAGTATTAAGAAGTGTTATTGCTCATTTATGTGAGTTATCTGAAAAGGTTATTCTGGTATTTGAACTTTTTCATTTTATTGGATTACTAGAGTGATTTAATTCATTTAAAGTGAAAGTGAAAGTGAAGTGAGTGTTTAGTTACTGTCTGAAAGGGGTAAAACAAGAAATAAGAGACAAGTGTTGATTTACATTTGAAGTTTATTGATCATTTAATAGTCAATACAAGTGTTTTCATTTATTTAATATTTCCTTTATTGTGTGTAAATAAATATTATTGTTTGAGATATACTGTGTAGCTTGAAGTTAATTAGTAGAGACATATTCCTAGACTAGAAAGGGAAAGAATAACATCATTGCATAGTTACAAGTCGAGAGACACATTTTAAGAATCCGGAGCGTCGCTTGGGTTACACTCAGAGCATAGGGGGCGCTACATGTTTATGCAGAAAGAGCAAAATAAAATCTTATAGCTTTTACTACTGAAAACGTCCTTGGTTACTTACGTATCCTCGATTCCCTTAGAGATAAGGGAAGGAGTACTGCGTTGCAAACGCTGTGGGAAAACTCCTTTTCTCGGGAATATTGAAGCCTTTATTTTAAAACGCATTGCAGGTGCACAGCGAGAGCATCATAGCTTGCGCGAGCGAGCTGATTGGCTGTGCTGCGGCAACTGCACGAACCTATGGCGAGTGAGCAGGAGCGCGCGATCCAATGGGAGTGCTTGGTGCCCTGCCAGACTCAAGCGTGCCAAAATGGACGCGGCAGGAGAGTATAAATTGAGAGAAAACGTCTCGGTTACGTATGTAACCCTCGTTCCCTGAGTAGGGAACGGAGACGTTACGTCGGATGACGACGAATGGGGTTTCGCTTAGAAAGCCTATCATCTTCGAGTATATAAAACGAGCCAATGGCAATGAAATGCCATGGGTCTGCGGAATTTGCATAGCGTATCTCCGCCCCACCCTGGGGGTATATAAGGAAGTGCGCGAGCAACATGCAGATATGTCTTAGCTGAGGAGCCGAGACTGAACTCAGGCGTTCCAGCGGTACAGCGGAAGTGGCAGGGAGACGTAACGTCTCCGTTCCCTACTCAGGGAACGAGGGTTACATACGTAACCGAGACGTTCCCTTTCGTTGTCACTCCGAGTTACGCCGGATGACAACGAATGGGGTTCCCAGTGTAATCACGCCACCTCTTGACTGTCTTCCAGTGCCCTGCGTAAGTCTGAGCTCCCTGTCGTGAGACTGCACGGATGAAGGGCTCCTACTTAACACAGGAATACCAAGGTACACTGGGAAGCATATCCAGTGGAAATATGCAATCATGCCCAACCCGAAGGGGGGGACTTGGAATACACATATGACCCCGAAGGGCTGCATACGGAATAACACTGGGGTGTCCAGCCGCAGGTGGAATATTTCAACCCCAGGGGTGGCAAGGTGGCTTGCCAAGGGAAAGACACATGCTCAAGAGGCTTTCAGTGGAAATACACATGTGGGGGTCGCCCGGAGGGGAACCATGCACATGGAGGCACCTAGCCAAGCGCGAAAGCTGCCGGTGGCATAACTCTGGCGTTGACATCGTCAGTGCTGGAGGAGACTCAGGGCTTATGAGGCTCACCTGAGGAATATCGCACGTATCCCGTCCGTGGAGAGGAATGGCGAGCAAGCGAAGACACCTGAGCAGAATCTAGTACCGGCTAGTTGAAGCGAGTACATGAGAAGAAACTGGCTCCACTCGGAGGTTGTAGAACCTGGCGAATGTGTTAGGTGTCGCCCAGACTGCAGCTCTGCAGATGTCTGTTAGCGAGGCGCCATGCGCTAGAGCCCAAGAGGATGCCACACTCCGGGTGGAGTGGGCTGTCACACCAAGGGGGCACGGTCGACCTTGCTGCTGGTAAGCCAAAGCAATGGCGTCCACTATCCAGTGAGACAACCTTTGTTTGGAGAGAGCCTTTCCCTTCAGCTTCCCACCATGACAGACAAAGAGCTGGTCTGAGGCCCTGAAACACTGCGTTCTGTCTACGTAAGCACGGAGGACACGTACTGGACAGAGCAGTGCCAAGGCTGGGTCTGCCTCCTCCAAAGGCAGCGCTTGCAGGTTCACCACCTGATCTCGAAAAGGTGTGGTGGGAACCTTGGGCACATATGCAGGCCGGGGTCTCAGGATCATGTGAGAGTTTAGCCGGCCCGAATTCCAGGCACGCTTCGTCAACCGAAAATGCCTGCAGGTCCCCTACCCTCTTGATGGAGGCCAATGCAACCAGGAGCGCTGTCTTCATTGACAGGAACTTAAGCTCCACTGATTGCAGAGGCTCAAAGGGAGCACTTTGCAGGGCAGTTAAAACCACTGAGAGGTCCCAAGAGGGTACGAGGGGAGGACGAGGAGGATTCAGCCTCCTGGCTCCCCTCAGGAACCTGACGATCAGGTCGTGCTTTCCTAAGGACTTACCATAAACTGCGTCGTGATGTGCGGCAATGGCGGCAACATACACTTTCAGGGTGGAGGGAGACAGCCTTCGCTCACTGATGGGGCATTTCGTGGGTTCAAGATTTTTAGAAGAACACCAGTTGACGAAGAGGTTCCACTTCAACGCATAGACATGTCTCGTGGACGATGCTCTAGCGGAAGTGATGGTAGCCACCACCGCTGGTGGTAGGGTACTCAAACCTACCTCGTCCCGTCCAGGAGCCACACGTGGAGGTTCCACAGATCGGGACGAGGGTGCCATAAGGTGCCCCGTCCCTGAGAAAGCAGGTCCTTCCTCAGGGGAATAGGCCAGGGAGGTGCTGTCGCGAGGAGTAAGTCAAGTCAAGTCAACTTTATTTATATAGCGCTTTTCACAATACAGATTGTATCAAAGCAGCTTCACAGTATTAAATAAAATAGTACATCAGTGTTTGTTTCTGGTGTAAAACATCCACGTTTGGTAATGCAGATCAATAGCACTGGTGAATCGATTAATCAATTTAAGTATCCCCAACTGAGCAAGCCAAAGGCAACAGTGGCAAGGAACCGAAAAACTCCATCAGGTGACCTAATGGAGAAAAAAAAAAACTCGGGAGAACCCAGGCTCAGTCGGGGGCCAGTTCTCCTCTGGCGTTTATGAAGTAGAGACCGGATTTAACTGTAAGATTAAAATATTATATGAATGCCTGGCTGAAGAGATGCGTCTTTAATCTAGTTTTAAACTGGGAGAGCGAATCTGAGCAACGAACAGTATCAGGAAGGCTATTCCAGAGTTTTGGGGCTAAATGTGAAAATGCTCTCCCTCCTTTGGTGGATCTAGATATCCTAGGTATGACCAGAAGCCTCGAATTTAGTGATCTTAAAGAGCGCGATGGATTATAGGGCGATAGAAGATCCGTTAAATAAACTGGAGCTAAGCCGTTTAGGGCTTTATAAGTCAGTAGCAATACCTTGTAATTAATACGGAACTTTATAGGTAACCAATGTAGTGATGATAAAATTGGTGTTATATGGTCAAACTTTCTTGATCTAGTAAGAACTCTAGCGGCGGCATTTTGGACTAACTGTAGCTTGTTTATTGAGGATGCAGGACAACCAGCTAATAAAGCATTACAGTAATCTAGTCTCGAGGTCATGAATGCATGAACTAGCTTTTCTGCATCAGAAACAGATAGCATGTTACGTAATTTAGCAATATTTCTAAGGTGAAAAACGGCTGTTTTTGTAACATATGAAATATGATTTTCAAAAGACAAGTTACAATCTAATATAACACCCAGGTCTTTTACTGTAGAGGATAAAGTAACAGGACACCCTACTATGTTAAAGTTGTATTGTAAGAGGTTTTGTGGGCGGTTTTTTGAACCGATAAGTATTACCTCTGTCTTATCTGGATTTAATAAAAGAAAATTGTGCGTCATCCAATCTTTTATATCTTTAACACACTCTGTCAATTTGGATAATTTAGCGTTTTCATCCGGCCGTGATGAAATATATAGTTGAGTGTCATCAGCATAACAATGGAAACTAATTCCATGTTTCCTTATAATATTTCCAAGTGGCAGCATATATATTGAGAATAATAGAGGGCCTAACACAGATCCCTGCGGCACTCCATAGTTTACTGGAGTTATGATAGATTTTTCTCCGTTTAAATAGACAAAATGGTAACGGTCAGATAGGTATGATCTGAACCAGCTTAATGCTTGTCCTTGAACACCGGTATAGTTTTGTAGCCGATCTAAGAGTATTGTGTGATCTATAGTATCGAACGCAGCACTAAGATCAAGTAAAACCAGTATTGAGATACAGCCTTGGTCAGAAGCTAAGAGTAAATCATTTGTGATTTTAACGAGCGCAGTTTCAGTGCTATGATGCGGCCTGAACCCAGACTGAAACTTTTCATAGGTGTCATTTTCTTGCAAGAAAGAGCCCAGTTGGGCAGACACAACTTTTTCTAATATTTTGGACATAAAAGGAAGATTTGAAATGGGTCTATAATTTGCTAGGTTATTTGGGTCTAATTGTGGTTTCTTAATGAGAGGTTTTATAACTGCCAATTTAAATGTTCTTGGAACATGACCTAAAGATAAAGACGAGTTAATAATATTGAGGAGAGGGTCTTCCACTATAGGTAACACTTCTTTCAATAGTTTATTTGGTATGGGATCTAATAAACATGTTGTTGTTTTAGAGGAAATGATAAGTTTATTTAACTCTTTTTGTTCTATAGTTGTAAAGCACTGTAATTGTTCTTGCGGGGTGATAATCGAGGCTGAATTATAAGGCGCGATTGAAGATTGAACGTTTACAATTGTGGATCTGATGTTTTCTATTTTCTCAGTGAAAAAATTCATGAAATCATTACTACTAAACTGTAACGGAATATTTTGTTCAGGTGACGCTTGTTTATTTGTTAGTCTAGCCACGGTGTTAAATAAGAACCTAGGATTGTTTTGGTTATTTTCTATTAGTTTGCGGAGATGCTCAGCCCTGGCCGCTTTTAGGGCCTTTTTATAGCGTGACGTACTGTCTTTCCAAGCGATTCTAAAAACCTCTAAATTAGTTTGTTTCCATTTACGCTCTAAATTACGGGTTTCTCTCTTTAGAACACGAGTAGTATTGTTGTACCATGGTACTAGTACTAGTTCTGGGAACCAGGTGCGGTTGTGCCAATACGGGGCAACCAAAATTACCTGCTCCTCGTCCTCCCTGATCTTGCGCAAGGTCTGCGCAAGAAGGCTCACTGGGGGAAACGCATACTTGCGGAGGCCCCGCGGCCAGCTGTGCGCCAGTGCATCCGTGCCGAGCATGCCCTCGGTCAGGGAATAAAACAGGTCGCAGTGGGACGAGTCGTGGGAGGCAAACAGATCTACCTGTGCGTCCCCGAACTGATCCCAAATCAGCTGGACTGTCTGGGGATGGAGTCGCCATTCTCCAGCGAGAGGACGAAGCCGAGACAGCTCGTCGGCCGCCTGGTTCAGGTCTCCCAGGATATAAATGGCTCGAAGCGACCTCAGATGCTTCTGACTCCATATGAGGAGGTGGCAGGCGAGTTGCGACATACGGCGGGAGCGTAGACCACCTTGACGGTTGATGTACGCTACTGTGGCGGTATTGTCTGATCGGACAGTACGTGTTGACCCATGAGCAACGCCCGAAAGCGGTGCAGGGCAAGGCGTACAGCCAGCAACTCGAGGCAATTGACATGCCAAAGGCGCTGGGGTCCTGTCCAGGAGCCCGCGGCAGCATGTCCATTGCACATGGCACCCCAACCCCTTGGCGGAGGCATCTGTTGATACAACAACATGCCTGGAAGCTCGTTCTAAGGGAACTCCGGCCCGTAGAAAATTGAGGTTCAACCACGGGGAGAAGGTCTGACGGCAGGTCGGAGTCACTGGGACCCGGAGCCTGCCGTGTTGCCATGCCCACCTCGGGACTCGATCGCGAAGCCAAAGCTGAAGCGGTCTCATATGAAGCAAACCGAGCGGCGTTACTGCGGCTGCGGATGCCATATGCCCCAGGAGCCTCTTGCCCTCGAACTGACGAAGACAAGTCAGCAGTGATTGCGCACGCTCACTCGTAAGCTGCGCGCACATGGCGACCGAGTCGATTTCCATACCGAGAGAAGAGATCCTCTGCACGGGGCAGAGTTTGCTCTTCTCCCAGTTGACCCGAAGGCCCAGACGAGCTAGGTGCCGGAGAACAAGGTCCCTGTGTTCGCAAACCTGGTCTCGAGAGTGAGCTAGAATCAGCCAGTCGTTGAGATAGTTCAGGATGCGAACTCCGTGTTCTCGTAGGGGAACAAGGGCTGCCTCGACGACCTTCGTGAAGACGCGAGGAGACAGGGCTAGTCCGAAAGGGAGAACCGCTTACTGGTATGCCTGCCCCTCGAAAGCAAACCGAAGAAACAGTCTGTGTCGAGGAAGAATGGAGACATGGAAGTAGGCGTCCTTCAGGTCGATCGCTGCAAACCAATCCTGTGGCCGTACGCATTCAAAAAGGCGTTTGGCCGTGAGCATCTTGAACGGCAGCCTGTGAAGGGAGCGGTTCAAGACGCGCAGGTCCAGGATAGGTCGTAACCCACCTGATTTCTTCGGTACAATGAAGTAAGGGCTGTAGAAGCCGGACCTCATTTCGGCTGGAGGGACAGTCTCGATCACACCCTTCGCCAGTAGGGTGGCGACCTCCGCTCTCATGACAGGGGCATTGCCACCGACCAATATGAAGCGGACTCCCCTGAAGCGGGGAGGAGACCGCGCAAACTGAATCTCGTAGCCGAGCCTGATGGTCCTCGCGACCCAGCGGGACAGACCTGGAAGCTCTAACCAGGCTCCCAGAAACTGAACCAGCGGGGTCATACGGACCACAGACGTACCGTCGGTGGTGCAGCGAGGCGGAATGACCGGCCCAGGCGTGGGTGGCATAGCGGCCCGGTGCGGGGGCACGGTCATTACCCTGCATTAGCGGGGCGCGGGGCAGGAGAGGGCTGTGGCGCCTTCCTGCGGCTTCCTCCACAACGCGTGCCGGAGGCAGATGACTGCTGAGGCCGGTCGGGAGGGGCGGAAAAACCACAGGAGGGCGCCCTCGGCGGCGAGCAGGCTGAGGCACCTGTGCCGACGACTGCGCTGCCGAAGCAGCGGGCCGCCGGGGCAGGACATGTTTTAAAGCCTCAGTCTGCTTCTGGGCAGTCAAGAACTGCTGGGCAAAGTCCTCGACTTGCGCCGCCGAAGAGGCCAGCCTGGGATATGGGGGTGTCGAGGAACCGGGTCCGCTCGGCCTCCCGCATATCAGCCAGGTTGAGCCACAGGTGTCGTTCCTGGACCACACATGTGGACATCACCTGACCCAGCGAGCGTGCGGTCACCTTCGTCGCCCGGAGAGTGAGGTCGGTGGCGGCACGCAACTCATCGAAGAGTGCTGGGTCAGTCCTCCCCTCGTGCATGTCACACAACAACTGGGCCTGGTAGACTTGCAGTGTTGCCATGGCATGCAGTGAGGAAGCTGCCTGCCCCACAGCTCTGTAGGCCTTCGCCACGAGGGTGGAGGAGAACCTACAGGCCTTGGAGGGGTGCTTTGGGTCACCGCGGGAAGAAGCACTCTGAGGACACAGTTGCATCGCAACAGAGCGTTCAACCTGGGGAACCCCAGTGTACCCTTTAGCAGCCCCCTGATCGAGAGGAGGAAAGGCGGAGGAGGTCGCCGAGCGATCACGGGAAGACAATGGTGCCTTCCAGGACCTCGTGACCTCCTCATGCACATCCGGGAAGAAAGGTATTGGGGTTGAGCGGCGACGAGGGTCAGCGGCCGCTCCCAAAAACCAATCATCCAGCCGCGAGCGCACCAGCCCAGGTGGCGGGGACCACTCAAGACCAATGGCCGCGGCTGCCCGGGAAAGCATGGCCGACAGCTCGGGATCAGACTCGGGCAATGCTGGGACACCCGAGGGTGGCAGCACAGCCAAATCGTCACTTCCCAAGGACTCCTGCCCACCTTGTGATGCAGCGATCGACATATAGTCCTCCTCTGGAGCGCCAAATGAGACATGCGGCAAGTCAGTGGACTGTACTGCAGGCTCATTTGGAACACTCGCGGGTTGCACAGTGCTAGAGGGCGGTGTGGAGCGTGGAATAGTCGGCGCTTTGTTCCACACCGTAACCCTCAGGTCACCCTGGCCGCCAGCCGAAGTACTAGCTCTCACGGAGCCAGTAGATCGGGGTGCGGGTGAGGGGACTCTACCACGAAGGTCATTGAGTCTAGACCGCAACCGTGCGATTGGCATGTTCCCGCAATGGTAACATGACTCATCCACAAACGCTGCCTTAGCGTGCTCGACACCCAGACACACAAGACAGCGATTGTGCCCATCAGAGTCAGACACATATAGACCGCAACCAGAAATACACGGGCGAGGCATCTTTAAAAAGACGTGCCACGTACAATGCTCTTTTGTGAAAGGAGATTTCTCCACAAATGCTGAAGCGACCAGGGAGATGAACACACAAACTCTGGCAAATCACTGCACAGATAAGCAGGGAATGTGCACTCGCTGGAACTCGCTGTCACACCAACACTTGGAGAGAGGCTCGTCTCGAAGAGAATGAAGAGATGAACTCAGAATTGGCTGTGGAGTGAAGAATCAACTTGGCTCCGAAGCGAAAACATATCTGCATGTTGCTCGCGCACTTCCTTATATACCCCCTGCGTGGGGCGGAGATACGCTATGCAAATTCCGCAGACCCATGGCATTTCATTGCCATTGGCTCGTTTTATATACTCGAAGATGATAGGCTTTCTAAGCGAAACCCCATTCGTCGTCATCCGACGTAACTCGGAGTGACAACGAAAGGGAACTAGCCATATGACAGGTCTATATCGACTGAAGCGAAACACTTGATATGAGCAAAACAGCACGGCAAGGCAACGCAGTACTCGTTCCCTTATCTCTAAGGGAACCGAGGTTACGCAAGTAACCAAGTACGTTCCCTTATGAGAACGTTCTCTTGTACTGCGTTGCAAACGCTGTGGGAACCCAATTTAAAACGCCGTGCTATTCGCCTGTAACTCCTCTGAGAGTCCGGGGAGCCCCGGGACTATAACAGAGTAATCTGAATATCACAGACCAGAACATCGGGTCTAAAATTATATGCAAGTATAGAGTGAAGCACAAGGGCCACTCAGTTATATGTGTAGGGCTGGGACGAAAGAACCAGGGACCTAGAATATTATTCCCACATAGAATTGTGAAGTCACAACAGCGTGTCTGAGTTATACACTGGCCTGGGTCCATAGAGCAAGGGCCTAGATGGAGAGAACTCGTGCCTGCAGAGCAGGGACCTCTAGGTTATACAATCTTGCAAATGTGGACGGAGCAGACCAGCCGGCCGCCGCACAAATGTCTTCAATAGGGACTCCACTGGACCATGCCCAAGAGGAAGCCATGCCTCATGTGGCGTGAGCTCTTACACCTATGGGACATGGGAGGCCCAGTGAGGTGTATGCCAGAGCAATAGCATCCACTATCTATCTGGATAGTGTGAGTTTCATGACCAGCAGCCCTTTGGTGCGCCCCCCGAAACCTGACAAAGAGCTGTTCAGACTGTCTGAAAGAGGCCGAACGCTCCAGATATATTCTCAGAGCTCTGACAGGGCAGAGCGTGAGAGCATCACTATCTTCTCCCGAAACTGGGAGAGCTGATAGAGAGATAACTTGGGCTCTGAACGGTGTTGAGAGCACCTTTGGTACATATCCGTGTCTTGGTTTAAGGAAGACTTTGGAGTCATTAGGTCCAAACTCAAGACAGGAAGCGCTCGTGGAGAGCACTTGTTAGTCCCCCACTCTTTTACTGATGCCAGTGCTAACAGCAGAGCGGTTTTAAGAGAGAGGGATCTTAGATCAGCCGACAGAAGTGTCTCGAAGGGGGGGCCCTTAAGAGCTTGTAGAACCAGAGAAAGGTCCCAGGCCGGCACTGAAGGTGGCCGGGGCGGGTTAAGCCTTCTGGCTCCTTTAAGGAAGCAAATAATGAGGTTGCTTTTACCTAAAGAAGAGCCGGCCACCTGCACATGGAAGGCTGCGATAGCTGCCACATACACTTTGAGCGTGGAGGGGGAGCGTCCCGCGTCCAACAGCTCTTGGAGAAAGGAAAGTACTGTTGGTACTTCGCAAGTGTGTGGGTCGAGGTTCCGAGCTAAACACCAGCTGGAGAACACTGCGGGACCTGAGGCCGCCCTGGCGATTTATGTATGAGACCACTGACATGTTGTCCGTACGGACCAAGACGTGGTGTCCCGCCAGATATGGGAGGAAGGTTTTTAGGGCTAGAAAAAAACGCTCTCATCTCGAGGCAGATGATGTGTAGGCGTTTCTCCGAGCTCGACCAGAGGCCGGAGGCAGGCCTGCCCTCTTACAGGGTTCCCCAACCGGAGTTGGAAGCGTCTGTTGAAATGACCCTCCTCTCTGAGACCAAACCCATGCTCACACCCTGCTGAAACCAGCTGGTGTTCTTCCAGGGGTCCAGAGCTTTGATACAGCACTGGTCCACCCTGATATTCATGAGGCCCGAGCGCCATGCATGGGGTGGTACTTGAGGTGTTAGCCACAGCTTAAGAGGTCGCATACGCAGTAGGCCTAGTTGGAGTACTGATGATGCCGAAGCCATAAGGCCCAAGACCCTCTGAAAAGTTCGGAGGGGTACATAGGAGCCCTCTTTGAACGACGCAGTGAGCCGCTGAATTGATAGAGCCCGGTCCGTTGTGGGCCATGCTCTCATAAGTACGGAGTCGAGAACTGTTCCCAGGAACGTGATACGTTGGCTGGGGGACAGTATACTCTTGGAAAAGTTTACTCTGAGCCAGAGGCATTCTAGATGGCTGAGGAGCCAGGATTTGTGAGTATGGGACTCCGCCTCTGACTGAGTCAGTATGAGCCAGTCGTCGAGGTAGTTCAGAATGCGCATTTCCCGCTGTCTCAGGGGGGAGAGAGCTGCATCCATGCACTTCGTGAATGTACGAGGCGCTAGCGCCAGTCCAAATGGTAGAACTGTGTATTGATATGTCTGCCCCTCGAAGGCGAATCTCAAGAATGGCCTGTGGTGGGGGTTCACTTGGATGTGAAAGTAAGCGTCTTTTAGATCGACTGAAAAGAACCAGTCTCCTGGGCGAATTTGCGCTAGGATGTGTCTGGTTGTAAGCATTCTGAATGGCCGTGTCATGAGGGCCTTGTTCAGATGTCTGAGATCTAAAATGGGTCTCAAGCCGCCGTCTTTCTTCAGAACGAGAAAATAACGGCTGTAAAACCCCGACTCGCTTTGTGATGCGGGGACTATCTCGATAGCCCCTTTCGCTAGCAGACATGATACTTCGGTGTGGAGGACATGAGCTATGGCGCTCCTTACCGAGGTTTGGATAACAGCGCGAAAGCGCGGTGGTCTGCTGGCAAACTGAAGCAAGTAGCCGCGCTTTATAATGTTCATTACCCAATATGAAACTCCGGGAATGGCCTGCCAAGCCAGAGCCCAATGAGCCAGAGGTAAGATCATATCTGACGGTGGAACGCCCAGACTCGGGGGCCTGAACCCACATGGGTTTATGTGAGAGCTTTTGCTCGATTTGTGTTTTTTGTAGGTTGCTGTTAAAACAGCGTTTGGGTGCAGGGGTGCGTGACAGATGACGGGCCCATGTTCTGCATTTAATACTGCTCCAGCCGCCCGAGCTGAAGAGGGGGCTGTGAGAAGCACTCGAGCGAACTTCGGGGCTGGTCCAGCCGCGGCGGGACATAGACCCCTCTTTCTGCCGGCTAGGACGGCTTCTTGGGCTCATGGTCGTGAGCTTCGGCCGGGGGCCCTGGCGCTTGGGGAACGGGTACCGTTTAGCTGGCTTCAGACGCTGGCTGGTTTCAGCTGCTGGGCGGGGCTGATAAACCTGCAGCGTTGTCTTTTCTAGCTGCGGCGTGCTCTCGGGGCGCCGTGAAGCTGAACTGGAGCGCTTTGGAAGGAAGTGCTTCATCGCACTGGAAGCCTTCTGCGCTTCAGTGAAGCGCTCTGCGAAGCCGCTGACGGATGGGCTGAAGAGACCAGTTGTGGAGACCGGTGAGTCAAGGAAGGCGATCCTGATCTCAGTCAGCTTAAGCCATAAGTGGCGCTCCAGTACTACTAGGCTGGCCATGTTGCGGCCGATGGCCTGAGCAGTGGTCTTAGTCGCCCGTAGTGCCAAGTCTGTAGCACTGCGGAGGTCCTTGAAGGTGTCCGGGTCAGGTCCTGACTCATCCATAGCACGGAGGAGCTTAACCTGGAACACCTGCAGGATCGCCATGGCGTGAAGTGCAGATGCAGCTTGACCGGCGGCGGAATATGCGCGGCTGGCCATAGCCGAAGTAGTCCTGCACGGCTTGGACAGGTGCGTCGCTTTGTTCCTCCAACTTCCTGCAGTGGGAGGGCACAAATGTGCGGCGACCGCTTCTTCAAGTGACGGGAGCGTCACATAGCCCTTTTCCTCAGCGCAGTGGACAGTGGAGAGCGTAGTAGAGGAAGAAGAGCGCGTTCGCCCTGAAAAGGGCACGCGCCAGCTATTTGTGAGCTCCCCGTGGACCTCGGGGAGAAATGGAGCGGCGTGCTGGTGAGGGGCCTGTTGGCGCCCTGGCAGGTACCACTCGTCAAGGCGGCTTCTAGCGGGTTCAGCTGGGGAAAGCCAATCAAGACCCAGCTCGTCGACAGCGCGAGACATGACACGGAGAAGCTCGGCGTCAATGCTCGCTCTGGTGTCGAAACGATCACACTGAGAGGGAGGGGCGGGGTCCGCGGAGCCCGACCAATCAGACCCGACCCTCAGATGCCTCCACTGAAACTGCGTCATCCAGTTCCTCAGCAGATCCGCCAAAAGAAATGAGTCCCGCCGCTTCAACAGAGGGGTGTTGGTTGCTTCTTGTGAACAGAACCGGAGATGAGTCAGTTCCAGGTGTAGGTGAGGCACGCGAGGAAGGACCTGGCGTGCATGCGCTGAAATCACCGCGTTCAGGGATCCTCTCATCGCGTCGCTTCTTCCTACAGGGCTCGTGGGGCGCTGAAGACGGAAGATGGGCGGGTTCACTCTCTGAAGTAGCGAGAGTGAGTCTGGATCGGAGGACTGCAACAGGCATGCTATCACAATGATGACAGCCGCATTTAGTGAGTGCTGCCTCGGCGTGCTCATGGCCGAGACAGACAGCGCACTGGGTGTGTCGGTCTGACACATGCAGGGGAATCCCGCAGGATTCGCAGATGGGGAGCGGCATTTGCAACAACGTGCTCTGCTCTTTTAGAAAAGCGTATATAAAAGATACTCGCCGAATGCCACAGGGAAATGCTTAGCTGGGCGCTGAAGCTGTTCCGCTGAGGGGCTGTTCTACGGCGAGCGGCTTCCTAATCCAGAGAAATCAGCGACGAGGTAAGTCTCAGAGCTGAAGGAGAATAGATCTGTCAAATGGCGAGTTTTCTCTCAATTTATACTCTCCTGCCACGTCCATGTTGGCGCTCTCGAGTCTGGCCGGGGCGCCAAGCGCTCCCATTGGATCGCGCGCTCCTGCTCACTCGCCATAGGTTCGTGCAGTTGCTGCATCACAGCCAATCAGCTCGCGAGCTATGATGCTCTCGCTGTGCAGCTGCAATGCGTTTTAAAATAAAGGCTTCAATGTTCTTGAGAAAAGGAATTTTCCCACAGCGTTTGCAACGCAGTACGAGAGAACGTAAGGGAACAAAATCACTACATGTTTATTTGCAGTGTCATTCCACATCAATCGGTCAGTAAACGTTGAGTTAGTTTGATTCTGCACTACGCTTTAATAATGTTCCACTAGTCTGTGTCTGATTCTTATTATTGAAGGCATTTCTGATAAATATTTATAAATAATTACAAAATGTGCATTCCACGTGTTAAATTATGTTGTGTTAATATTGGTGAAAAGCTAATTCATGTTCAGATATTGTGAACATTGGACTTTTTTACAGTACGGTACACTTGAGGAACAATCAAACAGCATCTTAGCTTAATGTAAATAATGACAGTAATGAATACTTTCATCCACATGTTGATAGTGAACACAAAACATGTTGATAGTGAACACAAAAGTGATGTGATGCATATATTTCACATATAATGATTTAGAAGATTGTAATAGCTAAAATGTTAAACAATACAGTTTTCATGCATTCTTTAAAGTTTCAGTCAAGAAGGATTTAACTTGAAGCACATCTACTGAGTATCATAATTGATTTGGTTTCTGCCATTAGAAAACACTCTGAGTGGATGAGGGTGAAAAGCCTGATGCCGGAAAGCTTTTTAGTAAGAGATTCGGTAGCAGTGTTCATTTCGTTAACGAAAACTATGACAAAAAAATGTTCAGTGACAACCTTTTTTTCCCTGACTAAAGCCCTATAGCTTTACAAGGGTAGATGGAATAATGTAATTTTACCACAGGATGTCTGTAATAATAATGGCCAATTAGCACGGGATAAGATATCTCAGTAAAACTTTCAGAAGTGGGAGGAGTAACACGATTTACACACCCTGTCACCTTCCTGTCATTATGTGTGTATTAATTTGCTTCCTGATATCATGTGCGTAAACACATATAACCTATATTTATATATATATAAAACAATTAGGTCTGGTCGAACAATGTATTAATTAAATTCAGATTGGATTATGTTGGTAATAGGCACTTATCTAACGCTAAAAGATGTTTCGTGCCTCTAACAAGTTCTTCTTTTTAATTTGAATGGTATGTGGAAAACACTTGTGTTTAGTCCCACCGTCTAGAACACAACTGAATGCTTACTCTTAAAGAGAGTGACTCACCGCCACCAACTGTCGATTTTAATTTAATATTTAAAAGTATTTTTTAATACTGGTTCTTTTAATGGTTCGTTTTTACCATGGGTGCTTCTAAATTGTGCCACCACCCAAACAGACTGTAATAACGGGCCTCAGTGACTACAGACCTGTGGCATTGACACCCATTATCATGAAGTGTTTAGAGAGACTGGTGCTGAAGAACATCAAGGCTCCTCTACCAATCATTCTGGACACTTATCAATATTCTTACCGAGCCAACAGATCTAGGGACGATGCCATCTCCACTGCCCTCCACACTGTCCTGCAACATCTGGAACAACCCGGAACATATGCAGGGCTGTTATTTGTGAACTACAGTTCTGCATTAAATACCATCCTTCCAAGCAGACTGTTCCACAAGATGACCAACCTAGGCCTTGATCATAACATCTGCCTATGGATAAGGGACTTTTTAACAAACCGACCAAAGTCTGTCAAGATGGGCCCCCACCACTCCTTTTCCCTGTCCCTCAGTATAGGTGCTCCACAAGGCTGTGTTTTGAGTCCCTTCCTGTACTCTCTAAATACCCATGACTGCACACCCACCCACAACACCAATGTCATCATCAAATTTGCTGATGACACAACAGTGGCTGGTCTGATCAGCAGGGGAGACAAGATGGCTTACAGGGAGGAGATCCAGAGGTTAACAGACTGTTGTGCAGTTAATAACTTTGCTCTAAACACCAAAAAGACAAAAGAGCTCATTGTTGACTTTAGGAGGAAGAAGGAGGGGTACCAGCCTCTGGTGATTAATGGGGGTGTTGTGGAGAGGGTGTCAACATTTAATTTCCTGGGCACGTACATCTCGGAGAACCTCACATGGAAACACAACTCCAACTGCTTGATCAGGAAGGCACAGCAGCGACTACACTTCCTGGGAGTTCTCAGTAAGGTCAATCTTTCACAACATCTGCTAATATCCTTCTATCGTTGTTCCATAGAGAGTGTCCTGACCTACAACATTCTGGTGTGGTACAGCAGCAGCTTTGCAACTGACAAAAAGGCACTGCAGAGGGTAATCAAAGCTGCCTAGAAAATAACCAACACACACCTACCAGCTTTGGAAGACATCTTCACCTCCCGCTGCCTTCAGAAAAGAACAAATATACTGAAAGACTCTTCCCACCCTGTCCACCATCTCTTTGACCTTCTGCCCTCAGGCAGACGATACAGAACACTTAAAGCACGCTCCACTAGATTGTTGAACAGTTTTTACCCAAAGGCCATCACTACACTAAACACTACCATGAAATCAACCAGCTAACTGAGACTGTGCAATAAATTGTATCTATTTATGTTTACAGAATATGTTGGCTGGGTACCAGCTGATAGTGTGAGTGTTGGATGTGTGCTTGGAAGTGAAATGTAAAAGTGTTATTGATTTTTTTTTTTTTTTACTTATTGCTTGAGATCCGTCCTCACTTGGTGCAAACGGAATTTCGTTGTACTCTCTTACAATGACAATAACAAGAATCTGAATCTGAATATCCTTCCTCGTTTCCTCGCTCCTCCATCCTCCATCCTATGACCCGGAAACTGATCGAGCTCAGCCATCTTGAAGGACATCTCAATTCTCTAATTGCACCTCGAGGAGTGAGGATCGAGGAGTGAGGAGTGAGGATTGAGGAGTGAGGAACGAAGAGTGAGGATCGAGGAGTGAGGATCGAGGAGTAAGGAACGAAGAGTGAGGATCGAGGAGTGAGGATCGAGGAGTGAGGATCAAGGAGTGAGGAGTGAGGATCGAGGAGTGAGGAACGAAGAGTGAGGATCGAGGAGTGAGGAACGAAGAGTGAGGATCGAAGAGTGAGAATCGAGGAGTGAGGAACAAGGAGTGAGGATCGAGGAGTGAGGAACGAAGAGTGAGGAACGAAGAGTGAGGATCGAGGAGTGAGGATCGAGGAGTGAGGATCAAGGAGTGAGGAGTGAGGATCGAGGAGTGAGGAACGAAGAGTGAGGATCGAGGAGTGAGGAACGAAGAGTGAGGATCGAGGAGTGAGGAACGAAGAGTGAGGATCGAAGAGTGAGAATCGAGGAGTGAGGAACGAGGAGTGAGGAACGAGGAGTGAGGATCGAGGAGTGAGGATCGAGGAGTGAGGAACGAAGAGTGAGGATCGAGGAGTGAGGATCGAGGAGTGAGAAGTGAGGAACGAGGAGTGAGGAACGAGGAGTGAGGATCGAGGATCGAGGAGTGAGGAGTGAGGATTGAGGAGTGAGGAACGAAGAGTGAGGATCGAGGAGTGAGGATCAAGGAGTGAGGAGTGAGGAACGAAGAGTGAGGATCGAGGAGTGAGGATCGAGGAGTGAGGAGTGAGGAGTGAGAAGTGAGGAACGAGGAGTGAGGAACGAGGAGTGAGGATCGAGGAGTGAGGAGTGAGGATCGAGGAGTGAGGATCGAGGAGTGAGGAGTGAGGATCGAGGAGTGAGGATCGAGGAGTGAGGAGTGAGGAGTGAGGATCGAGGAGTGAGGATTGAGGAGTGAGGAACGAAGAGTGAGGATCGAGGAGTGAGGATCAAGGAGTGAGGAGTGAGGAACGAAGAGTGAGGATCGAGGAGTGAGGATCGAGGAGTGAGGAGTGAGGAGTGAGAAGTGAGGAACGAGGAGTGAGGAACGAGGAGTGAGGATCGAGGAGTGAGGAGTGAGGAGTGAGGAGTGAGGATTGAGGAGTGAGGAACGAAGAGTGAGGATCGAGGAGTGAGGATCAAGGAGTGAGGAGTGAGGAACGAGGAGTGAGGATCGCGGAGTGAGGAGTGAGGATCGAGGAGTGAGGAACGAAGAGTGAGGATCGAGGAGTGAGGATCAAGGAGTGAGGATCGAGGAGTGAGGATCAAGGAGTGAGGATCGAGGAGTGAGGAACGAAGAGTGAGGATCGAGGAGTGAGGAACGAAGAGTGAGGATCGAAGAGTGAGAATCGAGGAGTGAGGAACAAGGAGTGAGGATCGAGGAGTGAGGAACGAAGAGTGAGGAACGAAGAGTGAGGATCGAGGAGTGAGGATCGAGGAGTGAGGATCAAGGAGTGAGGAGTGAGGATCGAGGAGTGAGGAACGAAGAGTGAGGATCGAGGAGTGAGGAACGAAGAGTGAGGATCGAAGAGTGAGAATCGAGGAGTGAGGAACGAGGAGTGAGGATCGAGGAGTGAGGATCGAGGAGTGAGGAGTGAGGAGTGAGAAGTGAGGAACGAGGAGTGAGGAACGAGGAGTGAGGATCGAGGAGTGAGGAGTGAGGATTGAGGAGTGAGGAACGAAGAGTGAGGATCGAGGAGTGAGGATCAAGGAGTGAGGAGTGAGGAACGAAGAGTGAGGATCGAGGAGTGAGGATCAAGGAGTGAGGAACGAGGAGTGAGGAACGAAGAGTGAGGATCGAGGAGTGAGGATTGAGGAGTGAGGAACGAAGAGTGAGGATCGAGGAGTGAGGATCAAGGAGTGAGGAACGAGGAGTGAGGAACGAGGAGTGAGGATCTAATGGAAATGTAATTTCACTGCTTCACTGGATGGTAATCTAGTTTTTAAAAAACATTGTCATTATCCTCAGTTCTGAATCTGTCAAACTGACTGTGATTGCAGTGCTGGTTTTGAGTCACAGCACACAGAATAATACTATTAAAACATCAATATTTCACGTACATTCTTTTATTAATGTGTTCAAATAAATAAAGAGAATTAAATCATGCTTTGGCAAATCATAACTTATTAAAAATTAAGATATAACACATTGAAATTGCGACTTAACTCAATTATGACTAGTTGAATTTCTAATGTACTAGTCAAAATTTTGAGATATAAAGAGAAAATCATGATATTCTAAGTCATAACTATAAGCTAAAAAAAGTTTTGACAGTCATAATTGACAAAAAAGCTGAATTTATGATATACTTTTAGGTCATAATTATGAGATAAAAAGACAAAATAGGCCTACATTTTTCTTACTAATAATTATGAGATAAAGATTTGAAATTGACACACTAAGTCATAATTGACAAAGAGTCATAATTATGAGATAAAGTGTCGAAATATGATAAATTCCAAATTGACACAATAAGTTATGAGATTGAAATATTGAAATGACTGTCCACAATGTCATATTTTTGACGCGTGTCACAGTTATGATTTATAGAAGCCTGGTTATTTTCTCATGTGGTGATCATGTGCGTTCAGCTGCTGCTGATTTCTCTGTGTGTGTGTGTGTGTGTGTGTGTGTGTGTGTGTGTGTGTGTGTGTGTGTGTGTGTGTGTGTACTTGTCTACCTATCTAAGTGGGGACCTTGGTGTCGTTACACACTCACCAACAGGGGACCGTCGAGCCAAGTGGGGACTTTTTTCAAGTCCCCTGTTGGTCATGCTTTAAATATTTCAGGTTTTAGATTTGAACATCGTTGCAAGTATAATGGAAATAATGCATATGTATGGGAGACCTCTTATAAAGTCTGCGGATCCCTTGTGAACGCAGATAACAAACTTTTTGGATATGGCAGCGCTGCTTTAATCACCACGCAGACCCATTTTGCTGTCAGGAACAGAGCTCGTGGAAGGCAACAGGCTGACGCTTTCGGCACAATATTATCCATTTGTCTGCTGCTAGCCGGAGATATCCATCAGTGTCCGGGACCAAACAACCTGCAAACGAAATACCGGCCAACGAAACACCGGCAAAATGACGAGATGTAGCAGTGACTGTCCTAACTGTGGTAAGGTTGTGAGGAAAAACGCTAAAGCAGTCGCTTGTGACTCTTGTAATGCTTTTTTTCACATAAAATGTGGAAATATTGCATCTAAAATTTATGAACTGGCCGTAAGGAGTAATTCTGACATTCCGTTAGTATGTAACGGGTGTTGTATGAATGAAATGTGTCACGCGAACATCACTGATCGTCTGGAGGAATTTGAGTCAATGCATTCTTCTGGTGAAAGTTTGGTTGATGCAAAGAATGACTGTGAGGCTGTTTTTAATCAGAAAGGGCTTCATTTTATTCATATTAATGCAAGGAGCTTGCTGCCTAAACTTGCGGAGGTCAGTCAACTTGCAAGTACCTCTAAGGCTGCTGTGATTGCCATGTCGGAAACCTGGCTTTATGGATCTATACAGGATGTTAAAGTTGAGCTTACGGGTTACTCCATCTATAGGCACGATTGGAGCAGAAATGGAGGAGGAGTGTGCCTATTTATAAGGAAAAATTTGACATACAACCCACGGGCTGATCTCCAGGTGTAGGGTATGGAGACTGCATGGATTTAACTGTTGCTTCCTAAAACTAAGCCCATTATCATTTGTGTCTGTTACAGACCCCCTAAGCAAACAGATTTTTATGAGCTCTTTGAAATGGTTTGTTGTAAGAGTAACATATGTATGGAGTACTCGTTCAAGTGTTTTCGCAATGAATGGTAGGAGAAAGACAGGTCTGTAATTCTCTACAAGTGCCGCCGCCTGGAGGCGTAACAGTGTAACTGCACTGAGTGACAGCCTGTCTAGAATGCACCAAGACTATCAATGCCAATACTGGTGAAATATCAGCAGAAAGCCTCTCGTAAAGTGAGATTCGAGGAACTAACTGTTATATAACAATGGCCTAACAAGCTCATTGTCAGGTTTATGTTGTGTTTATTAAATTATGTGGACCTGAACCATATTTTGACATTGTATCTTCATTTTACTCCACTTCGTTTTAACACGCTTTTTAGTTTTGGTTTCATTACTGAATATGTACTCGTCTTCATGCCTGCTGACCACAGCATAAACACTTATTTATTTAGCAATAAATAAATGGAGATAATAACGCATATCGCGCTGTTGAGTCACTCAAAATTACCTCTTGCTCATCCCGATTTAACCCTCTGGGGTCTGGGCTGTTTTTGGGGCCCTTGAGATGTTCTGACATGCCCTGACATTTGTGCTTTTTTCAGTTGCTTATAAACATATTAATGGCAAAGGTGTAAATTCACTCTATAAAGCACAAACAGGGCTACCATAATATGTGAGCCACGTGTATGTACATGTTTTCATTTTTGAGAGAATAATGTTTATGCATGGTTATTGAAAAAACTAAAAACTAAAATTTCTGAAATATGGCCACAAAACACATAGTAAATATGTGTCAATAAGACTTTTGACTAATGGATGTCCTCGCCTAGAGTTTTTTCTTCAAAATTATGTGAAAATAGTCTTGCTTTATCGTTCACATAAAACCATACATTGATATAAATTGATGTAAAACAGGTTTTGCTTGGAAAGCCAATATGCGAGGGGGCGTGAACGAGGAGTGGTTTACACCTTAGAATACAATGTCCCACCCACTCTGCATAATGACTCTGCATAATTAGCCATTCATTCAGGTGTGACACTGACTGAGCCACAATGCAAGGACAAAAGATATATTTAGAAGAAGACTTATATTGACCATTTAAGATTTTGCTTACATCTCTCTTGTAAATATGTTTTGCTATTTTATTAAAAACTTAGATTAGATTAAAAACTTAGATTAAAAACTAGAAATTGCTAAACAAAAGCTTATTTGACGTGGCAGTATTCTACAGTAAAAACTGTACCCAAATCTAGTCAACAAAATGTTGTCTTTCATATTTCACCTGACTGTAACGTTGTTTTCATGAAATATTAGGGCATATTGTTAATTTGCAGTTTAATACGTTGCTTATACAAATAGCCTTCATTTTATTTCAACATATTTCAGTCGATTTTACTCGTCTCAGTATAGCAATACAGTTTGCTGAAACATCATCAATCATTCACACACGCGATTTAAATTTAAACTGTCTTTGCCAGCTGTGGTAAACAGCGTGCATCTCTGCCGTTCATTCATTCATAAACAGAAACCCACGTGAAGAAATTCGTGAAGGAAAAAAACGTACTAGTATTCCTCAGCTCGCTCCTCGATATACCCACACTTCTGAGGGACATTTTCCATTATTATTATTATTCCTCACAGCGCTGCAAGACGGTGTAAACAAGTAATGATCTGAATAAACTTGTGTTTTCTCAAGCTGATATGGGGGCGTTCACAGGATTGCGCCGTGGATTGCCTCAGCCATTTGCGTTTGAATAGCGCGCGCTCTCCGTGGGCGGAGTCACATTACATCTGAATGAGCTGTAATGAGCTCGACTGGAATCGCTCTCTTTTAATACAGATTTCACAAGATGAGAATATTTGTTTTTTTATATAAATTACTTCATTTAAAAGGAGAGAATTCAAGCTTCATGCCTGTGTGTCTGTATGTCTGTTTGACTGAGTATTCGCTGAGTCACAGTTCATTTTCGGACGCGTTTCAGAAAGGACTACACTGACAGAGAGAAGGCAGAACTCGCTTCGTGTTTATTTTTCTTTATTTGTCAAAAAGCACAACACTTTGTTTTTATTGTGAGTATACACAAAAATAATACACATTTAACAGAATCGATTGATGTATGAAACTCCAATGGAAAATCAAAGTCAACAGAGTATTTATGAGTTTCTTTTACACTGATAAAAAAAAAGCGAGCTGGTATCGCCGGCGATACCGTCGACCTCAGGGGGTTAAAAACCTAAATATCAAACATGTTTGATGTGATCGGGGCGAGCCCGGTTTGTGTGAGAGCAGATCGGGAGGTGCAAAATTCGATTTGTGAACGCCTCACATTACCAGATAATCTGCGTGGAACATACGAACCGATCGAGGTCCTCGACAAGATTTTTTCTCCAATTCTCGGGAGGGGAAAATCGTGGATAAATCGTCCTAAAACTCCTGTAGTGTGAGCCAGGCATAAGGCAGATTCCAAAAGTCATCTCCAAACACACTTTATGTGCAAATACTGAGACAATATCATGGACTTTTTCTTATTAGCATTTAACATTAAACATTTTTCTTAAACATTAATCACTTCAGTTAGGCCTACTCAATGTCAGTGGAAGAGAAACATGCCAACAGTAGTTAAGTATCGTTATAGTAAATGGCATCTGATGTTGCATCCCAATCCGAAAAATGGAAGCCTGCACTCATGGTCTGTTTCGAAACAAGTATCGGTGTTTAAATAATCAGAAACGAACACGTTAAGAACGGAAACTTTACACATATGAACCACGCTGTGCATTGGGTCCTTTGCAGATATTTTCCAGAATATTCTAAATAAATACCTTTCTACAAGATTCTCTGAAGACCTCTGTTCAGGAAGCTGCTGGGTGTTTCGAATTCTATTATACTATTAAATTTTTCACTCATATCAGAAACGTAATCTCGCTTCAACGTCATCCTGTAACAAACCAGACGGCAGATGCCGATATCGATGCAAATCTATGTGGCTGCAAACTAGTAGGGGAGGGAATAGCCCTGTGATTGGCTGTTGCTTAACAAGCAATTTAGCAGTCTATAAAAGTTTAGGGCTTTTTCGTTATTTGCTTTAGGTACTGTTATGTACAAAACTACATTTGATTACACTTATAACACAGTTCAACGTTCTAACAAAATCTGATCTCATTCTCTTATTACAGTTCATTGTTAAATTCATTGTTTCAAAATACAAGATTGTTGTAACAGGTAAGGAGAGCATGTGGTTTAATCACCAAAACACATCAGGATGATTTTCTTGTGATTCATTACTTAAAATAAGTTTACCTCTTGTGTTGCAGTTTATGGTCTCACTTTATATTAGGTGTCTTTAACTACTACTGTATGTACTATCATCATAAAAAAAAGAAAAGAAAAGTACAATGTACTTATTGTGTTCATATTGTATTGTAAAACACTGAGGTGGGTTAGGGACAGGTTTGGTGGTATGGGTCGGTTTAAGGGTGGGTTGGCAAAACAGTATCAGACTCAATGGAAAATAGTAAAACCAACCAACCTTAATTATATGCCATGGAAAACCAGTGTGTTTTTAGAAGAGACTTAAAAGTGATCATGGAAGGGGCTGTCCTGATTTATAACGTCAAATTGTTCCACAACCAAGGCCCGATCCCAGAAAATGCTTGATCCCCTCTGCGTTTGAGTCTGGAATGTGGGACTAATAACAGGTTCTGGTCGCTTGATCTCAGACTTAGTATATGGTTGCAGCCATTCAGATAGATAGCTGTTTTATGTAGAGATTTAAAAACAAATAAAAGGATTTTAAAATAAATTCTGAAATGAATGGGCAGCCAATGAAGGGACCTCAGACTCGGGGTGACATATAGGCGCTTTTACGGATATAAAGAAGGAATCTCGCAGCAGCATTTTGCACTAATTGAAGATGAGCAATTTGAGACTTCCCACAGTAAAGTGAACTGCAGTAGTCTAAACATGAGGTGATAAAAGCATGAACAGCCATCGCTAGAGTTTTATGATTAAGGAAAGGTTTGACTTTAGACAGCAGACGAAGTTGATAAAAACTTTAAAATATAAGTACAATGTACAAACATGTAAGTACACAATAAGTGCATTGTATCAAATTATTTTATTATTTCAATGTTAGTACATAGTAATTAAGGACACTTCATATAAAGTGGGACCCAGTTTATTGATTTCTTTTCAGTATATACTTGAGTGTGGTCATGTATGCGGCCGTATATCACACTGCAGGGGCACATTCACAGTTCCATTACATGGACATTTATCTACCTTGTCCATCAAAGAAGGCTTAACAAAATAGCTAAGAAAGATACATTGACAGGATATCCTGAAATTACTCCCCTTTTAAATTGCTTATTTAACCCTTTACACTTTTTTTTTTTTTTTACATCAGCAGGTTTGACTTGGATTGCTCCTAATGCAGGCCTGGGCAAACCCGGTCCTGGAGCGCCAGTGCCCTCTGCCCTGCAGAGTTCAGCTTCATGTTTTTCAAAACGTAACATTTTCAGTGACATCAATTCTGATGTAAAATAGTAATGTATATGTTAACAAACTGACCCACTGTACATCTGATTTGTATGAATGTATGTTCACAAGCTTGGATGTCAACTGGCCCGGCTCAGTCAGAGTCTGTGTTCTGTCAGTGCTTGAGAAAGTGGGGAACTGAACAAATGAGTTAGCTTTAATATCACAGTCTCGTCTCAGTAAACTGCTGTTAGGTCTGAAATCTGCCACAGGGTGTCCGGGAAGAGACTTGGTGAAAAGATGTTGGACATTTGAGAGTAACCTGTTTATTTGTCACCACATCAACTCAGTTATTAACAAGGATTGAATAGTTGTCCTTATAGTTGTGGGTGTATTTAGTGTGTGGATTTCTATAGAAGCAGAAAAAAAGCACCTTGTTGAATCAGTATGTGTGTATATATATATATATATATATATATATATATATATATATATATATATATATATATATATATATATATATATATATATATATATATTATACACTCACCTAAAGGATTATTAGGAACACCATACTAATACTGTGTTTGACCTCCTTTCGCCTTCAGAACTGCCTTAATTCTACATGGCATTGATTCAACAAGGTGCTGAAAGCATTCTTTAGAAATGTTGGCCCATATTGATAGGATAGCATCTTGCAGTTGATGGAGATTTGTGGGATGCGCATCCAGGGCACGAAGCTCCCGTTCCACCACATCCCAAAGATGCTCTATTGGGTTGAGATCTGGTGACTGGGGGCCATTTTAGTACAGTGAACTCATTGTCATGTTCAAGAAACCAATTTGAAATGATTCGAGCTTTGTGACATGGTGCATTATCCTGCTGGAAGTAGCCATCAGAGGATGGGTACATGGTGGTCATAAAGGGATGGACATGGTCAGAAACAATGCTCAGGTAGGCCGTGGCATTTAAACGATGCCCAATTGGCACTAAGGGGCCTAAAGTGTGCCAAGAAAACATCCCCCACACCATTACACCACCACCACCAGCCTGCACAGTGGTAACAAGGCATGATGGATCCATGTTCTCATTCTGTTTATGCCAAATTCTGACTCTACCATCTGAATGTCTCAACAGAAATCGAGACTCATCAGACCAGGCCACATTTTTCCAGTCTTCAACTGTCCAATTTTGGTGAGCTCGTGCAAATTGTAGCCTCTTTTTCCTATTTGTAGTGGAGATGAGTGGTACCCGGTGGGGTCTTCTGCTGTTGTAGCCCATCTGCCTCAAGGTTGTGCGTGTTGTGGCTTCACAAATGCTTTGCTGCATACCTCGGTTGTAACGAGTGGTTATTTCAGTCAAAGTTGCTCTTCTATCAGATTGAATCAGTCGGCCCATTCTCCTCTGACCTCTAGCATCAACAAGGCATTTTCGCCCACAGGACTGCCGCATACTGGATGTTTTTCCCTTTTCACAACATTCTTTGTAAACCCTAGAAATGGTTGTGCGTGAAAATCCCAGTAACTGAGCAGATTGTGAAATACTCAGACCGGCCCGTCTGGCACCAACAGCCATGCCACGCTCAAAATTGCTTAAATCACCTTTCTTTCCCATTCTGACATTCAGTTTGGAGTTCAGGAGATTGTCTTGACCAGGACCACACCCCTAAATGCATTGAAGCAACTGCCATGTGATTGGTTGATTAGATAATTGCATTAATGAGAAATTGAACAGGTGTTCCTAATAATCCTTTAGCTGAGTATATATATATATATATATATATATATATATATATATATATATATATATATATATATATATATATATATATATATATATATCTCATCTTTTTTTTTTTTTTTTACATATGTTGTGTTGTGTATTTCTTTGGTGAGATATTATTCTACATTACGTAATCAGGTGATTGTCACATGACTAACTAATTGTTTAACAGTGTGTTTGCTACTGTTGTAGTTTTGATTTCTGTTTTAGTTTTTTCAGTGTTTCTGTCATCGTTTTCCCCTGTCTTCTGTTGATTTTGGTTTAGTCCTGTTTTTCTCGGTCTGTTTAGTCATCTTCACCTGCACCTGATTATCATCATCATCATCACCGTCACCTGTCATCACTTGTTATCATCAGTGTATTTAAGTTCCTGTCTTTCAGTCATCACTTGTCATGGTTATGTTAGGTTATCCATGTTGTGAACGCTCGCTCCCTTTTGTTAATGTTTGTTAATGTTATGCTTTCATCTGTATTTTGAGCACACGCTCCCTTTTTGTTTGCATTTGTTTATATTGAGAATTAAAACCTCGGAATTATTCTCCTTCGTGTTCCTCTCCTACTTCATCCACCCAGAAGCCTAACAGATACACCCTGGCTGTGTTCAAAACCGCATATTCGTAGGCACTTAATTTCAATAGCCTAATCGTGTTATAGGGTTAGTTAACCCAAAAATGAAAATTCTGTCAGTAATTACTCACCCTCCAAGTTCCAACCCTGTAAGACCTTCGTTCATCTTCGGAACACAAATTAAGATATTTTTGATTAAATCTGAGAGCTGTCTCACTCCTCCATAGGCTTCTAAGACATTATAACTTGCTGGCCCAGAAAATGTATTAATGTAGCCTCGCTCACACTGTTTAGTTTTTCAGTTGATTTGTCTGCCATTTAGTCTCATTAGTTTCTTTGCTAAGTTGAATTAACGTAACCTTCTGTCATTTTTACTCTTCAAAGTGTACACTTGCAGGTGTTGATTATAATTAGGCTAATTTACTGATAGCCACATTAAATAAAAGTATATAATTTTCTAACATCTGACTAATTAAAAATGAACCCCAAAACATAAAATGCTAAATGGGGGATATTTATAGGCCTATCTAGCATAAAAAAATATGATATATTATATGTATATTTGTCAGAATGTCGTCTCTCAGTTGCTGAATGTCGCGCAACAACGTTGCTACAGCCCTGTCGCGTTTTACAATTCTACGTTGTTACAAAGTTGCGAGCACGTAGACAGTGATGTTGCCCTAGCAGAAATGCAACGTGCCACAGACGTTGTCACAACGTAAATGTGTTTGCTGGGAACTTACTGTTCACAATCCTCAGCTGGATCCGATGCTCCTCGAAATTAAACTGAAACCAGCACTTCTTCTGAGGTAAATTATTCCAGGATTATTATTATTATTATTACACTATTATTATCCCTCACAGCGTCCCAAGCCGACGTAAAGTACATAAATCTGGTTTAACTTGATGTGTTTCATTGAGGTGATGTGGGCGTTGACTCTGTTTGCATGGATTCTCCGTAGGCGTGTTCACATTAGCAGATAATGAGCCGACATGAGAACGACGGACATCACTCTCTTTTCATACAGATCACATAAACAGAGAATGTGTTTTTGTTCTGAATTAGATCATTTTAAAGTATTTAAATTTTAAACACTTAAATGTTTATAAAGATAGTGTATATTGCTCATGTCTGTGTTACAAGTATTCATTGAGTCTTGTTTCAGTTTAGAGACTTGCTCCAGAAAAAAAGTTCTCAGAGACTGAGAGGCAGAAACCACACCCTGTTTGTTTTCTTTATTTTACAAAAGCACAATGTTTTGTTTTTGTATTGACCTTTTACAGTGTGGGTTAGAGTTACAGTTGACCATAAATAACAGAGGATTTTAAGTCTATTTTGCTACTATGTGAAGAAAATCCAGCAAAACGCGTTGGCACATTTGTCGACCCCAAAGGGTTAAGCTAATGCTCACATAACCTTGGTTGCATCATTTTTGAACACTTGTTGAACCATATATCCGACTGATATAAAGTTTTAAATGAACTGCAAAAGTCTTAAAGTCAAAAGCCAACCATATTGTCATGGTCGTATTGAGCAGAGAGAGTGAAGTAGAATACTTATTTTGCACAATAACAACCACAGGAACCGCAGAAGGAAATAACTTCAGCACGCTAAGAAACAGGCATGATGAATAATCAAAAACCCTGGAGACCAATACAACACAGGATGTAAACACAGGAAGTGGCAATGAGAACACAACTATCAAAATAAGAGTCCAAACAGAACATAAACACATGAGAGACGTGACACATATAGCTTACATTAAGACTATGACAAACAAATCTGATGAATCCTGCTGTAAATGCAATGAACAATAGAAAAATCATGTCCAATTAAACCATCTTAATAGTGCTGGCAAATGTACCTCACTAACTGAACTCTATTGCATGATTGTCATTAGTAATGAATGGAGCCATATTTGAAATGATTGCTTTTGTTACAGGCTCAATCGTGTCCACCATCACATTTCTCTTGCTCACTGTAACGTTTCTGAAGTGTGGTGCAGGCAGAAGGCAAGACGAAGAAGATCAATTCAAACAGACTTTATTAATACAAGCAAAACCTACAGTACCAGTCAAAAGTTTGGAAACGTTACTATTTTTAATGTTTTTGAAGCCTGCTCATCAAGCCTGCAGTTAAAAACAAACAAACAAAAAAACAGTAATATTATGAAATATTATTACAATTTAAAATAATGGTTTTCTTTTTTAATATACTTTAAAATGTAATTTATTTTTGTGATGCAAAGCTGAATTTTCATCAGCAAGTACTCCAGTCTTTGGTGTCTTATGATCCTTCAGAAATCATTCTAATATGCTGATTTATGATCAATGTTGGAAACAGTTGTGCTGCTTAATATTTTTTTTATAACCTGAGATACTTTTTTCAGGATTATTTGATGAATAAAAAGTTAAAAAGAACTATTTATTTAGAATAGAAATCTTTTGTAACAATATACACTACCGTTCAAAAGTTTGGGAACAATAACTATATTTTTTTTAAGAAATTAGTACTTTAATTCAACAAGGATGCATTAAATTGATAAAAGGTGATGGTAAAGATTTATATTGTTAGAAATGTTTTTATTTTGAATAAATGCTGTTTTTATGAATAAATGCTGTTAACGTTTTACTCATCAATGAATCCTAAAAAAAGTATTCCAAAAAAATATATTATATATAGTATATATAGTATCAAATCAGCATATTAGAATGATTTCTGAAGGATCATAAGACACCAAAGACTGGAGTACTTGCTGATGAAAATTCAGCTTTGCATCACAAAAATAAATTACATTTTAAAATATATTAAAAAAGAGAACCATTATTTTAAATTGTAATAATATTTCATAATATTAGTTTTTTTTTTTCTGCAGGCTTGATGAGCATACGAGACTTCTTTCAAAAACATTAAAAATAGTAATGTTTCCAAACTTTTGACTGGTACTGTAAACCAAACTCAGAACTAACCTTAACGAGAATCGACAGGAAACACAGGCAGATATATACTGGGAGAGGACAAAGAGGACTAATTAGGTAACAGCTGAAAACAATGACTAATCAAATTGGAAACCATGGTGACAAATAAAAGAGCTAAATCAGACAGGGTGAAATCAGAAAATACAGTCCAAACACAATGACTTGTTGCACCCACAGATCAGTCTCTCTAAACCACAACAGCCTCACAACATCTCCATGACCAGACCAACACCATCAATGACAATCATAATGCACTAAAACTATGGGAGTAAAATCATGCCAAATGTTTTTGAAACAAAAAAGCTTGTTGAATTGCACTTATTGAAAAAATATGCATTGCATTAACGTGCTTGAATTTTAATGGATTGTATTTTTAGGGCTTGCATATTTATGGGCTGCTGAGAATATTTAAATTCAAAACATTTCACACATTTTCATTATTAAAAATTCAATCATCCATATTCACCTTTCAGATATCACTTCTAAAATATTCATTCTGTTTAAAAATACAACCTATAATATTCGACAGGCAATTTTTCGGTCCATTTTATTCTGCTTTACAAATTCACTTCTACAAATTCAGTGGTTCATATTCGACAGAAAATCCAACATTTCACATCCGGGAATTGCAGGAAAAGCAGTAGTGCAGAAGTGTGTCGATGCATAATCTTCCTCTGCTGTTAGTCGGCTGACCAGTAGGTGGTGCAAACGCGTGTTGATGAAGACCAGAGCATCAGTCCCCAGACAGCAACATGGTTTCGGCCCAGATCTGGCCCACGTGGAGTCCAAACGGTCCAGATGTGGGCCGGATCTGGGCCGACACTATGTTGCTGGGTCAGTCAGTCATTCATTCTTTAAAATGGATTTACAGAAATGGAGCAGGCGTCAGTATTTGTGATGATTATCAGGGCCAGTATATATGTGTGGAAAAGCTGATAAAGACACAAAAGCTGTGTTTACGTATAAGTCTTCACTGTTACTTTTGTACATGTAAGCAGCTTTCTCTACCGTGAACAAGATTATAATGTTATTCCCGATGCTGACGTACAGATCAAACTGGCCCGTCTGCCAGTCTCGATCACTGCCTCGTGTGTCTGGGCCATAAGCATGATGAGGCAGTGTTCATGGAGGAGTCATGAACCCACTGTGGGAAGATGACCATAGGATGCTGAGATCGAGACCCCTCTGCTATTCCCCGATCTGAGCCGCTTCAGTTAATACACGGGGTGAACTGAGGGTGAACTAAGGGTTATGGTGAACTGGACCCCCACATACACTGATGCTGTGATCATTGTGTGAAGAGTTTTGAAAGAAACTCAGTAAAAGAAACTGTAATGTGTGAGAAAAACACAAGTAAATCATCATACCTGTAGAGAAAAATATGCTTACAAATCAAGTGCTCTCTCACACCCTCCCACACACCAAACCACACTAACATGCAATACAGACAGAGAGGACAGAGAGAGAGAGAGAGAGAGAGAGAGAGAGAGAGAGAGAGAGAGAGAGAGAGAGGACAGACAGAGAGAGAGAGAGAGAAGACAGACAGATAGAGAGAGAGAGCGAGAGAGAGAGAGGACAAACAGAGAGAGAGAGAGAGAGAGAGAGAGAGAGAGAGAGGAAACAGAGAGAGAGAGAGAGAGGACAGAGAGAGACAGAGAGAGAAGACAGACAGAGAGAGAGAGAGAGAGAGAGAGAGAGAGAGAGAGAGAGAGAGAGAGGACAAACAGAGAGAGAGAGAGAGAGAGAGAGGACAAACAGAGAGAGAGAGAGAGAGAGAGAGAGAGAGAGAGAGAGAGAGAGAGAGGACAAACAGAGAGAGAGAGAGAGAGAGAGAGAGAGAGAGAGAGAGAGAGAGAGAGAGAGAGAGAGAGAAGACAGACAGAGAGAGAGAGAGAGAGAGAGAGAGAGAGAGAGAGAGAGAGAGAGGACAAACAGAGAGAGAGAGAGAGAGAGAGAGAGAGAGAGAGAGAGAGAGAAGACAGACAGAGAGAGAGAGAGAGAGAGATGCTTCAAGATGCCGGGGATGCTGTTAGGAGACATCGTTCCCAATTTCGAAGCCGATTCCACTTTTGGCAGATTGAAACTTCATGATTTTCTCGGGGATTCGTAAGTGTAATGCGATCATGTGTGCTTGTGATATGAGAGTGTGTTGTTTGATATGTGTTGTTCATCATATATTACAATCCCAGTAGTTTTATTCTCAATAGCATCTTCCTGAGGTCACATCTAACAATATTGCCTCTTTTCTCTCCTCCTCTGTGTTCTTCTTATTATTCAGCATTGGTTATTAGTGAATTGTGTGGCTCGGATATAAGACACGTTTCTCTCGTAATAATGGACATGTGCTAGTCAGGTATCTTTGATAAAACCGTACATGGTCAAAGCCGTTGTGTGTTCCTGTGTGGTGATTGTGTTTGTAGGTCATGCGGTCGTGACTCGTGACGCCACTGTTACCGCCTCTTCAGCTTCATCCAAACGCTGACACGGCTTGACACACATAAAGAGCAGAGTCGACAAAAACACTCTGAACTCTCTGTGATGAACACTCTCTGAGAATCCTCCTCCTGAGTATTAGTACAACTGGACTACATTTCCCAGAACCACATGCCTGGACTTATCACACACACACACACACACACACACACACACACACACACACACACACACACACACACACACACACACACACACACGCTCGGCTCACTGTGAAGTTTTGTCTCATCACGGCTAACATGTCCAAGCATTGTTTGCCTGTGTTCTGACCCTTGGACTGTTTATGACTCTTGCTGGCTGTATTTTTGACTCTGCTCTGTTTACCTGGATATTGACCCGTTTGTTTGCTACCTGCCCTGATACTTCACCTGCTATGACCTCGACTGCTGCTTTGCCTACGCTGCTGCTTGTATATCTCTCTGTTTATCAACCCCTGCCTGTATACTGTCCTCCGAGTCCTCATCACAGACTGACCAAGTGAAGAACCTTCTGGCCTGTCCTCACTCTCTGAGACCCCTGTTTGAGGGTCAAGACTTGCTTTTAGGGCTGAGGTTATAATTAGGCTAAGGTTAGGGTAAGGGTTTGGGACTAAGATGTGGGTTTAGTGATATCAGACCCTGTTATGCTGAATGTTTTGCAGTGATGCTGAAGCTTCACTGTGAACAAAGCAGAAACTTGCGTAAATGATGCACTAAACAGCTGCTCTTTGCTAGAGTTACTAGATCAGAGAAACTCAATCACAAATGCTTTTTATCTCTCTTTGCATGTTTTTACAGTCCTTTCTGTTTTAATGACATTCAGAGAGTCTTTTAATAATCAATGATCTTGGGTTGGTTATTCAGTTCTTGAACATCAAAACACTCATAAGTCTCTGATAAAAATGTCTTCAGAAGCAGAAGTCCTCAAAGTTGGATAAACTTCTATAGTGGCGAGAGGAAACTACAACAAATATGATTTTTGAGTTTCCATTTGCTATACTCTGTTATACTATGCTCTGTGACATTAAAGAGGATAAACGTGGAGAGACTGATTATGTTGGTCAGAAGAGAGAAAGATGTCAAATTGTCTGTCACTCCCTCAGCCGGTGTGTTAGAAACACCCTCGCAGCAGCGTTAACTAGTTTACTGTAATTTAATACCAAAGTAATACAACTTTAAAAAATAATCTTGTAAAAATGTAATGTACATTTATACATCAACGGGCCAGACTGAAAACTCCTGTAATAATCTAGTTATTTGTGAACAAACAGTGTCTGTGTGTCTATGACCAAAACATGCAATGCACAGAAATGCTGTACGTCTTAAAATGTGTTTATGATTCTTACTCAGATATGTATGAATGCACACTTCTGCCTCAGAAGAAAATCATGCTTTGCTAAATCTTAATTAAGACATTAAACTTCATAATTATGAGATAAAAATTGTAAGTAATTTATTACATTCTTATTAATTCGACTTTTGTCAATTATTAGTAAGTCAAAGATAAAAAGATGAACATAGCCAAGCCATAATTATGCAATTAAAAAGTCAAAGTTATGGCACACTAAGTCAATTATGACATGAATCGAAATTATGGCATGAAACGTCATAATTATGAAATACTAATAATTGACATGAGTCAAAATAAGATAGTACGTTTGTCTTTTTATCTCATAATTATTACTTAGCATGTCACAACTTTGACTAAGTCATAATTATGAGATTAGAATCTAAATTATTACATTAAAAGTCAAAATTATGACATACTAATTATCATGACATTAAAATTTGGAATTGTGGGAAAGTCAAAAATATGACATACCATTCATAATTTGACATACTAAATACTTTTACTACATACTTGCATACTAAATACATACTTTCGATGTTGTAATTTCATATCTATGATTTACAAAGCATGATTTATTTTATTCTCCTGTGGCGGTAATGGGCTTCCACAGTTCTGTCATTCCCCTTGAGTGACCTGAGTTTCTCCTCGTCAGCTGGGGCGTCCTGTTCTCTCATCCTCGAGACTTCACTCCTGTCTGCACCACTGAACTCGGCAGAGCAGCTCAACTCAGTCCAGAGTTCAGCAGACGCAACGTCAAGCTGATCGCGCTCTCCGTCGACAGCCTCCAAGACCATCACGGCTGGAGCAAGGTTCGCTTCTTTCAGTCTGTGGTGTCTCTCTGAATGACCTGCTGCTAATGAGTCTCCATGGATAATTTCAGGACATCTTGGCTTACAATAACGCGGAGTCCGGAAGCGAGTTCCCTTTCCCAATCATAGCGGATGCTGGGAGGCATCTGGTGGAGACGCTGGGCATGCTGGACCCGGAGGAGAAGGATCAGACCGGGATGCCACTCAGCGCGCGATGTGTAAGTGCACTGCACACATGAATAAAGCTTCAACAACAGAGCAGATTTCAGTAACACTTTAGTTTAGGGTCCAATACTCACTATGAACTAGTTGCTTATTATGTTTATTACTAGGATATTGGCTGCTTATTAATACTTATAAAGCACATTTTAATGCCTTATTCTGCTTGACCATATTATACAGCCTTAATCCTACCCAATACCTAAACTTCACCATTACCATACTAACTATTAATGAGCAGTAATTATGATTTTATATTAGGAGTAATGAGGAGTTAATAGTTAATAGTTAATAGTTAGTTAATAGTCAGAATTGGACCTTAGTCTAGTGTGACCCAAATTTCAAATAAAAATGGCGAATAAAAAGAGAATGTTGTGGCCAACAATAGTAGCTACAATTACTGGGACTAACACAACATGCCTGAAAAGAGTGTAAACCTGGTCGTGTGTTTGTTGATTCTGTTATTTTTGCAGCAAGAAAAAAAAAAAAAAAATCTGACTATTTACTAAATCAAAAAGTCACACTTTACATTTGCTGTCTTTAACTACTATGTGCCTGCATAAAAAAAAAATAGTTAGGTAGATTGTACTCACTCTGTTCATGTTGTATTGTAAAACACTTGCGCTGCTATTGAAATGGGATACGGGTAAAGTGAGGAACAGGTGGTCATGCCCACGTCCGACTATCCCAAATTCTGATCACAGACACCGGTCACAATCACAGCCACAATCAAGGACTCAATAAAACCTGCACTTCCAATCAGTCAGTGTCTGGGGTCCAAAAGCATACAGACTCTTGTAATGTCTCCATCGGTGGTCATGCCCATGAGACATGACTAGCTGAGACTTGTTACAGCACTTGTATACTGTTGCACTCTTGTTGGTCTGATTGCTTCTATTGTTCTCCACATTTGTAAGTTGCTTTGGATAAAAGCTTCTGCTAAATGATTAAATGTAATTGTGAAGGGATATGCCCTGTCCCATATCGACTCTACATCCGAGCCACAAGAACCTCCTGACACAACACTGCCTTCATCGTCTCCGAGAGTCCCTGCCACTTACCATCTAGTAAACTTCTCCTGTTGCCCATTCCAGACCATCCATGGTCACATCTAGGAGTGGATTTAATCACTGATCGGCCCTTGATTACTTGTGTTCTCGTCATATTGAATAGATTCTCTAAATCACGACTTAGGGAGTACGGGGATGATGCCATTTCAACCTGCTCTGCATGCTTGGTGGTTTACTGAATAAGATAAGAGTTTAACATATCTGAGAAGGTTGGGTCACTGGTTTGGACAGAGCCATCAACCCTTCACACTCACACTGATTTCTTAATGTGTGCATTTTCGTTCAGGTATTTGTGATTGGTCCAGATAAGAAGTTGAAGCTGTCCATTCTCTATCCTGCAACAACGGGACGTAACTTTGACGAGATTCTGCGTGTGGTCGACTCTTTGCAGTTAACGGCACACAACCGTGTGGCCACACCTGTGGACTGGCGGGTGAGAAATGTCAGGCCTGGTCTGTTTGGAGTGTGTGTGTCTGTTCCTGTCATCAGTGTGTAATGAGTGACGCTCATCTGCTGTTGTTTGAAGCCTGGAGACAGTGTTATGGTGCCGCCCAGCATTCCTGAGCAGGAGGCCGTGACACTCTTCCCCGCTGGAGTTTACACCAAAGACCTGCCCTCCGGGAAGAAGTACCTGCGCTACACACCACAACCAAACCCCCATCAGGAGTGAACGCACAGACGGCTGATGTGTGGATTCAGTGATGCTGTGTGTGAGCAGCTGTTCGTAAAACACCAGTGTCCTCACATGTTCCACACACAATTTACAGCTTAAATTAACATTACTTACACTTACAAAAAAAATGAATAAATAAACAATACAATTCTAATTTGTATTTTTACATTTTAAATGTAATGTTTTATTTATTCAAACTATGTATTTTATCAACTAACATCAAAGTATGTATTTCATAACTAACACAATTGCATATACTATATAGTTCAAGTATAGATTTTAAAACACACACACATATATAAATATATATACACACACACACACACACATACAGTATACATACACACACATCATTGAAACTCAGTTCAGTTTTGTTCAATAACTGTGTAAAGTTCATCAGTTAATGAGTTTAATTCATCTATAAAGCAGCTCTGCAGAAAATAGGGAAGCAAGCCAAAGGCGACACACACACACACACACACACACACACACACACACACACACACACACACACACACACACACACACACACTCAGAGTTATGGAATAAACAATTATTCTATTATAAATATGCCTTTTTGTGTATGAAGCACTTAAGTATTGTAGTCAACCATAATGGTAACCTTTTATAATGAAAGTGTTTTTATAAAGACACCAGAAGTTGTTGTTAAACGATTTATTAAGGAAGTGTTATATAAAGAATGACACTTGTAATAATCATTGTAACCATATATGAAGCAAGTGGTTTATAAAGAAAAATACTGCAATTGTTTTTGTAAAATGGTTTATTGAAAAAGTGGTTTATAAGTGAGGAACAAAACATGTATTAGAAAGAGCTTTGCCAAAGAAAGAAGAAAAATGCAAGCATTACCGTCGTGCATGGCTGGACTGGCCATTGGGCATACCGGGCATTTGCCCGGTGGGCCGACGTGCTTTTTGGGCCGATATATCTCATACTCATACTCATACTTATTATGATCATATAGTGGGCCGGTCTGGGCAAAAATGCCCGGGCCGATTTTTTGTCCCAGTCCAGCCCTGCCGTCGTGTGTGTTGCGGACGAGACACAGAATGCAACGAAGGAGGAGGACGAAGAGGTGAAAGGCTTTATATGAACAAGTCCTGGGAGTTTACAGGAGGGGATTTCTGAAGATGTCAAAAAGTTGATGGACTTTAAAAGGTCTGGAAAGATAATGTCCAGTCAGTCGCTGATTCACCACGGACGGCCTCTCCGGTGTTAGATGCCTTGCCATTGCGCCTCCTGCAGTTAAAGCTTGTAAACGATTTGGTTTTGATTTACTTTTATTTTTGTTTTATATATTACTACCTTTTATGTAAACTAGTTAACCTGTTTTTGATAAAAAAATGTAAAAAAATAAATCTATATATATATATATAATTGAAATTAATAAACTCGCCTGCCACAAGTCTCTGTTTTACAAAAGATTGAGCTGAACTGCATGGAGAAGTCTTCTGTGATCTAAATATTGTAAGTATGGGAATTCAAATGCTTATTATTTAGGACAGATTTTACTAACTTTACCTAACCTGAGAATAATAAAAATAAGGTAAAAGGTGTTTATAATTATGCACCATAAAACAACACACACACACACACACACACACACACACACACACACACACACACACACACACACACACTCTCTCTCTCTCTCTCTCTCACACACACACAGACACACACACAAAAACACGAATAAATCTAGCAAAACTGAGTTTTTAAAATCCTTTTATTGCTCTGAAAGTCATATTTTAATAGTTATGGTTGAACACTTGTTTTTGAACTGGTTTTATCTGGTGATATTTTCCTCACTCGTGTTCATTTGTGTAAAATACCTGTGCAGGTGTAAAAGGCTGAACACTTGTAATGTTCAGTTAAAGGACAGGTGAATGGAAATCTAGTGTTTTTGGTCATTTGAAGCAGTGTTCATGTCAAGACTCTTCTAGTGTTTAATCTGGCCGTCTGTGTCACACTAAACACTACTGACACTATATAGTCTTGCTTAGCCAGAGCTTCAGGTCTGGACTCTATCGCTGCTTTTCTTGGTCAAGGGCCGCCCAAGAGGACGTTTGACTGACATGTAACGCAACCAGTCACAGTTTGCTTTGTTCCGCGTCATGTTTAGGGATGTGACAATATAATGTCAATGTCCCTACAATAACAGACCGGCGTGCATCTAATAAATGATTAATTCAAGAACGTTATGCAAGTTTACTGCAACAATGGAGCCGCGAACTTCACATACTTGTGAAAATCCAGCGTTTAGTTGATCCTGGCAAGCGCTCATTGTCACAGTTGTAAACACAAGGCTTTCTTCTTCCATGAGGGGTTTTGGCGTCATGGCATTTGTTTCCCGGCGGACCGATAAAAACGCAACACACAAGTCTCCCGGACATCCTGTAGAATTCAACCAATCAGATCGCGACTTCGAAACTCCTGAAGTGTTTCCAGAAAAGTGTGCCGTATGCATCAGACGTTCAGCCAACGGTCCATGGCTGAGACTAGACACTATATGACACAACTACACTAATGTAAACTCTCAGATCTCACCATACTTCCCCAGATGATTAATCACAGTACAGTAACACTATTGTTTTTGTATTGCAATATGAAAATGAGTCATTATCTAATTAAATATGCACTCATTTGCATACATTTCCTTCACAGAAACCTGAACACTAGATAAAGCCAGATTCATAATTTTTGTTAGATTTTGTTCATTCATAATCATGCTGTTATCATGTTAGCATCTTGTTAAACATGCAAGCAACATGGCGATTGTGTTAGCATCATGCTAGCAACATGTTAATCATTGCAAACCACTAAACCGCTAGCACCACTCACATTTTCTAGTTTACTCTATTCTTCTCCCAGTTCACCGGCCAGTTACTTTCATGTCTTTCGGGAGAAGTGGGTGAATTTGCGTGTTGTAAATTCAACAACTCTGATTCACTGAAGAGCAAACTATTACATGGTGGCGCCGTGGATCACCCGTTATCACATAGTTATAAAGGACAAAATACAATCACAAACACATATTTGATCTGATATATATAACACATATATCAGATTGCCTATTCACAATATAGTTAAAGACAGTTGTTCAAGCTAAAACCAAGAGGTTTATTTTCTTATAGCCAAAAGGATTGAATGTAGTTTTGAACATTGAAGACAATGGACAAAATTAAGACTCTTGATGAATCCAAAACCAAGAAGGTTTATGTCTTAAAGGCGTAGTTCACTTTAAAAATTAAAATTACCTCATGATTTACTCACCCTTAAGTCATCCTAGGTGTATATGACTTTCTTCTTTCAGATGAATGCAATAATAGTTATATTAATACATATCCTGGCTCTTCCAAGCTTTATAATGCCAGTGGATTGCAACCAACAGATTGAAGCTCAAAAAAGTGCATCCATTCGTCATAATACAATATAATAATAAAAGCACATTTATAGCTCTTACCTCTTCCTCTGTGTCCGTCTGCTGGAAGTTGTTCATTACAGAACTAAATGAGGCGCATTCGCAGTATTCTGAAAGTCTGTCTAAGGTTTAATACTCAAGTTTGTCTTGTGCCTCCATTCAATAAATCTCTTTCATTTGTTAAAGTGACATATCATGAAAATGTAATTTTTCCCGTGTTTAAGTACTGTAATTGGGTGCTTCTACCAACCCAGAACACGTGAAAAGTGAAATCCAGTAAAACCCTTTGTTTTGCTGATCCTTTCTCTGCAAGCATGCCACAAAATAAGCCGATCTGATTTCGATCCCCTTCTGACGTAGGAAGAGGATCTTATTATAATATTATTATATATTACTGGTCTTTAATCTGCACATTTACACCCACCAGCTGGCATTTGGTTTCGCAAGTGACAACAGAGACCAGTTCTTGCGCAATGGCAAAAGTTTTAGCAAAGCAGCAAACGGTTCTGTTGTTGAGCACAGACGAGCGCTGAACACTATTGACAGTTCCAGCCTCAGATGAGACAAGAGGTATCAGCGAGTCATTAAAGAGAGGTTCCTTCTCTGTCCAAAGTCCAATATTTGAGAAAACCCTTTTAACCTTAAAAACTTGTTTTTTACATGGTTTGGTTTTAAAAACCATGCTCTCAAAACTGCTTTGAAGAATGGGCAAACATCCCTCAAGTCCATGTTAGCCATTTTGATCAAAAACAGTTACAGCACATTATACTTGAAGACATTTATCTTTCTCAACACAGCACGCGCTGTATCAGCCCAGCATGGTTCTGCAGTCAGCAATCTCTGAGCTGCTTGAAGTCTGAAAGTCTTTATTCTGTTTTTAATGTCCATCAGGCCTTGTCCTCCCTCTTGAATAGTGTTGGAAACTCAGAATCGAAGACCAGGAGACTTGGTTGTTTCTTCAGCAGGATTCTTTATTGAGAACACGAGCTGTCGGTAGCTGCAGTCACCAAAGTCTGACTAAGTGAACGTTCTCTTACAACTTATATACATTTAGGGGCAGGAACCAAAACTTTGTGATGAGACAGGTTTAGGAACCTGTTCTAGACTGAGAGTGTTGCCCATCCTAATCCACTCAGCATATCTATTCAAATGCTGAGACTCGAGTACAGGACTGGCAGGTCTCTCTTGCTAAAACACAAGCTCCAAGAGCCATTTAAGACTTTCAGTAAAACAGGACTGGATAATCATATTAAACATTTTATAAATTTGTAACACAACAATAAGTAGGAAGAGTACATCAGATTTTTTTCCAATGCTGCCCATCACAGAAAAGTCAATTAACTTTCTTTGCAGCTCTTCAACAACACTTTCTGGGGGATCCAGAACATTTTATGCCATAATGCAGATGCAGTCAGATTATTCGTGACCAATACCATGCCCCTGTACGCTAGCTGAGGTAGCACCCACAACCATCGGGACAACCGGTCACATTTTCTCCTCCACACCCTCCCAGTTCTTCTGCCTATATTGCTCTGTTCCTAAAAACACTCCCTGCTTCTTCAAACCCCCTCTTCCCCATTTAACTCCCCCTGGAAGCACAGGAGGGCCCTTCCCTGCCTGTTGGGCAGACTAGTGTGGTGCTGGTGGATATTGAGCAGACATAAGTCGTCCGGTCAGAGACGAAGTACACTTTAATGGATTGAGGCTTGTAGAGACATTTACAGTCGTAGACTTGAGTTGAGTGAACAATTGCAGTACATGTAGTAGAGGGTATGACAGAGTAGTTTGGAGTGTAACGTAGTATGAGTGGTTCTAAACAAACAGAAAATAATAATACTAAATTAGTAATGAACAGTAATAACAAGAATGAACTCAATCTGGTCAATTATACGTACATTATGTACATAATTATACACATAGCAATCGATTCAGACATGTAGAGACTATATTAGCACTTAAAGGAGACATATCATGCTTTTAAATCGTTCCTTTTTACATATAAATCATACATTTATAGTCTATATAAAGCGGAACTGCAATGCTTGGGTCTGAATTCCTCATTATTATAGCTCCACAGGCCCCTTTTCTACCCCTTTTCTGATATGCGTCTGAGAGCAACTCGTTTTGGTGCGGTCTCTTTAACCCTCTGAGGTCGACAAACGCGCCGGCGCGTTTTGCTGGATTTTCTCCACATTGTAGCACTATAAACTTAAATTTCTCCGTCATTTATGGTCATACAGAAAAAATAAATATAAAAAAAGAATCTGTGGTATTTCTACTTTTGTATGTGTCCACTTCCAATCAAATCAAAACATTGTGCTTTTGTAAAATAAAGAAAATAAACAGTGTGTGCGTTCTGCCTCTCCGTCGCGGTGAACTTTTTTTTCTTGAGCACGTCTATAAACTGAAACAAAACTCAGCGAATACTTGTCACACATTTATGAGCCATACACCTTTATAAACATTTAAGTGTGTACTTTTAAATGATCGGATTCAAAACGAAAACAAATATTCTCTGTTTAAGTAATTTGTATAAAACCAACAAGATTTCCAGCTTCTCAAACGCTTCCTAATTATTTTTAATTCGGCCACGCCCACTCGCGCAAAAGATATTCACATGCAAATCTCCACATGGAACGCGATCGCCCTCATTACCTCAACAACAAAACACTTCACTTCACTTTTCGTCGAGTTTGAAAGACGTGCCTGAGCTTACATTGGATTTACATCAGAAGAAGAAGAACGATATTTGAAGACAAGAAAGATAAGGTAAGTAATTCTTACATATTAGTTTGCTATTGTTGCATAAATTTCACATTGCAGTTGAACTGTTGCTAGATATATGGTGAATATTATAATATTTAGACCCGTGTTTACTGTTACTGTGTTTGTGGATATCTGCTCAAACGTAGATAGGCTATGTATATGGTAGGCCTAACCATAATGTTTTATATTTGATCGCAATCGCGTTTTAATGTATCATATTTTTGATCGCGATCGCGTTTTAATGTATCATATTTTTGATCGCGATCGCGTTTGAATGTATCATATTTTGGAAAAGCAAAACGCTCCAAACGGCTTCATGTTTTTACTATTATCTCATTTCATATCATCATAACGAATGGAAACATTTGAAGTAACATGATAATCAATATATTTTTCTCTAGCTTAGTTGTTACTGAAATCTTTTTGAAAATATATATAGGCTGCTATATTGTTATTATTTTATGCAGCACTGCGCATAGCCTATACCTACAAGGCACAACAAACCTGGTGTTCATTATGTTGTTGGAAACATTTGTGTGAGTGTGTGTGTGTATTCTGTGAATTTTAAAAAGCAATTTTAACAAGAAAAATCTAAAATGTATTCCCAAAATCGTGCAGGCCTTTCTCTTGATATCAGTATGTTCACTTTTTTTTTTTTTCAGGGCCCAGATGCCACTGAGTCCTGCTGACTTCAACATTCACAGTACATGTCTCTGTACATGAACATGGTAAAGTGAAAATCAAACACCTTATAAAATGAAAGGTATGTACAATGTTTTTAGGAATGGCACAAAGGTCTCTTTCTTCAATAAGTGCTTTTTTGTTGTGTATCTTTGGATTATGTTGTGTTGTAAATAAATCCAAACAATTTTAAAAGCCATTCTTTTTTAAATCTCCTCATTCTTTGTGCAAGGTTGGTCAGAATGATGGGCCCTGATAAGCTCCTAATAGGGCCATTAGGGAGGTTCTTTGTCTTTCTCAGGTGTGGAAAGCTTTCATATTAATGAGGTGATCCGCCCCTTCGCATATTGCTTTCTAACACAAAACACGTCGTAAAATTTTTAAATCAATATATTGTCTTCTCTGAATGAGCCGTCAGGGTGATTTTCACATAGTTTTGCAGCAAATATTCTAGGCTACGTGATACAATTTTCAAAAGTCTTGTGAAGAAATAATCAGTATGGGTTTCATGACCTTATTTCAGTGAGAATTTATTTTTGTATTTTCACAAACCACGCATAAATGTCATTATCTCAAAACTACAAACTTTTACATACATGCTGCTGATATATTATTGTAGCAGAGTTTGTGCTGAATACAGTGTAATTAGACTTTAGCCATGAAAATGTCACAAGTAACAGAAATAACCACAAATGTCAGAGCATGTCAGAACACCTCCAGGGCCCAGAAAACAGCTCAGACCTCAGAGGGTTAAATACAATTGAGACACGTCATACCCCGCCCCCTCTCCAGTTTGTAGAGGTGACACTCGGGGGGCGCTAGTGTCTCAATATATGCATAGCTGGCCTTTTCAACACTGTCAATCTCCTAATAAATATCATTCACTCTTTTCCCAATTTACTTTAGCTGACAAAGCCTTTTCATAAATGTTTAAAGCATTTCTTAAATTCATAACATCTGTATCACTTCTTATACAAACAGTTATTTATCAGCATAGGCTGAAAGACTGATTGGCCTATTTTCACAAATCTTCACTAGAAACCCCTGCAATTTCTTCCTAAGTTTGTAAAGTAAAGGTTCAATTGCCAAAGAGTACAACTGTCCCGATAAAGGACAGCCTTGCCTCATTCCTCTGTGAACTAACACTGGATAACTTAGCCCATCTCCAACCTTTAACAATGCAGAAGCACCAGTGTATAACAGTTTGATCCAAGAGATACAATTCTCATCAAACCAAACGTTTTAAGAGTTTCAAATAAATAAGTATGATCAACTTTATCAAAAGCTTTCTCTTAATCAGTTGAAAGAAAACCTACATCCTCATCAGTAGCATTTGCTATATTCATTATATCACGCACAAGAGAAAGTTTGTTCTTCTTTTTGGCACACAATAAAAAAAAAAAAAAAAAAACATACTCTAAAAATTTGAAAGACACTTAGCAAGAATTTTGTAATCAGTGCACAGTAAAGCTACTGGTCTTGAGTTCTTAAACAGTCCAAGTTCACCTTTTTTTGGAAATAAAGATAGAACTGTTCTTCTACAACTGGTCAGTAATTAATTTTTCCTTTCAGAAATTCTTAAAATTTTGAGTATATCCTCTTTTAAAAGAGTCCAGAATTGCTTATAGAATTCAGAAGGAAGTCCATCAATGCCAGGAGACAGACCATTACATGGTTTCTCATTTCTTTTGGATTAGTTGTTAAAAAATCCAATTTGGTAGTTTCAAATGTAACAAATTTTCTTTCTCCTTCTTTCCATTCCAAGTAAAAAAAATAAAAATAAAAACGAGCATCTATTTCTCATATTGAAGAAAAACAGACTCTTATCAAAGCCCCTTTTGCTATAATACTGCTTAATAAAGTACCATTGAAAGATTCAAATGAAAACGTTGATGTTGCCCACAAAGGACCCCAGTTCTTAACACTGTCTGCAAGGTGTGTCAACAGGTGTACATTGAATGACACATTCTTAATACCATACAGCACCTCAAACTGAATCACAAACTTCTTCAGTGCTATTTCCGCTACACTGACTTCACAGCGTTTGAACTCCTGTTGAAGAAGTATGTGCAAAGCAAAAACTAAAAGAAACAGGTGGTTCCAATACTTCTTCTTTTGTCTTGCTTTTGATTGAAATTTTTTGATTGAAATAAAAGCAAAATTTGCTTTAAGTTGTCTGTCGTTTGTACTTATTGCTTTCCTTAAGAAATAGGGGGGAAAATCGGCAAAAAATCGTAAATCGAATTAAAAAAAATTAAATCGGAGATTTTATTTTTAGGCCATATCGCCCAGCCCTAGTGCCTATGTACCACTAGTTTTGTTGCAATTGTTGCGATTGTTGGAGTCCAGCCACAGAGTTGCCAGTTGTCGAGGACAAAACGTCTCATCAATTCTGTTGGGCCTTTTACACCCTTGACTGGCAGTTGTACTGTAGCTGCCATAGCATGGTCATAATGTTCTGTTTCAGATCTGAGAAGACACTCTGGTGTTCTATATGGATAAGGACCTCCACCTGTGTGATAGCAGAAATCACACCCATATTGTCCATTGAAATGTTTTGTGTTTCTTAGGAGTGGGCGGGCGACTGAGTCAGAGCTACATATTAGTGCATACACCTTGGAAATACCTTGGAAAAACCTTTCCAGATTAACCCTTCCCTCTCAAGAGAACACAGCTCATTCACAAAAGGGCTTAGCAGAACAGACATGATAGGGTTTTTTTCACCAAACCAAATACATGGCACACAAATGTTGTTTGTTGAATGTGCCACACCTGGTAATTTGAGTTTCTGAAAATGGGAATTCCATCACAATTCCATAGTAAACTTATATCAAAATCACCTAATGTCACGAAATTACAGAAAACAAAGGGAGGACTCAAATGCAAAGGGAAAATAATTTATTTACAAAAGAAACACTAAACACAAAACAAAACCCACGAGGGGGAAAACATAACTAAATACAAAACAACTTCAAAAACGAACATACCAAAAGGGGTCACGGGAGAACAGGAGACGTGTACAAGACAACGATCCGACACAGACTGCAAACACAAAGGAACTTATAAAAGGGACAAATCAGGCAGGTAATAAGGAACAACAGGTGGGGCAAATGAAACCAATAATGAGATAACAAGGAGGGTGGGGTCAAACAGTGACAGGAACACAAACACCACATGTGCTACACAAGACAGGACAGGCATGTGACATTACCCCCTCCTTAAGGAGCGGCTACCAGACGCTCCACAAGGGACGGGAGGGACAGACCAGGGCGGGACGGGAGGGACAGACCAGGGCGGGACGGGAGGGACAGACCAGGGCGGGACGGGAGGGACAGACCAGGGCGGGACGGGAGGGACAGACCAGGGCGGGACGGGAGGGACAGACCAGGGCGGGACGGGAGGGACAGACCAGGGCGGGACAGGGGGAACAGGAAAGACAGACCAGGGTGGGACAGGGGAAACAGGAAAGACAGACCAGGGTGGGACAGGGGAAACAGGAAAGACAGACCAGGGTGGGGCAGGGAAAATGAACAGTTCTGGAGGCCAGGGTGGAGCCGAGAGTCCATCGGACGGCCAGGGCGGAACAGAGAGTCCATCGGGCGGCCAGGGCGGAGACTTTCCCTCGGGCGGCCAGGGCGGAGACTTTCCCTCGGGCGGCCAGGGCGGAGACTTTCCCTCGGGCGGCCAGGGCGGAGACTTTCCCTCGGGCGGCCAGGGCGGAGACTTTCCCTCGGGCGGCCAGGGCGGAGACTTTCCCTCGGGCGGCCAGGGCGCAGACTTTCCCTCGGGCGGCCAGGGCGGAGACTTTCCCTCGGGCGGCCAGGGCGGAGACTTTCCCTCGGGCGGCCAGGGCGGAGACTTTCCCTCGGGCGGCCAGGGCGGAGACTTTCCCTCGGGCGGCCAGGGCAGGGACCTTCCCTCGGGCGGCCAGGGCAGGGTCCTTCCCTCGGGCGGCCAGGGCGGAGACTCTCCCTCGGGCGGCCAGGGCGGAGACTCTCCCTCGGGCGGCCAGGGCGGAGACCCTCCCTCGGGCGGCCAGGGCGGAGACCCTCCCTCGGGCGGCCAGGGAACAGGCACCGGCTCAGGAACAGACATCACCGGCTCGAGCACTGGAACTGGCACCACCGTCTCGGGCACTGGAACTGGCACCACCGGCTCGGGCACTGGAACTGGCACCACCGGCTCGGGCACTGGAACTGGCACCACCGGCTTGGGCACCGGAACTCGCACCACCGGCTCGGGCACTGGAACTGGCTCGGGCACTGGAACTGGCACCACCGGCTCAGGCACTGGAACAGACACCACCGGCTCGGGCACTGAAACTGGCACCACCGGCTCGGGAACTGGCACCACCGGTTCAGGAACAGACACCACCGGCCCAGGAACAGACACCACCGGTCTAAGTGTGTGCGTAGACCACACACACCACATGGCTGTGGCCATAATGGCCAGTGTCGCGGTCACTGAGGGCGCAGGAACAGACGCCTCCGGCTCCGGCTCAGGAACTGGCACCACTGGCTCGGGCACTGGAACTGGCTCGGACACTGGATCTGGCACCACCGGCTCGGGCACTGGAACTGGCTCGGGCACTGGAACTGGCACCACCGGCTCGGGCACTGGAACTGGCACCACCGGCTCGGGTACTGGAACTGGCACCACCGGCTCGGGTACTGGAACTGGCACCACCGGCTCGGGTACTGGAACTCGCACCACCGGCTCGGGCACTGGAACTGGCACCACCGGCTCGGGAACTGGCACCACCGGTTCAGGAACAGACACCACCGGCCCAGGAACAGACACCACCGGTCCAAGTGTGTGCGTAGCCCACACACACCACATGGCTGTGGTCATAATGGCCAGTGATGCGGTCACTGAGGGCTCAGGAACAGACGCCTCCGGCTCAGGAACAGACACCACCGGCTCAGAAACAGACACAGAAACAGACCAAGCACAGGCACAGACTCAGGAACAGACACTGGCTCCGGCTCAGGAACTGGAACTGGAACAGACACTGGCTCCGGCTCAGGAACTGGAACTGGAACAGACACTGGCTCCGGCTCAGGAACTGACACTGGCTCCGGCTCAGGAACAGACACTGGCTCCGGCTCAGGAACAGACACTGGCTCCGGCTCAGGAACAGACACTGGCTCCGGCTCAGGAACAGACACTGGCTCCGGCTCAGGAACAGACACTGGCTCCGGCTCAGGAACAGACACTGGCTCCGGCTCAGGAACAGACACTGGCTCCGGCTCAGGAACAGACACTGGCTCCGGCTCAGGAACAGACACTGGCTCCGGCTCAGGAACAGACACTGGCTCCGGCTCAGGAACAGACACTGGCTCCGGCTCAGGAACAGACACTGGCTCCGGCTCAGGAACAGACACTGGCTCCGGCTCAGGAACAGACACTGGCTCCGGCTCAGGAACAGACACTGGCTCCGGCTCAGGAACAGACACTGGCTCCGGCTCAGGAACAGACACTGGCTCCGGCTCAGGAACAGACACTGGCTCCGGCTCAGGAACAGACACTGGCTCCGGCTCAGGAACAGACACTGGCTCCGGCTCAGGAACAGACACTGGCTCCGGCTCAGGAACAGACACTGGCTCCGGCTCAGGAACAGACACTGGCTCCGGCTCAGGAACAGACACTGGCTCCGGCTCAGGAACAGACACTGGCTCCGGCTCAGGAACAGACACTGGCTCCGGCTCAGGAACAGACACTGGCTCCGGCTCAGGAACAGACACTGGCTCCGGCTCAGGAACAGACACTGGCTCCGGCTCAGGAACAGACACTGGCTCCGGCTCAGGAACAGACACTGGCTCCGGCTCAGGAACAGACACTGGCTCCGGCTCAGGAACAGACACTGGCTCCGGCTCAGGAACAGACACTGGCTCCGGCTCAGGAACAGACACTGGCTCCGGCTCAGGAACAGACACTGGCTCCGGCTCAGGAACAGACACTGGCTCCGGCTCAGGAACAGACACTGGCTCCGGCTCAGGAACAGACACTGGCTCCGGCTCAGGAACAGACACTGGCTCCGGCTCAGGAACAGACACTGGCTCCGGCTCAGGAACAGACACTGGCTCCGGCTCAGGAACAGACACTGGCTCCGGCTCAGGAACAGACACTGAAGGTTTGAAGGGCGTCTCCAGGATCCGAGCTAAACGCTCTAAATAGCCGATCAGTGCCCCCCCGGCCATGAGAATGGGCATCTCCCGATCTGTCTCCGACTGGGCAGACGTGGCTTGAACCATCTCTGGCTGGGCAGATGTGACCTGAACAGTCTCTGACTGGGCAGACGGAACGTGAACAGTCTCAGGTTGGGCCACTAGACTCGTGACCACCAGACTCGGGACCACCGGAACAGGGACCACCGGAACAGGGACCACCGGAACAGGGACCACCGGACTCGGGATCGCTGGAACAGGGACCACCGGAACAGAGACCACCGACATAGCCACGGAGGGGTTCTTTCCTCTCCTCCTCCGTTTCGGAACCACCGGAACTGGGACCACCGGAACTGGGTCGAGGAGGGGCCAGAGTGGAGAGTGGTCCTGAAATTCCTCTCGCCCACCTCCTCTACTGCGGCCTCCACGGGTCCCGCGAAATATGACCAACCGGGTCCCCTCAAAACTTTGCCTCCTCTCCCGCTCGGTGGCTGGGGAAGAGACCCTTTGCTGAGTCCTTGACATGGTCGGATCGTTCTGTCACGAAATTACAGAAAACAAAGGGAGGACTCAAATGCAAAGGGAAAATAATTTATTTACAAAAGAAACACTAAACACAAAACAAAACCCACGAGGGGGAAAACATAACTAAATACAAAACAACTTCAAAAACGAACATACCAAAAGGGGTCACGGGAGAACAGGAGACGTGTACAAGACAACGATCCGACACAGACTGCAAACACAAAGGAACTTATAAAAGGGACAAATCAGGCAGGTAATAAGGAACAACAGGTGGGGCAAATGAAACCAATAATGAGATAACAAGGAGGGTGGGGTCAAACAGTGACAGGAACACAAACACCACATGTGCTACACAAGACAGGACAGGCATGTGACACCTAATTGGCCATTTTCTCTCAATTTTCTATATTCAGCTCCACACTGTATGCCATTTAGTACATCTTTCTCAGCTGTAGTGTGCCTTGACAAAGTTAAACTTGGATTTTCAAGAATGTCTTTGAGCTGTGATGACAAGCTCAATACTAGAAAAAATGATTAGCATCTGCATCAAATGTTGCCTTACAGTCAGCACAATGCATCAGGCTTTTCTCTCTTGTACCTAAGTAGGCTAGTTACTGAAGACTAAAAACTTTACTGTTTAATGTTATGTATCTGTATTATTTTTCTTTATTCATTTTCATAATAATTTCATATGTATTTTGTCAAGAGTTTTATATGCATGAGTTTGAATGCATGAGGAGACTATAGATAGCATGGATTCATGTGAAGATCATATGTCAGACAGAGGGAAGCTATATTTTGTAGAGGGGTATGTACACTGTCACATGTTTCCACTGATGCAGATGTAAACAACAAGGATAGTTTCTTAATGGAAGTGGATTGTGCCATGTGTGAACATGACATATATGTTCCATTTTTAAAGCTCAAGCAACATAGTTTGTTACCATAAAAGGAAGCTGTAAGTCTCTCTGTAATGCATATAAGCTCAATCTTACTGTACCACCTCAGAGAAACATAAAGGCAGAGAAACATAAAGGCATGAGGGCGTGAGAGAGGAAACATAGAGATGATGGGGTAAGGAAGGAGAAAGCTAGAGAAACCATTTACAGATAGTATGATGGGGTGAGAAGATAGAGAAATGGGGAACAGAGAAATCTAGAATGAAGACCTCTCATGTAGCCTTATTCTTATATGCCTGTTTCTCTCCTATGCTGACACATGTATTAATAATAAATCTCTAGGCAAAAGTAACTGGTGTAGCTTCCGTGACTCAACCATAATGGGGGAAGCATGATGATTTTTTTAAATCTTTCCCTGGTAATCCAGAGTTCTCGCGAGAGCACAAGTTGAATTTGCTCAGCGAGTTACTCTGGTGTTGAGTAATGATGCTCATTAAATATGCCCCTCGATCTGAGCTGCACCAATCACATCAGGTTATCTGATATAGGCGGGCCAGAGGCGAGATGATGACAGCGCTGCGACGTTGAAGTCATTAGTAAACGTTGTAAGATGGCTATGGATGAACACCATTTGTTTGAAACGGCTTTGGCCGCTACAATGAAAGATTTAGACATTTTCTCTAAAAGAGGAGCAGAAGACGGCGCTCGAATCCTTCCTTTGCAAGAAGGGCGTTTTTGCTGTTTTGCCGACCGGATACGGCAAGAGTCTAATCTACCAGTTAGCTCTGCTGGTAGCTAAGCGATAACTTGTTGTGATTGGTCGCAGTGTTGTCCAATTGCATGAAGTGAGATTCTCAAATGCATGCTTGGTGCCGCCCCTCGAGCTCGCCGAGTTTCATTAGTCGACACCAGACCATTAATCTTTCAGATTTAGGCCTGGATTTCCAGGCTAGCGTAGACTGGTTTGTTGATTTGAATTATAGTTACAGCAATTATGGATTTTTTCATCCAGTACCTTAAAATAGCCAATAAGGCATTCCCAGAATCTGATTTAGAGAGGAGATTTTTATTTTTTATTTTTTTACAGTGAATCCATAATCCATGCATTTACCTGTGATTTGCTGCTTTGAGACTCTACAACTCTATCTGGTAGTCTCTGGGTGGCATCAGATAGGGTCTCATCATAGTGAAGCTCAGTTAAGGTTGTCTGTATGATAAATAACAAATAAAACAAATGTCTGTTATATATTTTGCATTAAAATTAAAACACCTAGGAAATACTAAGCATAATCTACAAGACCACAGCAGCTTTTAATGTCATTAATGGCAGTCTGGTGGTCACTGCTGATTTGTAGTAAACCATAAGATGTTTTGGTATTTCAGTAAATTTAAGGAACATTACAAAAGTACTTTAAACCAAAACAATTACTCAGGAGTTGCCACTGAATACAAGTCTCAAAGACATTTACAGAATTTGAATCAGTTTCAAGAAAACATGTATGCTCTCTCTCTCTCTCTCTCTCTCTCTCTCTCTCTCTCTCTCTCTCTCTCTCTCTCTCTCTCTCTCTCTCGGTGCATGCTGGGAGTTTGGGGGGAATGTGAGCGTCTCACGGGTGAGAGGAGCGTTTCTGGGGGTAGTTTTCCTTTACTATTCTCGTTTCTTTTTTCTTTTTTTGTGTGTGTTTTTTTTTTTTTTTGTTGATGTTTTTTAGTTAAAGGTTTAATTTGAATAATTTAGATTTTGAGGAAAAATAGTCGCCAGGTAAAAGTTTTTTTCTCGTGTCGGGCGGAGGGCAGAGATGGAAGTTCCATCTGGGTCGCTCCGCCATGGAGTCAGGTGTGTGCCTGACGCTAGTGTGACAGTCGAGGACGTGCTAGTCGCTATCGGAGAACAAATTGGATTCGAAAATATTGTATCCGCTTTTAGGATGAACAAGGCCGTGGTGGTGTTCCTAAAGGATCAAAGTTTTGTGAGTAAAATCATCGTGAGGGGAGTTTGGGTAAGTGGAGCGTTTGTTATTGTTTCACCTTTGGTGTCGCAGTCGTCAAGAGTGAACATTTCGAATTGTCCACCATATATACCCAATATATGCATTGAAAATGAACTGCAGAGGTTCGGGAAAATAGTAAGTGGAATGACTTTAATTCCACTCGGGTGTAAAATGGAAACTTTAAAACATGTGCTGTCTTTTAGGCGGCAGTGTTTTATGGTTTTAGAATCGCCGACGTTAGACATCTCGTTTCGGGTTAAACATGAAGACAAATCGTATATGATCTATGCGAATACCAATCATTTGAAATGTTTCAAGTGCGGGAATGTCGGGCATAAAAAAATGGATTGCCCGCAAAAAACACAAGCCGAGGACAATACTAATAAAACAAATGAAAGTGAACAGGCGGTTGAGGGTGAAGCGGAGAATGCAGATAAAAGTAAAGAAACTGAGACAAATGAAACCGATAAAGAACAAAGTGAATTGAACACTCATGAACAAAACGAACGTAGCACTACTGAAAACATAGGCCAAAAGGAATCGGCTGAAAAGGAATCAGGGAAGAAAAAAGGGAAAAAAAATAATTGTGGGGGAGAAAATAAGAAGAGGAGTTGTGAAGAGGCAGGGACTAGTGATGCGAAAAAATCTCTTCTTGAAAGTTTGGTTGAATTAGACACTGTTGAGAATCGACTCGATATACCCTTGTCTCAGCTCTCTGAAAGCACTGATGTGAATGAAGAGATGGCTGATGATGATTGTATTTCTGAAATGTCAGATATTCCCTCCAATTATGACGAGAATGAGTTGTATACTGTAAAAGAGATAAATGATTTCCTTGATGAAACATTTGGAAGAAAAGTCGAAGTAAAAGATTTTTTTCCTGATGTGAAAAAGTTTTTGGCTTCAGTGATTAAAATACAAAAGGCTGTCGGTTATGAAGAGCTAAGTAGAAGAAAGAGATTCAGATTGAAAAAAATGGCAACAAACTTGAGAAAAGAAAAAGTTCTTTTAATTTCTTTATAGTTGAGTCATGAAGGAAGCACAATTGGTGAACTATCTATCCCTTTTTGTCTTGTTTTCGCTTTCTTCCCTTTTTCTTACCTCTTTTTTCATGGAGAGCCTTAGAATAGGATCTATTAATATCAATGGGGGAAGAGATTGTAAGAAAAGAGCATGTTTAAATGAATATATACAAAATAAAAATATTGATATAACATTTGTACAAGAGACACATAGTGATGTGAAAATTGAAGTGGATTGGAAAATGGGGTGGAGAAGCGATTTATATATGAGTCATGGTACAAATGTTAGTGGAGGAGTTGCTATTTTATTTTCAAAGACGATTGATATAACTAATGTGTCTGTTAATGAAATAGAAAGAGGAAGAATTTTGGCTGTTCAAGGAAGTATAAATGGGTTGGTTTTTGTTTTTATTAACATTTATGCATCAAATAATGGAGCGGAGAGGATACACGGGTTTAAAAAATTATTTAATTTTTTAAAACAAAGTTGTGATGAAAATGCATGGTTGATCCTAGGCGGTGATTGGAACTGTACAGAAAACTTTACTTTAGACAGAAATGGGGAAGAACCTCACCCCTCTACTGCCAAATGTTTACAGGATGTTATTAGTAATTCTAATTTAGTTGATGTATGGAGACAGCAACACCCTACAGTTAAGCAGTATACGTGGGTAAAGGTTTCTCATGATCATATTAGTACTGCCAGATTAGACCGATTCTATGTTAATACAAGTAAAAGTAATAGAATTTTAAAATCTACAATTTGTCCTAATGGGTTTTCTGATCACCATTTATGTTTAATTGATATAAATGTAAGAAAGTCACAAAGTCATAGCTATTACTGGCATTTTAATGTGAAATTGCTACAATATGTGCTTTTTTGTGTGAAGTTTAATGTGTTTTGGATGGAGTGGAAAAAACAGTAAAGTAATTATGAGGATATTGTTCAGTGGTGGGATATAGGAAAAGCACAAATTAGAATATTTTGTCAGAATTATATATATAGCACAAATGGTAGGATCAAAAAAACTGTTTCTGAATTAGAAAAAGAGATAAAACAGATTGAAAGTGAATTAATTGTTGGTGATGTTGAGACAGTTGGAAAGCTAGAAGAAAAGAAAAGAGTTTTAGCTTCTTTATTTCACGAGAAAGCGAAGGGGGCTTTAATTAGAGCTCGCTTTGCATTTGTGAGAGAAATGGATGCACCTAGTTCCTTCTTTTTTAATCTTGAGAAGAAAGAAAGAGAAAAAAATGATGTTGCATTTGAAAGATTTAAATGGGAATGTGATTTCAGATCCAAATGAAATGAGAAAAATTGCTTTGGACTTTTACAAAGACTTATTTACAGAAGGACAATGTGATATGGGATGCATTGAAGAATTACATAAAGACTTATTGACTCTTTCCGATGAACAGAGTAAACAGCTTGACTCTGGCCTTCAGTTAAAAGAACTGTCTGAAGCTGTTCAGAAACTCTCAACTGGAAAAACACCTGGAATCGATGGACTGCCGTCTGAGTTCTATAAACATTTCTGGAACCAACTGAAAGACGATTTTTATGAAGTTTTTAATTATTGTTATCAGAAACATGAATTGCCTACTAGTTGTAAACGAGCAGTTTTATCTCTATTACCCAAAAAAGGTGATCTTGGTATGTTAAAAAATTGGAGACCTGTGGCTGTGTTATGTACAGATTACAAAATTTTGGCAAAATGTCTTGCTAATAGATTGAAACCTTTTTTTAAATATATGGTCAATGAATATCAAACATATTGCATTCCTAATCGAACAATAATGGACAATCTGTTTCTTGTAAGAGACATAATAGACATTACAAATTTGAACAGTGAAAATGTTGGTATTCTTGCAATTGACCAAGAGAAAGCGTTTGACCGAGTTAGCCATTTTTACTTGTTTAAAACGCTTGAAGCTTTTGGTGTTGGTCAGAGTTTCATTTCATGGATTCAAATGCTGTATAAGGATGCTTCTGTCATGTTGAAAGTGGGTGGTGGGCTCAGTCGGCCTGTTGCAGTGCTGAGAGGGATCAGACAAGGATGCCCGCTATCAGGGATGTTGTATTCATTGGCCATTGAACCCCTTCTTTGCAAGTTAAGGAAAACACTCCAAGGGATTACAGTTGAGAAGCCTATTAAGCTTGTTGCATATGCTGACGATGTTACAATTTTTATTAAGAATGAACGAGATGTGTCTGTTTTAATGGAAACACTGAAAATTTATGAAAATGCATCAACAGCCAGAGTGAACTGGGAAAAGTGTGAAGGTTTCTTTTGTGGACAAAGTAAAAATCCACCAGTGCTCCCAGGTGGTGTTAAATGGAGTAAAGATGGCTTTAAATGTCTAGGGGTTTATTTAGGGACTGAAACATTTAAGACAAAAAATTGGGAAGGAATGGTGGAGAATATGTGTAGCCGGTTGTCTAAGTGGTCGTGGGTGCTACCACAGCTATCCTATAGGGGAAGAGTTTTGGTGACCAACAATCTAGCAGCTTCGGCACTGTGGCACAAAATGAACGTCTTGGACCCGCCAGATGACATCATTCAGGAATTGCAGAAAAGATTGGTGGATTTCTTCTGGACTGGACAACATTGGACTAAAGCTGCCGTACTTTTTCTGCCAGTGAATGAAGGTGGACAAGGGTTAATAGACATTAAAAGCAGAATCAAAACCTTCAGGCTGCAAGCGGCACAGAAGTTGCTGTATTCAAAGAGGTGCTGGACTGATACTGCTAAAGCCCTGTTACACAAAGTTGATGTTTTTAAATACGATCTACAGTTGTTTTTAATGAATCTTACAGTAGTGGACTTAAAAGACACTTCTGCTTTTTATAAAACGATGCTGAAAACATGGACATCAAATTTTCAAGTGGAAAGGAACTGGTCTGACTCTGATTTCTGGATAAAAGAAGAACCTCTTTTTCATAATCCCTTACTTCAGGCAAGAGTGCTTAATTCAAAAAGCCTTCAGAAAACAATGGCAAGAGCTGGATGCACTAGGATAAAGGACTTAAAGCATCATGACGGGTGGAAAAGTGCAGTGGAAATGAGTGATCTGACAGGAATCAAGTCCGTCAGATTTATGAAACATGTAATGGATGCGATTTTTTCATCTCTTCCTTGTGCCTATCATCGGAACCCAGGAGAAGGGATTTTGAATGAAGAGGAGGAAGAGGAGAATTTTCCTGATCTTCCTGTTTCAGCTCGTGTGGAAGAAGAACCACAAGAGGAATCAATCCTCACTTTTAAGACTCCAGAGATACATGGTTTTAAAGAGGCTTCGAAGAAAAGTTTGTATCTGAATTGCGTTAAAGTCGCTCATCAGTCAGTACTGAAGAACTGCAGAGAAACAAAGTGGACAGAAGTGCTAGGGCCAAACTCTTCTCCTAGAAGATGCTGGAGGTCATTGTGTAAATCTCCCATTGAAAAACGAACTGCAGACCTACAATGGAGAATTATACACTGGGCAGTAGCTACAAACAGACACGTGGCGCATATTGATCCCACTGTAGAAAAGAAATGTCCTTTCTGTGATTTAGAAGAATCAACTGATCATCTGTTTTTATATTGTTCTAGACTGAGAGGGGTTTTTCAGACATTAAAAACCTGGATTGAAGAATTAGGCGAAGAGTTTAATGACACTGTTTTTATTTATGGATTGAAGTATAAGGTTTCAGAAAAGAGAATTTTTTTAATAGCGGAGACTAAAATGGCAATATGGGTAACAAGGAAAAGAATGATAAAAGAAGATGCTTTAGTTGACCCAGAGAGAATGTTAAGAGGGTTTGTGACTTCAAGGATCAGAGCGGAGTTTTTTTTTTTTAAATTGACAAAAAATCTGGTTGTTTTTATGGAAACATGGGGTTTAAGTGAAGTCTTGTGTTCTATAGATAATGAGGAAGACCTAATTCTAAATTGTTGAATATGTTGGTAGGTAATTTTTTAGATATGTTGTGTTGCAATATATTCTTGTATTTTTATTGTATTTTTATTTATTTTTGGAGTGTTTTGATATATGTCGTGTTTTTGTGACAGGTGTTTGTTAAATTGTGAAAAAAAAAAACATACCCAATATGTAAAAAAAAAAAAAAAAAATTGTGTACAAATAAATAGATTCAAACATCTCTCTCTCTCTCTCTCTCTCTCTCTCTCTCTCTCTCTCTCTCTCTCTCTCTCTCTCTCTCTCTCTCACACACACACACACACACACACACACACACACACACACACGTTGGTTTCACTATATAACCTCCACCAGTAAACGTACCCATGATGGACACTTGCAAAATGTTATTTAATTAAAATCATGTTTTGGTTGATTTAGAAGCCTTTTAAATTGTTAGGACCAGTAATATGCGCAGTAGTATTAATATCATAATACTTCACTATATATATATATATATATATATATATATATATATATATATATATATATATATATATATGTATGTGTGTGTGTGTGTGTAAAGACATTTGGACCTCAAGTGTAGTTACACAAGTACACACAAATCACAATCATGTCACAATACCTGCAATGTGCTGCTGTTACTACTGTAGTGTGATTTGATGCACAACTTTAAAAAAAGTAATGTGATGTGTTGATGTGTATTTGTGTCATTGTAAACCGAAGTGGTCCATCACATGTGTGTAACATTATTTGTGATTTGTTGCTTTCCAACGGCTCGGGCTGCTCCCGGATAGGATCAGTCTCTGAGAAATTGTCCTCATAGTGTGCATCAAGTAAGGTTGTCTGTCAAGTCAAGTCAAGTCATCTTCATTTATATAGTGCTTTTAACAATGTAGATTGTTTCAAAGCAGCTTTACAGAGATAAACGTATAATTTATGGTAACAGAGATTGTTTTGGCTTTATAGCGGTTCTTTAGTAAAGTTATTTTCCAGCTAAGGTTAGTTATGATTGATTCGCTTCCGTCGCAACAATCATTTGTTATTAAATTAGGGGCCGCTAAGACGACACCATTCCCTCTACACAAACTTTAAACGCGAACCCGTGAGAAACGCTGATGGCGTTCACATGAGCATTAAGAATTGGTTCTATAGTTATGTGCGTTTTAATATATGTACGCAGGTTTGTAATTCCCTACAAACCAAGCCTAAACAAAGTACTGGCGTTTCCTTATAATTTTTGATACAGAATTTTATTTTATTTTATCAATTCGGGGTAGATACGCGAATTGAGTTTCCCGACAACGCTTTATCTGTAGAATGGTAAAGGGATCCTCCAACTAGAGACTAGTTGGCACTTCAGCACTGCGTTGTCATCGGTCCAGGCGAAGGTCCTTACTCAGATCTGGATACGGCCTGGATCCGGCAGGCTGCGGGAAAACCTCGGGATAAACAAAGACACTAAAATTAGCGTAGATGCCATTCTTCTCATGATGTAACGAGTACATCAGGATTTTTGGGAAGTGTTCCCGGTTCCGGCTGACCTAATCTATGCAGCCTAACATTGAATTATAGAAGTCTATAATGTATTATGTGAACGCTAGGTCAAAGAGATGTGTTTTTAGTCTAGCTTTGAACTGACAGAGTGTGTCTGCTTCCCGGACAATGGTAGGAAGGCTGTTCCAAAGTTTTGGTGCTAAATAGTCAAGTCAAGTCAAGTCAAGTTTATTTATATAGCGCTTTTCACAATACAGGTTGTATCAAAGCAGCTTCACAGTAATAAATTAGAACAATACATCAATGTTTGTTTCTAGTGGAACGTCTACGTTCGGTAATGCTGATCAATAGTATCGTTGATTGATTAATTAAATTAAATATCCCCAAATATCCCCAACTGAGCAAGCCAAAGGCAACAGTGGCAAGGAACCGAAAAACTCCATCAGGTGACCTAATGGAGAAAAAAAAACCTTGGGAGAACCCGGGCTCAGTCGGGGGCCAGTTCTCCTCTGGCGTTTATGAACTAGAGTTCGGATTTAACTGTAGAATTAAAAGTATTATATGAATGCCTGGCTGAAGAGATGCGTCTTTAATCTAGTTTTAAACTGGGAGAGCGAGTCTGAGCAACGAACAGTATCCAGAAGACTATTCCAGAGTTTTGGTGCTAAATGTGAAAATGCTTTCCCTCCTTTGGTGGACCTAGATATCCTAGGTATGACCAAAAGCCTCGAATTTAGTGACCTTAAAGAGCGCGATGGATTATAGGGCGATAGAAGATCCGTTAAATAGACTGGAGCTAAGCCGTTTAGGGCTTTATAAGTCAGTAGCAATACCTTGTAATTAATACGGGACTTTATAGGTAACCAATGTAGGGATGATAAAATCGGTGTTATATGATCATATTTTCTTGATCTAGTTAGAACTCTAGCGGCGGCATTTTGGACTAACTGTAGCTTGTTTATTGAGGATGCAGGACAACCGGCTAATAACGCATTACAGTAATCTAGTCTCGAGGTCATGAATGCATGAACTAACTTTTCTGCGTCAGAAACTGATAGCATATTACGTAGCTTAGCAATGTTTCTAAGGTGGAAAAAGGCTGTTCTTGTAACATATGAAATATGATTTTCAAAAGACAGGTTGCAGTCTAATATAACACCCAGGTCTTTTACTGTAGAGGATGAAGTAACAGGACATCCTACTATGTTAAAGTTGTATTGTGAGAGGTTTTGTGGGTGGTTTTTTGAACCGATAAGTAGTACCTCTGTCTTGTCTGGATTTAATAAAAGAAAATTATGCGTCATCCAATCTTTTATATCTTTAACACACTCTGTCAATTTGGATAATTTAGCGTTTTCATCTGGCCGTGATGAAATATAGATTTGAGTGTCATCAGCATAACAATGGAAACTAATTCCATGTTTCCTTATAATATTTCCAAGTGGCAGCATATATATTGAGAATAATAGAGGGCCTAACACAGATCCCTGCGGCACTCCATAGTTTACTGGAGTTATGATAGATTTTTCTCCATTTAAATAAACAAAATGGTAGCGGTCAGATAAATACGATCTAAACCAGCTTAATGCTTGTCCTTGAACACCAGTATAATTTTGTAGTCGATCTAAGAGTATTGTATGATCTATAGTATCGAACGCAGCACTAAGATCAAGTAAAACTAATATTGAGATACAGCCTTGGTCAGAAGCTAAAAGTAAATCATTTGTGATTTTAACGAGCGCAGTTTCAGTGCTATGATGCGGCCTGAATCCAGACTGAAACTTTTCATAGGTGTCATTTTCTTGTAAGAAAGAGCCCAGTTGAGCGGACACAACTTTTTCTAGTATTTTAGACATAAAAGGTAGATTTGAAATGGGTCTATAATTTACTAGATTATTCGGATCTAATTGTGGTTTCTTAATGAGAGGTTTTATAACTGCCAGTTTAAATGTTTTTGGAACATAACCTAAAGATAAAGACGAGTTAATAATATTGAGGAGAGGCTCTTCCACTACAGGTAACACTTCTTTCAATAGTTTAGTTGGTATGGGATCTAATAAACATGTTGTTGTTTTAGATGAAGTAAAAAGTTTATTTAACTCTTTTTGTTCTATAGTTGTGAAGCACTGTAATTGTTCTTGCGGCGTGATAATTGAGGCTGAATTATAAGGCGCGATTGAGGATTGAACGTTTACAATTGTGGTTCTGATGTTTTCTATTTTCTCAGTGAAGAACTTCATGAAATCATTACTACTAAACTGTAATGGAATACTTTGTTCAGGAGACATCTGTTTATTTGTTAGTCTCGCCACGGTGTTAAATAAGAACTTAGGATTGTTATGGTTGTTTTCTATTAGTTTGCGTAGATGCTCAGCCCTGGCCGCTTTTAGGGCCTTTTTATAACGTGACATATTGTCTTTCCATGCGATTCTAAAGACCTCTAAGTTGGTTTGTTTCCATTTACGCTCTAAATTACGGGTTTCTCTCTTTAGAACACGCGTAGTACTGTTGTACCATGGTGCTTTACTTTTCTCTCTGACCTTTTTTAATCTAATGGGCGCAACAATATCCAATGATCCAGAGAGAATGGTGCTCATAGTGCTAGTTAATTCCTCAAGTTCATCTGTTTGTTTGGGTTCACTGAGCAGCTGAGACAGATCCGATAAGCTGTTTGAAAAATTATCTATGGTGGATGGAAGGATTGTTCTGCCTAATCGATAACGCGGCGCAGCATGATATATTACAGGAGTACGTAATATGCAAGTTACCATGTAATGGTCAGTGACATCGTCACTTTGTGGAATGATATCTATATCGGTTGGATCGGTTCCATGTGATATAATTAAATCGAGTGTATGATTAAATCGATGAGTCGGTCCGGTAATGTTTTGCTTGACCCCAAAGGAGTTTAATAAATCTGTAAATGCAGCCCCTAACGCATCATTTTGATTATCTACATGGATATTAAAGTCTCCAACAATTAATGTTTTATCGAAGTTAACTAATAGGTCTGAGAGAAAATCTGCAAACTCTTTTAGGAAATCAGCGTAAGGCCCAGGCGGTCTATATACGGTAGCCAAGGCTAGAGATAATAGGGATGTTTTTCGAACATCTAAGAGCGTAACATTTAGTACAAGTACTTCAAATGAAATAAACTTATAACCCGTTTTCTGAGTAACATTGAGAAAATCTCTATAGATTGTTGCAACACCGCCGCCACGACCATTCAGACGGGGCTCGTGCTTATAGGAGTATCCTGATGGAGTAGACTCATTTAGACCGAAATAATCATTTGGTTTAAGCCAGGTTTCAGTAAGGCAAAGTACATCGAAGCTATTATCTGTGACTATTTCATTTACAATAACTGCCTTAGGTGTGAGTGATCTAATGTTTAGAAGACCTAGCTTTAAAAATTGTTTTTGATTACCAATAGCAACTGTTGTGGAAAAATTCATCTTTTCTTTGTATTTTATTTTCAACGATTTAACAAACGAATGCCATGCGTTCTTTGGCTGTATTTTGAGTTTCTTTTATGATATTGATACAGCTGCAGGGTGTGTGTGTGTGAGATTTCAGAGGTAAGGAGATTCCCGTGCTGGGGAGGGGTCAAGGGGGGTCCCTTTTGTTCCTTGTGCTGTGAAGGGTTCAAGGGGGGGGGGTCCCTTTTGTTATTTTGTTTAGTGGGGGCTGTAGGAGATAGCTTTTGAATAGAACACTATAAGGAGCTGGTCAACCTCTGCTCTGGGTCTCACTCCACCTGCAGCTGGACTGTGGATGGACTGGGAACATTCTTGCAAGAATAAATATCTTTTAAGGACAATTTGAATCCTGATGTCTCTTATGCCTGATGCTATTTTGTTAGTTACTTGTTTTTGCCTCAACAAGTTGGTGTCAGAAGTGCGAACCATGAGGTTTCTTCTGGCCCTGAGAAAGCGTATTGACGGACTGATCACCCTAAAGCACAAAAGGCTTTAGTCTTACCTCGCAGAATTGAGAGAGAAGAGCCAAAACTGCTATCAGGGCCAGGAGGAACCCACTGGATTCAGAAAGAACTCGGAGGCAGTAAAAGCATCTCGGGTAAGAGACAGTTAAATTATTTTGATAATTGTGAGTGAACATGAACCATGTTGGCTGAGTTTTGCTTTTTGGTACGAGCGAAAGGTGATTCAGGGGAATCACAAATTTTTTGGGGTAAGGGAAAGAATTGATCTGAGGAATTCGGATCAGTTTCTACCTCACTTAGCTCGTTGGTGGACGGAAAGCCCACAGGTGATTCAGGGGAATCACAGATTCAGGGGAATCACAGTTATTGATTAATTAGTTTTACTCAAAAGTGCTAGTAACCAAAAAAAAAAAAAAAAATATTTCGATTTAGGTGGACGGAAGAGCCACGTCAAATCAGAATTAATCGAGCGCTGGAAAGTGCTTATAGGAAGTTTTTGAGTGAAACGTAATTACAAACCACCCGACCGATCTTGGGGTAAGGGAAAGATCGGGTCTGTCGAAGACGTTTGACAGATTCTGTAAGACACGTGTCGAATTGTGAAATCCAGAAAAGAGGAACTCAGCCAAAATGGGGTCATCTAACAGTAAAGTAGATCATTTTTATACACCAATTTTCTGTCAAAGGAGAAATAATGATGGTGGTAAATGTAAATGTATTTCCCCGAGGCGGGAACCTTGAGTAAGATAAGACTCAATGTCGTAAAAGAATCAATAGAAAAGAACGAGGGAAAACAGAATGGTTGTTATGTGTGTGTTAAACATGTGTGTAAAGGACGCACACACGAATGCATACGCTGATTTACTTTCTGCTACCTGCAATGAAAAAAAACAAAAAAAAACAAAAAAAAAAACGGTTGGAAATCTTTATGTGTGGCTGATGAAACTTTGAGCAAAGCTATGACTGATGATTTGAGCAGTGTTGTGAATGATGAGCATATGAGATTGTACAAAGGTAGCCTACAGGGTTTTCTGAAATGCTAACTTATCCGTTACTAGTCAGAAAGGGTTGTTGAAGTTTGTTCATGAGTGTAAAACTGTGAACGGACAGTGAATTGTTGGATGGGAAAGAAGCAGATAAAAGAGAACAGAGTCGATGCAGAAGGAACTGATATGTAGGGAACGATAGAGTTCATGGAACTATTTATGAACGCCTGATTAAGTCAAATTAAGTTGAAATTTTACGAAAAGTGAGTTTTAGATGGAAATGGGGCGTTGAGTATGATTAACAGGGATTGGCATGATATAAGGATAAGGAATGTTTCATTAAGTAAAACGATTGTCTTTTGAACCTAAAGGGTCCAGCTATGCTGGGAGTACAGCAACAGCGCTTGCTTGTTCAAACCAGCTTCTGGATGTTAAATGTATACTTGTTTTGTAATCAGTGTTGTTGATGATAATATCAAATTAGAAAATGTCCAGAGATTGGATATTTTGTTGATATTAAGCCATTTAAGGAAATATATTGTTTTATAAAGGAAATTATGGGTTGGAGATAATTTCCCCAGAAACGTGTGACTAAAGTTAATCAGAAACTTTGTGAAACCCATTTAGAATATTTAGATTTTCCGTGTCGCTTATGAAAATTAATGTTCTGCCAATAATAGTGATGTGAATGTGCTTTATTGTATTAATGTTATGAAAAGAGAACAGAGTATTGAAGAATAGATTGCCATATTTTTGTAACAAGAGTTGAAGGTGCAAGCGGCTAAGATAGCTGTCTGTGTAATTTAGAGACTGAGAAGATTTAGAGAATCTTGTGTTTTCTGTGAAACAGTAGAGATAAGTAGGACTGAATAATTATAATACAATTTTGTGATTTAAGTTGAATCTGCAAACTAACCATTTGATAGAAGAATAAGCTTTTAAAAACCAGTGTTGATGAAATTAATGACACGTTAAAGTTTTAATACTGTATGAAGAGTAACTGAACAGTCCTGATAAATAGTGAAATAAAAGAGAGCAAATGCTGTAAGCAGTTCTGTTCACGCTCTGAAGAGATTTGCAAATGATGTTTAGTAAAAGTTTGATTGTGATTGGAAAGATAAACAATAACTTAACTGGCTCCAAAGAAAGAAAGTGCCAAAATGACACAAATTTAAAGAAAAGTCTGTGTTAATATGGGTTAGAAAGTAGATCAATGTTAATATGATGAAGATTATAATTCGGCTATTGTAATTGAATTTGCAGCTGGGACAGTGGGGGAGAATGCAGAGAACTTATCAGTGGCTCTGTTTGCATTTCCTGAATACAACACAATGTTTCAGAAGTGCAAAATAGGGTGAAGCTGTTAGAAAGATAAAAGGCAGAATAACAGAGAGTGTTTTATTGCAGTCAGCTGGGTCATTCAGTGACTGTATGCGCACTGTATGACTGTAAAAGTAAATGAGGGAGAAATAAAGTTGATAGTTGGAACTTTTGAAAGTTGTAAGAAGATTGAAAGATTTAAGTGTAAGGAATTCCTTTTGAAAGGAAAGAACTATAAAAAGTACCGGTTGACATAAAATTACGGATAAGACTAAATGAGTTGCAAAATATTTTAAAAGTACCGGTCACTAAAAGGATGATTGTGTTTTTGAATGAAATGCTTTGATAAGGTTTTAGATGATATGGAGAGACAAATCTAATGAATGATTTATAATGATAATCAAAAAAATGTATCACAAGCAGGGAGCAGCCTCAAAAGTGAATCATAGAAGCAGATTGATAAACTCCTAGAGAAAACATTGAAGTAAAATTGAAATGAAATTGTTATTAAGAACTAGAATAATTCGTATTATTTCTTTAAGATAAAATAAACAGAAGCAGTGTTACAGGATTAACAGTTGCTAAATGTAAAATGTGTAAAAGGCATTTGATTAAACAAAGGCTTGTTAATGTTGATTTTAAAAGATAAGATTGTGATTTGGCCAAAACAGGTTTGCTTATCTGAATCTGGCATGTGCTGTGACTGAAACTGCCACAGTTTCAGTGCAACAGAGACTCATTCTAAGTGGATATTATGTCTAAATTACAATACATGTAATTCATGGAAAAGATGCCTTAAGATGGGCTACAGTTGAAAAAGATGGTAGATAAAGTCTGAAGTTAAAAGTTTATGAGAATGCAGTGTACCAGTCCTGAATGCCTCAAGAGTCTCTCTCTCATTCAATATCAGCTGAAAGCTGTTGTCTGAGGCTGTGTAAAGCACAGTGTTTCAGTTGAAAAGATTCATAGATGTGGAAAGAAGTCTTTAAAATAATAATGCAGACCTTAAATGATAGAAGTGACATTTTTGACTAGTTTATTTTAGGACCGCTTCTTTGTCTGATTTTAGCCTCCACCATAAAACAGGGCTGATGGCTCCGGCTACAGAAGTAACAGTACACTGAATGTACGATTGTGATCTAAATTCACTGACTATAATCTAAGCAGGTTGCTACCTTTAAGATGATTAATGAATTTAAGTGATTAAATACTGTTGTTATTAACCTGTCTCCCTGTGAACACTATTAGGTCAGAATGGCTCTGATGACTCTTGAATGCGCCTTTTCCTAAGCTCCAGAAAACAACAGATTATGTTGAAGAAAACGGTCACAGATTCTGTGATGGTAAAGAGCGGTAACCACGTGTGTACGAAGTGTTTACCCCAGAGACGGGTAAGACCCTCTGGCCAAAAGGGCAACCTAAGACAGGGGAATTCACGCAAAAACACTGGGCATTTCCTGATGGAGGTGTTTTTATGTGAGATGGATATGAGAGTGGCGCTGATTGACTGAGTGGCGACCAGCATCAGCAGATCATTGAGAGGCGAGATGAGCTGTGAGAAGTTACGGCCGTCTGACCCAGAAAATGTGAGTTCCTCTATATACCACTCACCAGAAACCGCGTTGATTGAATGGCTTGTTTTTCTGACAAGTGTCTGCAACTATGCCAGGGGACAACACCCTGAAGAAAAGACAATTATAGGTTAAGAGCTGATCTGAATGGGCATTCAGGAGCCAGCAGAGACCATTGAACTAGTGGTTATCTGTTGTGGAGACAGCTTAAAAAAAAAAAAAAAAAAAAAAAAAAATTGTAATGTTAGTTGCCTGATGAGCAAGGAAAACACAGAGATTTGTGTCGATGCTGAACTAATGTGTCAGTTCTGACTCCTGTAGATCATTTAGACATGACAAAGGACCACTATAAGACATGGTGGTGGCTAAAGATGACTCAAGAGAATTTTCTGGAAAACAAAGGTTAGGTAAATTGAGTATTTAAACTAAAGATAACCTTAGAAAAGATCATAGAACGATTGAATATGACTATGATTATTTTAGTTACAGTCCTAGGAGGCTGTTGAAAAGATTATTTGCTTATAATGAGAGAGAAAGAGACTGCTTGAGTGGAGGAAGAGGATGGTACTCTGTCTGTCTTTCTGTTATCAGTCAGCCAAAGAAAGCTGGAGCAAAATAAGATAATGCACCAAAACAATCCAGCTGACTTTTCTAAAATCAGATGGATAATGAACAGACATGCTTTGAAACTGGTTAATAGGCCATAAAACATTAGATAAAAGATACAGGAAAAGGTTAGAATGTCACTTAGAATTTAAATCTTTTTAGATAAAAGATATTAATAAGAAATATGAGCGGTTCATAGTCAGGGAAGAGTGTGAGTGTGAATTCATGTTTTGTACAGTATGTGTTAGTTTAGGACAACTATTCTGTCTGAATAGTGTGTATACATGTGTCATTAACCTCTGGAAAGAGTGTTTTAGCATTATAGATGGGTTAAGGCAAATGACAAAGTAAGCTGAGGATTGTGAGTCAATCTGATGAGAAGGCAACACAGAACAGGATGAGCTTTAAGTTGATTGATCATCGAGCTCTGTCTGTTAATTATTATTTTGGTCATTCATGATGTGCAGTAGATTTGAATTACTTTCTGGACAGGTTTAAGTATTGATAAATTAGAATTGTGAAGTCGTAGATAGCCGTCAGTCATGTGTTGAGAAAAAGTTATAAATTTGACAGCAACAAACACGTACAGTAGGCTAAGTAAATATCAGATTATCCAGAGAGCCCTTAACAGTTATGTATTGTAAAAAGGGGAAGATTGTTATTCGACTGACGTTGACGAAGTGTACTGACGCTGACAAAGTGTACACGACCTGACCTGACCAATTGATGACCTGGAGAATGTTCGTAGATGACAGTTGATTAAGAGACCAAACAATAGGCCTGAAAAATCAAGAAACGCTGTGAGACTAGGGGCCGTTGCCTTAAAAAACAATTTGATAAGAAGATGAAATTGTGGCTTTAAGTAATATTTTTATTTCAGAGGCAGAGAAAGATGGGAAACTTGGCTGAAGGACAACGTTTGGGTTAGCAAACTTTATCCAAACAAATGTTACCAAATAAATATGAACAAATATTGCAGTTTTCTATAGCTCAAACAGTAGAGCGTTAGCGCTTGTAACGCCAAAGTCATGGGTTCAATTTCCGAGGGAAAGCAAGAACTGATAAGAATGTAAATGTGTACTTTGAAATGGAAGTCACTATGGATAAAAGCGTCTGATAAAAGTAAGAGAATTTTATTATGTTAAATTTATGCACAAGATGGGTGTCGTGCATCAAGAGGAGGATGAATATGCTCATGGCGGGAACAGGAGAACGCACAGTAAAACAAGTGGTCAGATGAGTCTTTGAACTTTTTAGTATGGATAATTTGTATTCAGGCCACAAACAAAGACATTTCGGCCTCACAGGTGGGAAAAACAGTAAATCCAGGGGGGAAGGGCTAAACCCATTGTCTTCACAGCAGGCTGAGAGGTTATCTAGCTTTGACCTCATCGGTATATGAGGACAGTAAAAGTCCAGGAGGGGTTTATTTGAAGAACTTTATTTGTATTAACCAGCTAGATCTGGTTTACTAAGGGGTTCACATTTGCTGAAAGCCATCGCACAGGTGGGAAGATAAATGTTGGGAGGACATTGGGTTTAATTGTGTGCATTGTTTGTATTTTAAGTGTGCTAATAACAAGAATTGTTTTGACAGGAAACGCCGGAGCAGATGTGGCAGCACAGCAGACAAAAGAAAACTATGTGACAATAACCTCAACATTTGTTTTTCTTTACAGAAGATGCAGACTTTTGCGCATGGCATGAGCAAAGTGAAGAAACAGTGCCTAACCCTGTGTAATGCCTAACTTAAAATTTTCATTTTGCAGGATGTCAGGATGGATTGAACCAAACAGAACTGATTCTGTATTGTTTTGTTAACATGAACAACATGGGTTGAATGTTTTTTTCAGGGGAACAAGGACCCTGAGTGCTATTCAATGAGCAAGAAATTATCCGGTGATATGTTTCAGGTTGAAAATTTCACAGGTCACACCAAAGGGACGACAAGACACGCGCTCACTAACAAAATCACTTAAGGCCTCCATTCGCAGGTGACAGTAGACAGTAAATGACTCATTCCAGTGGGGGTGCGATCGTGATCTAAGGGAAAATCTTGTAAGGATTTGAAAATGATTGAAGGATGTTAGACCTGGGTCCGAGCATCTGACCTAAACTATACCAACCAACATCAACAACCTCACACGCCAGCGCAAAGAATAAAGTAGGGGATCAATGATATGTGCTAGAAACAAATCTCCCCTGCCAACGTTGGAAAAAATCCTCTCTACGGCATGCAAAGTGTCATATTGGTGAAGATGGAACGTCCATGAGGCAACGAGATGATCAACATATCTGGAGAAAATGTTGACCAATTAATGGTTGAAGAAAAGTTTTGCGATTTTATTTGATTGAATCAAATTAGGGCTTAGTATTGATATACATGAAGGGTATAACTGTTCTTGAATTAAGACTTGAATTAATTCTATTCTTAAAGATTTAATAGTATAATGGGTTTGATTAGAAAACAAGAGTGAATTTTTCTATGTTGTTTATCAGAGAATGATAAAGAGGAGGAAATGTTGTGGAAAAATTCATCTTTTCTTTGTATTTTATTTTCAACGATTTAACAAACGAATGCCATGCGTTCTTTGGCTGTATTTTGAGTTTCTTTTATGATATTGATACAGCTGCAGGGTGTGTGTGTGTGAGATTTCAGAGGTAAGGAGATTCCCGTGCTGGGGAGGGGTCAAGGGGGGTCCCTTTTGTTCCTTGTGCTGTGAAGGGTTCAAGGGGGGGGGGTCCCTTTTGTTATTTTGTTTAGTGGGGGCTGTAGGAGATAGCTTTTGAATAGAACACTATAAGGAGCTGGTCAACCTCTGCTCTGGGTCTCACTCCACCTGCAGCTGGACTGTGGATGGACTGGGAACATTCTTGCAAGAATAAATATCTTTTAAGGACAATTTGAATCCTGATGTCTCTTATGCCTGATGCTATTTTGTTAGTTACTTGTTTTTGCCTCAACACAACATTTTCTGGTTTAATAACAATTAGATTTTTTCTAGATCCTGCAGTAGATTTATGATTTGATCTCACTAAACGAGGAATAGACACAGTTTCTATGCAATGTTCTACACTATTTATATCAGTTAAATTGGTGCAGCAGAGACTATGATTTGGACTTTTGGTTACTAGTCAAAAGGTATTTAACATTTTGGAGATGTTATCTGACAGAAGATCCGATCCGAATCTGCTTGGGTGTAAGCCATCAGCACGGTAAAGCCTAGGACGCTCCCAAAACAGATTCCAATTATTTACAAAGAGAAGTTTCTGCTCATTGCACCATGACATTAACCATTCATTAAGCGCAAATAATCTACTAAACTTTTCATGACCTAGTCGATACGTGGGAAGCGGTCCTGACACAATAATCGTTATATCAGGCGATGTGCTGCATACCGTATCGATCAGATTCCTGAAGTCTTTCTTCAAAACCTCCGTTTGGCGCAGTCTGATGTCGGCCCCTCCCGCGTGCAGGACAACGGTTCCGACGCGCTCGTTCAGAATCTCGGGAACGTGAGCAGCGATTTCAGAAACACGAGCACCAGGAAAGCAGTGACTATGCACCTTACTTTTATTTAACGTAACGTGTACGTGTCGAACGATGGAATCGCCGATGATCACAGCATCGCGTTCTGTTTCGCGAAGAGGGGAGAAGCGGTTTTGTGTGGATATCTCGAAAACCGGGAGGGTCGGAGAGAGTTTTCTTGGTCTAGATCTGACTCGCGACTTCCGCTGCGGAAAAATCCAGGCTTCTTGATGGCATGTTGGAGCCGGAGTGAACGAGACCATGGCTGATCGCGACCTCGACGTTCGGGACCGATGTTGAGGAACGCACGGAGTAGACGAGGTCGGAGTCAGCGGGTTAGTAACATTAATCTCTGATTTGTGTGCCTCGGCACGTGATGTTTCGAGAGCCAAACGCCGGTCTATCAGCTCGGCTTTTCTTACTAAAAGGTCGTGGATCTGTTTCTCAACAGCTTCCAGCTCAGACTGCACCGCGTGCAGCTCAAATGTGTCCTCACCTGCACCAAAAGGTAGACTACTTACATTTGATATATTCGCCATTTTAACAGATGGACAGTAAGTTAAGTTAGCAACGACGCTACCAGTGGTGCTATCAATATTAATACTAATTTATGGCTTAAGTCTTGGATATAATCCGTCTTTTCAGTGGTACGGGTGTAGAGTAGACGCACGATAGGCGAAAAAATGTTTGTTTGTAACTTAAATGAGTGCGGAGAAGACGCGTTCAGCCGTGATCCACGGACGTAACCTATAAGAGTATCCAGCGTTGGATCACAAGGCTTGAGACGCGTCTGCTCAACAATCCGCGTTATAACTATGAGGTGAGGAAAAGTAGAAAATGTTCGTTGTAAGTGAGTTTAAAGAGAAATCAAGAATTATAAATCAATCGATGGAGCTCCAAAGACAACAACGCGCTCAGACGCGACGCATGCGCATTCTTTAGGTCTGTAGAGAAGTTCAAACTGAGCCATTTGTGGTATGTGAAAGTTTTGTGAACTGTTTTCCTGATGTATTGAAAGCTATAAAAGGCCATAAAGTTACACATTCAAAAAATAGGCATGGAAACAGGCAGCTACGGAGTCAGATGAAGTACAATTATTCGCAGTCACTCTCGCTGTTAGTGCAATGTCATGATTGTAACATAACTGTAACATTATTATCAGAATGGTCCAGAAAGTGAAGCAGCCACGATAACAACACTCAACTCCATATGCAAATTATCTGAACTGATGACAGATGAGTACAGTAGTGAGGTAGACGTTGTACCAGGCTCAAGTAGACCTTCAGAAACACATGTGAGTACTAGTTTAGCTTGTTCTAATAAACATTTATCATGTACACTACTAGTCACAAGTTTTAAAAACAATTTGACTGAAATGTTTCTCTCGACATTAAAAACCTTTTGATCTAATTTGTTACAGTATTTATTAATCTTTGTTAACATAAGTTTATAAAAATACAACTGTTTCATGATTGTTACATAGATGTCATGATTGTAACAATTGTAACATAGATGTCATGATTGTTACATAGATGTCATGATTGTAACAATTGTAACATAGATGTCATGATTGTAACAATTGTAACATAGATGTCATGATTGTTACAATTGTAACATAGATGTCATGATTGTTACATAGATGTCATGATTGTTACATAGATTTTATGATTGTTACATAGATGTCATGATTGTTACATAGATGTCATGATTGTAACAATTGTAACAGATGTCATGATTGTAACAATTGTAACATAGATGTCATGATTGTTACATAGATGCCATGATTGTTACATAGATGTCATGATTGTTACATAGATGTCATGATTGTTACATAGATTTCATGATTGTTACATAGATGTCATGATTGTAACAATTGTAACAGATGTCATAATTGTAACAATTGTAACATAGATGTCATGATTGTTACATAGATGTCATGATTGTTACATAGATTTCATGATTGTAACACGGATGTCATTATTGTAACATAACTATAACATTATTGTCAGAATGGTCAATGGAAAACAGCTGAACTGATGACAGATGAGTACAGTAGTGAGGTAGACATTGCACCAGGCTCAAGTAGACCTTCAGAAACACATGTGAGTACTAGTTTAGCTTTTTCTGATAATCGTTTTTTCCTCTCTCTCAGGTACACATGTACTTCTTTAAGTTTTGAATTATAAATGTATCGTTTTGGAGGGTCTGTACGTTTAAAAAAATATAACTATGAACCTGCGTGAATATGTGTATGAGCAGACCTACACACAACAATACCTTTAACAAAGATGTTGCTTTTTTAAAGGCATGCAGTGGAACAGAGTCAGAGTCTGAGATAGACCATAGGACAGGCAGCACGAAGCAGAACACTGATCCCCTTTCAATGATTGACCTACAGCCTGACATGGACACTGCTTTGTCTGCCACAGGAACTACCACAAAAGCTGAGGCAATGCTCATGATTATGAGCCATGCAACAAAGAATAAAATAACTGGTTGCCAGTTACATGATTTACTGCAGTTGATTAATAAATTGTTTGGGCAAGAAGTTGTACCTCGATCCAAGTATCTTTTTAACAGAGTGTTTAAAAACAGTTGTGAGGGAGTAGAATTTCAGTTCTACTGCGAAAAATGTTACTTCAACATAGGAACAGTCCAGGAGATCAGTGACAAACAAATTGATGAATGTGGATCGTGTGGCAGCACTTTTGATTCTGGTTCTATGAATGGAGGTAACTTCTTTATCAATGTTCCTCTTGCCCCACAAATTCAGACTCTGCTTGAAAGCACAGAAGCGAGTGCCCATTTGAATTATAGGTTTGATAGGCAAAAGAGTCATAATGAGGTGTTGTCAGACATCTATGATGGGGAGAAGTACAGACATTTGTCTGGCCCAAATCAGATCCTCTCAGATTCTCACAACCTATCATACATATTCAACTCAGATGGAAGCCCTGTGTTTAATTCTTCAAAGTTCTCTATATGGCCCATCCACATAATGATCAATGAGCTTCCCCCTGAACTTAGGTTTAAGAATGTATTGCTTGCTGGCCTTTGGTTTGGGCCAAAAGAGCCTGTGATGGAAATCTTTCTCAAGTCATTTGTGGACCAGGCCAAGACCCTAGCTGACACTGGTGTCACATGGCATAAAGAAGGATCTGTTATTAACAGCAAAATAGTTGGCCTCTGTTGTAGTGTTGATTCCAAAGCGAGACCGCTGATGCAAAACACTACCCAGTTTAATGGATATCATGGCTGCGGATTCTGTCTGCATCCTGGGAAGCTGGTTGATAGGGTAGTGAAGTATCCAGTTTCAGAAGAAGAATATTGTGACAGAACAAATGAGGAAATGGTTAGGGATATGGAGTTGGCTGTAGAAGGTGGGACAAATATTAGGGGCGTAAAAGGTCCTTCTCCACTAATCAACTTGCCATTCTTTGATGTTGTCTGGGGTTTTGTCCCAGACTACATGCATGCAGTCTTACTGGGGGTTTCAAGACAGATTACTAGACTCCTGGTTGATACTTCTTCATCCACCCAGCCATATTATGTAGGCAGCCCTGCCACTTTGAGAGAGATCGATGCTAGAATTGTTGGTATCCAACCTCCACACCTGATTACTCGACTGCCTAGAGGGTTGTCAGATAGGGTGCACTGGAAAGCCTCTGAGTGGCGATCCTGGCTCCTGTTCTACAGCCTACCATGTCTTGAAGGACTTCTTCCCCAAAAGTACTTGCAACATCTTGGCCTACTTGTATCAGCCATTTATCTGTTACTGAAGGCTGAACTAAAACCTTGTGAAATCAACAGAGCTGAGATCTTGTTGCTTGACTTCATGTTCAGGTTTCAGATTTTATATGGTGAGTCACAGATGACATTTAACATTCACCTTCTCAGTCATCTTGCCAAGTCAGTCAAGTTGTGGGGCCCATTGTGGACACATTCTGCATTTCCTTTCGAGAACGCAAATGGCAAACTCCTGACTTTGGTAAAAGGAACAAAAGGAGTGGCTAATCAGATAGTTACCAAGTTTCTTCTGTTTAGATCAATTCCTTACTTCTCATCCAAGTACACGGTGAAAGAAGAGGTGTTACGGTTCTGTTCTGATTTGAACAAGTACCCAAGGGTCCAAAATACTGTCAAATGTGACAATACTACGCTACTTGACAATGGGAGCGTGCATGTTGTTACACAGGAAGAACGGGCTGCCTTCTGTGCCCCTCGCGTGTGCATACCTGATGAAGTTGTAGTGCATAAGCGCATGATCAAAGGTGGTCTGGTGTATACTAGCGGAGACTACACCCTATCTCAGAGACGAGATGAAAGCTATGTGAAACTAACAGATGGAACATGTGGGGTAATCAATAAAATTATTTCTTTCTCTGACACGGATGATCACATAGCATTATTATTAACAACATTTAAGGTAGCTCCAGTATTTCCACTACCACAACCTTGTGGTTTTGTTCCACACATTTCCATTGTGCAATGCTGGGAATCATCCAAGACAGAATTAGTTCCTGTTAGTTGCCTTCAGGGTAAATGCATGTGTATCAAAGTGGAAGACAAACTATACATTTGCAGTTTTCCAAACATTTTTGAGAGGGACTAGAACAAACCCTTGCCAGACACGCAAGTGTGAGTGTGTGTGTGTGTGTGTGTGTGTGTGTGTGTGTGTGTGTGTGTGTGTGTGTGTCTGTGTGTGTGTGTGGCTGATGTTAAGTCAAGTTATGTTATCTAAAGATGTTTTGTATGTACAAGTGCTTGTAAGTGAAATGCAGTATGTATGGCAACAAACATAAATGGCAGGTAAATGTTCTTGAGCCATTCTTTTTTTGTACTATTTGGCTTTCATAAAATATTATATTTGATTCACTCCTTTTTATCTTTATCTTTAAAGCAACCTGATGTAAGTGTTTTAAATAACTATAGTGGTATTATACCACAAAGCCTAAATATGAATCTTAATAATGTCCAAAGTAATATCATGCATTATGTGTATTATTTAAAAAACCTCCTTCTGTTTACCTGTCCGATTGCATTTTTTTTTCTACAAGCCTGCTAAATTGAAGTTTGAACATAGAGTTTATCTAGTAGTTTAAGTGTAACCGGTGGGCAAAGTCTGACCGATGTGCAGCCATGCAGAGATGTAGCTGGCCTCATAGGCGCCGATTTTCTTCCGTGGGTGCTCATGGGCGCACGCTCTTTAAACAAAAAAGAAAAAAAAAAGTAGTCAAGTAGGCTAGTCAAAAAATGTTTGCATTTCAGAACCTTAGGAAATGGACAGTGGCCGACACGAACACACACACACACACACACACACACACACACACACACATTTACTTGATAATAAAGCCGTAAAGTAGGCTATCTTTCAACTCAGGCCAGCGCCACTTCTCACAAATACAGACAGGATTGGAGATGAAAAGTTTAACTGACACGTAACCGCGATCAGCTTCGTGGGAAATTAAGAATCAATGTCACACAACAGAGACCTGCACGGGTCCGATTTTGTAAATCCGCACCGCACGTTCCCGCAGTGCTTAAAACCGCACCCGACCCGTTTTCCGACAGCAGCACTAATTTAAATCCGCACCGACCCGACCCGCTTGAAATAGAACACCGACCCGCAACCGTAATAAAATCAGTTTAGACTATAATAGACACACTTACAAAAATGTTATTGTTTATTGCCAGATCACGACCATTAACACAAGGACAACTTCAGCCGAAGCTGTCAAAAGGCCGATACATGAAGAACATGGCTGTATGTTACCACAAAACTGAATAGCCTTAACATTTTACAGTGGAACAGACGCGGCTACAACACTATATCTGCCACGCAATTTCGTCTAGCCTATCTGACAATTTTGGGTTCAAACACGCCCTGCACACCACACATACTTAACATTTACATTTACATTTATTCATTTAGCACTTAACAGTGTTAAAAAATACTGTTCGATAGAACTGCTTGGTTTACCAGTGATCTGCGTGCTTCCTCGGCGATGAAGTTCCACATTTGCGGCTATCCAACACGAAAATGCATGCAGCAAAGCCTTTCACAACATTGTTTTCTTCAGTTTTGTCGATAACTTTACCATCTCCACTAGCTATTCTTTTCATCAAGCATCCATCTCGACGAGTGCAAGCAGATCGCGCGCGCGGTAATGATGACTTTTTAAAAGTGAAAGTAGGCTACTGGGAGGGCGTGGGCACAAATAAACTGACGTGGATTTTAAATTATTGTATTAACTTGAAATACAGGCATATTTTTGCAGATGTGTTCCTAAAAATGTGCATATATTTTTACGTTTGCACGTGATTGTTTTAAACCCGTGTTTAGACCTTTCCCCCGTGTCCGATCCGACCCGCACTAGTTTGAGCAAAATTTGCGGGTCCCCCGCGGGAACACGAACCCGTGCAGGACTCCGTCACACAAGTCCACACAGTAAAAATTTGATTTGTTGACTCACCATTGCGGTTAATTCTTCAGGAGGAACGTGTCTCTGCGTACAGAGCGAGTCAAATAGGCGTTTTCATCCGAGAAACGCTGTGGTGGATATGATATGGAGCAGGCCACTGACAGCGACTCACAGTGTGACAGACGCTTCACATAGCACCAACTGCAATGTTTAATTTTAAATGAATGTAGCCTACTGGCAGTCTGGCACACGTGGGTGCTCGGTATTTTCCGTGGGTGCGAGGCGTCTATGGCTGGCGACACCATCAGTTAGAAGACACTATTAACCTCTGCGTTAGGCATTTTGCAGTAACAATATAAAGCAAAAAAGAAAAACTTGTCAAAATGATGTACACTTTTGCTCAACTCGAAAGATCTTTCCAAATTCGATTCTATCCTTAAAGTTGGTTCTGAGAGCTCGAAAATTCAGTCCGTTCACACCTCCATCTTGGTCGGCCCCCCATGCTTTTACTCGTGTTGGTGCTCTATCGTTTCAGCATTAAGTCGTAACTCAAGTTAGTTATTCTTTTGACGGAAAAACAAACTTGCTGAACCGATTTCATTTAATAACGTTTTATATTATTATATTTTATATTATATAGCCTATATTTTATATTATATTATTTTATATAGTTACAAACACTTATAGTTTGTACATTTGTGTGAATGTGCTCCTTTACGTATATTGGCGGGCAATAGCCAAGTATTTTAGGCTTTTTTTTTAACATAAACAAAAATAATAATACAAAAGTCATTTTTAAATATATTTTTTGTTGTAATAATTGCAAAAAAAAAAAAAAATAATAATCTGCATCTAGCCTATTAACTATGTGTATGTAGCCTACATTAAATCATTATCATCAAACCAAAGAAAACACTACATTTATTGGAGTCTTAATGGTTTATACTGGTGTCCAGTAGAACATGTAACCTTGCCAAAGGTATTTTATTGGACCTTAATGGTATCCAATAGAAAAAACATGCCACCAATAGAAGAAAGCAAATTACCAATAGAGACCTACTAGGACCATTACAGTTTCCATTAAAACCAATACAGACAAATAGACAAAACATGCCACCAATAGAAGAAAACAAATTACCAATAGAGACCCACTAGAACCATTACGGTTTCCATCAAACCCAATACAGTTTCCAATACAACCATTAAAACCATTAGCAATTCTGTAATGGTTTCTATTGTTTTTTTCAGCAGGGAGGGTTCTCAAGTCTCACGCATTGGCCGTGAGACACACGCAATTCAACCAGTTCACACGCTCACACGCCACACCGTGTATTTCTCACGCTGAAAAGGCAATGCCAACCAAGTTGTCCTGCAAGCTTTATATATAACATTGTATACGAGGCGCAGGCACACAAAGTGAAGCTTCCTGCCGCCAGCACATACAGGGTTCTCAAGTTTTATCAAAAGCTTGGAGTGAGATCACATGCGGTTGGGGGAGGAGCCCTAATGGAGCCCCGCCCCCACATGTTCCCGCCCCCCAATTTACCCATTGTTCATAATTAACCAGCACAAACTGAAATTATAACAATTGGTAAATCTGATAAATGACAGAGCAATTCATCACATCAAATATACTCTTTAATGTTATATTTCAAAATTACAAATAAGTTATACAAAAATTACAAAAATATAACAAATTGCCCCAAACAGTTTGGAAAAACAAATCTTTTTGCATTTTGAATGTGTCTAGTTGAAATGGTATAATGATTTATTGTGTGGTGGGACATTGTGAACAAATTAGGCCTACATATTAGAGTATTATTAATGTGTGTGTGTGTGTGTGTGTGTGTGTGTGTGTGTGTGTACACAAGAGTACACACTCCAGCTTATGAAATGTGTTTTGTGTTGTAAGTGTTTGAAAAATACAAATGCAATGGCAATGATTATGTTTTGACAGGATATAAAATATTACCCAGAGCACTCTGCTTTAATACATGTAGCCTTAATGTAACTAGAAAGACTATTAATACAGTATAATATATAATTTAAAATAAAATAAATAAATTTACATGTATTTAAAATAAAATGAAGAAATACATCTTAATTCCTTCCCATACCCACTAAAATTTCCTTTAGTTTCAGATAACGTAAGCTAGCCAAACTGAGCCAAAGCTTCTGGCCTGGTTGCAAAGTAGTTGTAGAGTTTTTGACTGCATCAATAATAATAATAATGTATACGATGGGCTATATAATGTTCTAGCCTAAAAATGTTAGACAAGCTTTCTTCCAACTTACCTTCTCCATCACGACGTGTGTTCAGCTGTTCGCGCGATGTTGTTGGTTACCTAGTAACGAACGTACGGTGGCCGAGAATGTTCCGTGTGTTCGCGGAACATCGCGCATCAAACGTTATGTTGCCTATTAACGAACGCAATCTGGCCGAGATACGTGCTGGCAGCGGGAAACTTCACTTTGTGTGCCCGCGCCTCGTATACAACGTTATATATAAAGCTTGTAGGACAACTTGGTTGGCATTGCCTTTTCAGCGTGAGAAATACACAGTGTGGCGTGTGAGCGTGTGAACTGGTTGAATTGCGTGTGTCTCACAGCCAATGCGTGAGACTTGAGAACCCTGACGTATCAGACATTCTCTGCACGTATCTCGGCCAGATTGCGTTCGTTACTAGGCAACATAGATGCGCGAACCATAGGCGCGAACACACGGAAGTTGACGGAAAATTCTCGGCCGCCGTACGTTCGTTATTAAGTAACCAACAACATCACGCGAACACACGTCGTGATGGAGAAGGTAAGTTGGAATCAAGCGGCAACATTCTGATCTGAAAAATGAAGCCTACCCGGAAGTGCGAAAAACTGCAATACATCGAAAATCCGCTAGGGGAAGGTCCCAAAAGGGAGCAAATATCCATAGCCCACATGTTAAAATGTCCGTTTTCACAGCATAAATTCATGTTTTTACAGTTTGGTCCCATGGACTTTTATTGTATTTTTCGATAGGTTCCGAGAGCCTGACAACTGTGAGGGGGGTGAATTTTTTTCTAACTCGTTAGTTTAGATAGTATTTAGATATAAAATGTATGCCAAATAAGGGCGTGGTTAACTTTGATTGACAGCTTGATTGACAGCTGACAAGGCAGCGCCACGGAGAATGACAACATAAGAAGCGCCATTTTTTAATGGAGTTGACATATAATACTACTGTTTCTGTATCATGAAATGTAGTTTTAAGAGTTTTTCAGGCGAGAATGTAGTTGTTTAAAGCTCAGATCTGTGGTTTATTTATAAAGATTTATGAAAATTTGATCCAGTTGTGAGATCCCGCGATGACCGGGCGCTTGGCGCTCCTGCACCCCGCCCGGAACAGCCTTTCCTCGGCTTGACGCTCTAAAGGTTTGCGGCGGACTCTGGCGTCTCTGTAGTGGTTAAACCTAAACATAATTCGTCTTGTCTATATCTAACGGGCGATTTTTGGTCTTGTAAATGTATAATTTGTTCCCGGTGGGGAGGGGAAGTTTCATAACTTTATAAGCTATTTAACTTTACCATAGTGTCGTTATGGTTAGACTCGAGCGCTGACTTTGTATGTTTTACTGAATTGTTTGCTTTTATTTGTATATCATCTTGTACATTTTACTTATACTTTTATAATGGCTAATTTTGAATAAAGTGAAATTTAACAAAAAGAGACTGGGTTGAGTTTTGTCATTTTAAGTTTTAATACAACGAATATGATCTGTAATGTTGTTTACTGCCACATCTGTTGTTTAGTACAAATGCACATATTGCCTGGACCATATTAAAATGTTTAATATTTTTATATTATATTTAAAACGAAAAGAGGCAGGTTTGTGTTTTATATATATATATATATATATATATTTTTTTTTATATATATATATATATATATATATATATATATATATATATATATAGGCAAACGTTATGTGCAGTGATCAATACGCATTGCCTGAACCACATTTGTGCGGCTATAATGTTTAAGATTTCTTTAAATGAAACCGAAAAGAGTTAGTATGGTGTTAACATATTTCGTTGCCTAAAAGAGGTAACCGGAGTATTAGAGCGAGCTGAGTGAAGGTGGGCGGGGTTAGGATTTCCCAAGATTTTCCAAGATGGCGCCGCCCATACCCCCCATAAACGGCTTCAAACCCGTTCTTCAGAAAGTCTATGGTTGACGTCACAGACGCTTTGTCCATATTTTTTACAGTCTATGGTTGGAATTAAGAAAGCTCGTCTAACATTTTTAGGCCAGAACATTAAATATATCAATGTTATCAAGGCGTCAAAATGTGCAACAAACACTTACAACACAAAACACATTTCATAAGCTGCATGCAGTGTGTACTCTTGTGTACACACACACACACATGTAGTGTTTTAATTTTTTATGGGGACTTTCCATAGACATAATGATTTTTATACTGTACAAACTGTATATTATATTCCCTTACACTAACCCTACCCCTAAACCTACCCAGGGCCATCACAGAAAACTTTATGCAATTTCACATTTTCAAAAAAACATAACTTTTTTGATTTATAAGCCGTTTTACTCATGGGGACCAAAAAATGTCCCCACACGAACAAGGATTTCGGATATTGCCATCCTTGTGGGGACATTTTGTCCCCATAATGTAAGGTTTACCAGGCCACACTTACACACACACACACACACACACCTTAATACTATGTCATTTGTTCACAATGTCCCACCACACAATAAATCATTATACCATTACGACTAGACACATTCAAAATGCAAAAAGATTTGTTTTTCCAAACTGTTTGGAGCAATTTGTTATATTTTTGTATATTTGTAATTTTGAAATATAACATTAAAGAGTAGCCTATATTTGATGTGATTAATTGCTCTGTCATTTATCAGATTTACCAATTGTTATAATTTCAATTTGTGCTGATTAATTATGAACAATGGTTAAAATTGGGGGGCGGGGATGGACGGGCGGGGGCGGGGCTCCATTAGGGCTCCTCCCCTAACCGCATGTGATCTCACTCCAAGCTTTTGATAAAACTTGAGAACCCTGTTAGTATTGTTATTTGTCTTGTTGTTTTCCTCATTGTCTGTGTAAATATTGTAAACTTTAAATATTAAATATAAATTAAATATTGTAAACACTATTGTCTCTTCATTCTTTCACTTTTGGCACTGTAAAAATAAATACTTTTGAGCAGATCTTTTTCCTTTTATTGCCCTGTTCTTCATATTGAGTTACACACTCATCTTTATTTAAATGTTATACTCCCTTACCCCTATCTAAATCTAAAAGGGATGTAACTATATATATATATACACACACACACACACACACGTAATAATAATAAATGTTTCTTGAGCATCAAATCATCATATTAGAGTGATTTGTGAAGGATCATGTGACACTGAAGACTGGAGTAATGATCACGATGATGATCACAGGAATAAATTACACTTTACTGTATATTCACATAGAAAACAGCTGTTTTACATTGGAATAATATTTCACAATATTACTGTTTTTGTCTGTATTTTTAATTAAATAAATGCAGCCTTGGTGAGCAGAAGACACTTCTTTTAAAAACATTAAAAATCTTACCGTTCTAAAACTTTTGACCGGTGTTGTGTGTGTGTGTGTGTGTGTGTGTGCATATATAATAACAATGCACTAAAGTGAAACTGATCAGAGTCAAATATATATATGTATTCCAAAACATAGATTTTACAACAAAAAAAATGACAAAAAAAAAATACATGTATAACTTCACATAAAATATCAATGAAATATACAAATCATAATCAACAATATATTCCCAATTCCAAAACTTGGAAAAATATATATTTATAATAATGAATTATTATATTATTTACAGTATATTATAAATAATTATTATACTAAACCAACATTGATCATTCAATATCACGTTTCTAAAACACATGCTAACACACACGCTGCTTTATTTAACTGTGAAGTCTGAGTCTCTTCCACCTTTATGAAACACATTTACACATTTATTTCTCCTCATAGACAGCAGTGAGACTCTTCTGTGGATCAGACTGCACCTCCTACAGAGCAGTGATGAATGTTTGAATCACACATTTGTGTGTGTTATTAGCTCCCGACATGCTTGCTGATGAATGGGCACATCCCGCTTGTTCTGCATCGCCCTTCCCAGTCACTCCTCATCGATCTTCATCTACTCTGTAAAGTGGAACAGAAGAGAAAACAATCAGAGTTCAGTGAAATTATTATATTTCAATTACTGTAAAAATAAGTTAAATTGAATTCCTGTAATCAGATTAATTACTGACTTTACATGATCTTGCATAGATATTTGTGTTTTATAATATAATAGATGTAAAGCATGAATCATGTTCATATGTGTGTGTGTGTGTCTGTGTGTGTGTGTGTGTGTGTGTGTCGGTGCGACTCCTATCGAGTCTCTGTAAAGGAGAAACTAATGAGTGTACGGCGTATGGAATAAACCACAGGGAGCAAATACAAATGTTATTTTGAGTTCAAACACAAACCTTTAGTTAAAGCCGTTTGTCCTCTAGTTAAAACATGTTTGTAGGCTCTTAGTAAATAACTGAGAGTAAAGTAAGTGTAAAGTAGTGTGACGTGTTGCTTGTCACAGTAAAAACACACTAGAGACAGAGACATTTCTCATGTGAGCTGGACGCTGTGAGCTGAAGCTGGAACTGCACTGATTTTAGCAGGAGTGCAGCGTTTCCTACAATCTGACCAAGTCTGTTTTCACACTGAAATGATTCACTTCTACTGACACAGTTAATAAAGCAGGTGTTGATGTATAACGCTGTGACAGTGAGCTTTTGTTCTCTTTCCTCCTTTGTGTTAAACATTTCAATAACTCCACATTTTGTTCTCACACAAACCCTTTGTTGCAATAAAGCCTAATGATAATTTCCTTTCACGGATGTTTGAAAGGTTTGTTCACATATCAGAGGTAAATGAAGATCTCTTTAATATCTCAGTGATGTTTCCTCACCTCAGGACACAGTTTGAGTCTCGTAGCTCGTCTCTGAGCCGATGCTTTGAGTCTCCTATCTTATTGTGTCTCAGATCAAGCTCTTTTAGAAACTGCAGTGCTTTTGAGTTAGTCAAAGACTGAGTTAGAGAAGAAACATCTGTAATGCCACAGTACTGTAGACTAGAAAGACACAAACAGAGGAAGAGAGATTATCTTACAAACAAATCATGAATGTGAAGAATTTTACACAAATATAATGTGAACTCAGACTCATTGTGAGATATTAAGAATAAAGTGTTTTAGTTTAAGAAACCCAGAAGTGCACTGCTATAAACACTGAAACATAAGCCCTGCTGTCTTCAAATAAATAAACTTCAGTCACACTGTAATTGCTGTGCAGTATAATGATACTAACTGTAGTTTCTCCAGCTTGAATTGTGGGTTCATCAGTAGATCACTGAGGTTTTTCACTCCAGAGTCTCCTAGTTTATTCCCGCTCAGGTCCAGCTCTCTCAGGTGTGACGGGTTTGATTTCAGAGCTGAAGTCACATCAGAACAACCTTCATCTGTCATATCACAGCGGATTAAACTACATTAGCAGAGAGAGGAGAAAATAAGACAGAAGAAAAGAAAACTCTTTATTCTGTAAAGTCACATCATCTTCATAAGCAAATAAAACAGAGGAAGAGAGATCTTCATCTTTATTTCACCAGATCACAAAATACTAAGTTTGCACAAATACAATATTAAAGTGTTTTAGTTCAAACTGTTGAAGTGATTTCAAGGCACTACAGGTGAATAGGGTAAATGTTTTAACTAGGAGATATCGCCATGAAACTTTCACAGTTGATTACCTACATTAAGATGAGAAAAAAATGTATTACAAGTTTTCTGTAATTTAATGTTTAAATATACAAATTAGGCAAAATCTGAGTAATGGATAAAGCCAGGTTTAAAATTATTTTTTCATTGTGTTCACATATTAGATGGGAAAAAATTACAGAGGGATTTATGGATATCTACTTTTGTTATCCTGTAAATCAGAATATACTGTCAATGGCCTTAAATTATGATTTTGGAATAAAATGTTATATAAATCAGGCTAGGAATAATATATTTATAAATCCCTCAGTAAATGTCTTCATAATATAACTAGGTACAAGACTGGAGAGTTTGGTGTATATAGGTGTAAAAATATTCTTTTTTTAAAATTATAGTTAGAATCGGTATAACTCAGTGTTTTAACTAACTGAAAAAGCTGAATAATCGTTCCAAACATTATTAGTCGGCAAAATAATCGATGATTAGTCGATTAATCGACTATCAAAATAATCATTTGTTGCAGCCCTATTTCCAATAGTCTGTTTTGAAACCCAGTCACACTAGTACAATTACTAACTAGATAAAAACACATAAAAATGTGAGCAATAGGGAAACCCAGAAAGTGCACTGCTATAAACACTGAAACATAAGCCCTGCTGTCTTCAAATAAATAAACTTCAGTAACACTGTAATTGCTGTACAGTATAATGATACTAACTGTAGTTTCTCCAGCTTGAATTGTGGGTTCATCAGTAGATCACTGAGGTTTTTCACTCCAGAGTCTCCTAGTTTATTCCCGCTCAGGTCCAGCTCTCTCAGGTGTGACGGGTTTGATTTCAGAGCTGAAGTCACATCAGAACAATCTTCATCTGTCATATCACAGCATCTTAAACTACATTAGCAGAGAGAGAAGAAAATAAGACAGAAGAAAAGAAAACTCTTTATTCTGTAAAGTCACATCAACTTCATCAGCAAATAAAACAGAGGAAGAGAGATCTTCATCTTTATTTCACCAGATCACAAAATACTAAGTTTGCACAAATACAATATTAAAGTGTTTTAGTCTAAATAGATTGGTATCATGATGGTATAATTGGTATAATGATACTAACCGTAGTTTCTCCAGTTTACAGTGTGAATCCTTCAGTACGTCACATAAGTGCTTCACTCCTGTGTCTCCTAGTCTATTCCAGCTCAGGTTCAGCTCTCTCAGGTGTGACGGGTTTGATTTCAGAGCTGAAGTCAGGATGAGACTCTGTTTCTCTGTAATAATGCAATACCTCAGACTGAAGACAGAGAGAGAAAATGACTCAGATCTATGATGATCAACTAACGTGTTCATCTTCATCCAGCAGACTTTTGCTGACAAATAAACAGGGATATCAAGGTAAAGGTCACATGGAGAAAGACTACACATTGTTCATTTAAATATACTACCAACATTGTAACAATACAAAGGTTGAAAGCGTTGCTGTATTTATGTTTACACATTCATGTCATATAATTTTTAAAGGGTCATGAAACCCCGAAAAACATTTTTTGATGATGTGACGCGTGACCTTTCCAACGTGATGATGTAATACGTGGCACATCTCAGAGATGGTACAAGACAAGCATTTGTGGTTAAAAACTATATATATATATATAAACCAAAATACAGCGAATAGCCTTCTTGGCGCGCCTACTCTTGAAAGTCAACATTTAGATTATGTGAACACAGTTAAATGCATTATAAAGGCCTGGGTCACTTTGGAATAAATCACAACGTGTTTCATGATAAAAAACGTGACTTTAGTTTACAGTCCGGTAAATACAGCAGGTTATAGTAAATTATTTCACAGACCCCCTGGCACTCGAGGACTGAAAGCCTCAGAAGAAAGCCCTGTCGAGGCTCTTCCCCGGTACGGGTCGTGTCGAGCCATTAGTCTGGGTGTTTGATGAGGAAAAGATGAAATGTAGAAGTTGCAATAAACGCGTTATGAATCTGCACAACTGCAGCAGCGGAGGACTTTTATTCTGCTGAGCGGATCTGAGGAAGAACTGATGACGGGACAGTTTGATCTTCGGCTGACAAATCAGAGGAAAGGAGCGTTTCATTCCCGCCCACGTGTAGAAATTGAATATTCAAGCTGTTCATAAATGTTTCCTGAGAACGAAAAGCGAAAAATCAAGCTGAATACTTTTGAAAAAATTAAAACAAAAAAGGAACCGTTTTCTCGTTTTTCTACTTTCAATATTAAATAAAAAAACGAATGAACATTTCCTTTCATTTCATTTCCTATTTGGACTGGAATAACGAGAAATGAAAAAAGACGGATCGTTTATACGTTTTTTCGTTTAGTTTAATAAACGGAAAATGAGATTCCGGCCTGATTTCTAATTTTTCGTTTGTGGTTTACAAATCGGTTTATGGCTTTGATATTTCGTTCGCACATGTGAGAGATCGCAAGCCATAGGCTACAATATGCTGACATGGAGTTTGGTGTTTTATATATGTATAGCCTATTTAAGAGCACTGATTTTGGAAGTAGGTCCTTCCTGTGTGTCATTGTCCCATTGAAAAATGCAATGAAAATATTTTATATGATATGGATAAAGTAAAATGTTTTACTGTAGCCTATTATTGTATGGGCAACAAGGATTGGACTTAAAAACCATGATAAACATGACCATGATAACATGTACAGAACATTTCCCACTCGCCTTTTAATGAGCTGTGTGTGTGTGTGTGTGTGTGTGTGTGTGTGTGTGTGTGTGTGTGTGTGTGTGTGTGTGTGTGTGTGTGTGTGTGTGACAACAGAAGCTGCTGTGTGCTCTTCCTAATTGAATGCAAGTATTATTTCTACAAACTGAGCTCATAACTCATAGGACTGATTAATAACAAGTGTAATTTTTTTAAACATACGTAATGTAATTCTTGTATGCAAAATGTATTTACATTTGTTATAATTTATATCTGATTTAATTTCTTAATTTCGCTTATGGAGATAGCGCGGACAATGTGCCGTGTTTTAGTGGAAGATTGCTGCCATCTACTGGAGATCAAACACATTTAAGATTAAAACACCATATATGATGATCATCTTATTGAAGAGCTACAGCAGCATTTAGTTTCCAATAGTCTGTTCTGAAACCCAGTCACACTAGTTCTGTGTGCTGGAAGACACTGTTTCTTCTCTTTCATTTTAACTATTTATTTGAGTCTCTCTTCTTTATTCTCTGTTGAAAAGGCAGATTTCTGCATGAACACAATCAGTACATTGTATCAAATGCTGGAAATTAAACAATTACTAACTAGATAAAAAACACATATAAATGTGAGCAATAGGGAAACCCAGAAGTGCACTGCTATAAACAATGAAACATAAGCCCTGCTGTCTTCAAATAAATAAACTTCAGTCACACTGTAATTGCTGTACAGTATAATGATACTAACTGTAGTTTCTCCAGCTTGAATTGTGGGTTCATCAGTAGATCACTGAGGTTTTTCACTCCAGAGTTTCCTAGTTTATTCCCGCTCAGGTCCAGCTCTCTCAGGTGTGACGGGTTTGATTTCAGAGCTGAAGTCAGGATGAGACTCTGTTTCTCTGTAATACTGCATCCATACAGACTGAAGACAGAGAAATAACAATAGTTCACATCTATGATGATCATCTTATTGAAGAGCGACAGCAGCATTTAGTTTCCAATAGTCTGTTCTGAAACCCAGTCACACTAGTTCTGTGTGCTGGAAGACACTGTTTCTTCTCTTTCATTTTAACTATTTATTTGACGTCTCTCTTCTTTATTCTCTGTTGAAAAGGCAGATTTCTGCATGAACACAATCAGTACATTGTATCAAATGCTGGAAATTAAACAATTACTAACTAGATAAAAAACACATAAAAATGAAGAACCCCCCCCCCCAGAAGTGCACTGCTATAAACACTGAAACATAAGCCCTGCTGTCTTCAAATAAATAAACTTCAGTCACACTGTAATTGCTGTACAGTATAATGATACTAACTGTAGTTTCTCCAGCTTGAATTGTGGGTTCATCAGTAGATCACTGAGGTTTTTGACTCCAGAGTCTCCTAGTTTATTCTCGCTCAGGTCCAGCTCTCTCAGGTGTGACGGGTTTGAGTTCAGAGCTGAAGTCAGGATGAGACTCTGTTTCTCTGTAATACTGCAATACCTCAGACTGAAGACAGAGAGAGAAAATGACTCAGATCTATGATGATCAACTAACGTGTTCATCTTCATCCAGCAGACTTTTGCTGACAAATAAACAGGTATATCAAGGTAAAGGTAGCATGGAGAAAGACTACACATTGTTCATTTAAATATACTACCAACATTGTAACAATACAAAGGTTGAAAGCGTTGATGTATTTATGTTTACACATTCATGTCATATAATTTTTAAAGGTTCATGAAACCCCAAAACACATTTTTTGATGACGTGACGCGTGACCTTTCCAACGTGATGATGTAATACGTGGCACATCTCAGAGATGGTACAAGACAAGCATTTGTGGTTAAAAACTATATATATATATATATAAACCAAAATACAGCGAATAGCCTTCTTGGCGCGCCTACTTTTGAATGTAAACATTTAGATTATGTGAACAAAGTTAAATGCATTATAAAGGCCTGGGTCACTTTGGAATAAATCACAACGTGTTTCATGATAAAAACCGTGACTTTAGTTTACAGTCCGGTAAATACAGCAGGTTATAGTAAATTATTTCACAGACCCCCTGGCACTCGAGGACTGAAAGCCTCAGAAGAAAGCCCTGTCGAGGCTTTTCCCCGGTACGGGTCGTGTCGAGCCATTAGTCTGGGTGTTTGATGAGGAAAAGATGAAATGTAGAAGTTGCAATAAACGCGTTATGAATCTGCACAACTGCAGCAGCGGAGGACTTTTATTCTGCTGAGCGGATCTGAGGAAGAACTGATGACGGGACAGTTTGATCTTCGGCTGACAAATCAGAGGAAAGGAGCGTTTCATTCCCGCCCACGTGTAGAAATTGAATATTCAAGCTGTTCATAAATGTTTCTACCTGAGAACGAAAAGCGAAAAATCAAGCTGAATACTTTTGAAAAAATTAAAACAAAAAAGGAACTGAATCCGTGTATCATTCGTTCAGTCGTTTTTTTATTTAATATTGAAAGTAGAAAAATGAGAAAACATTTCCTTTTTCGATTTTCATTTTTTCCAAAAAAACAAAAAACAAGAATTCAGCTTGATTTTTCGTTTTTCGTTCTGAGGTAGAAACATTTATGAACAGCTTGAATATTCAATTTCTACACGTGGGCGGGAATGAAACGCTCCTTTCCTCTGATTTGTCAGCCGAAGATCAAACTGTCCCGTCATCAGTTCTTCCTCAGATCCGCTCAGCAGAATAAAAGTTCTCGCGTTGTGATTCTTAACGCGTTTTTTGCAACTACATTTCATCTTTTTGAAAAACACTAGACAGGGCTTTCTTCTGTGTAGATATAAATTCACCTACGCTTTGCATCAGCTGGGTATGCAGGTAGCCTAAATGACGGCTGTTAGCCTACATGGTCGTCTGTTAGCCTACATAATTTTTTTTAAATAATAAATGAAGATAGGGATGCACCGATCCACATTTTTTCACTTCCGATCCGATACCTGAATTTGGATATCGGCCGATACCGATACTATTCCGATACCAGAGCTGTGTTTGCTTTAAAGGTCCCATGACATGCTACTTTTTGTAGGCTTTAATATAGGCATTAGTGGTCCCTAGTACTGTATCTGAAATCTTTTTCCATAAATTCAGCCTTGGTGCAGAATTATAGCCACTACAAGCCAGTCCCAGAATGAGCTTCCTTCAGACGGGCCGTTTCGGTGTCTGTAGCTTTAAATGCTAATGAGGAGTAGAAAGGCGGCGCAAGGTGGAGGGTGGGTGTGGCCTTGACCATCTTGCAGGAACATACTATAGAGCATCACAGTCCCGCCCACAGCCCGAGAGCGCTTCGGTGCCGGAAGTAAATTTCCCATTCATTTCTCCCATTGACGTTTTCGAAAATCCGTATCTAAAGAGTTTTAGAGCATGTCTGAGGATAACCAGCTACGGCTGAACTCATAGGCATACAACATATCATTTCGAGTGAAAAAACGGTGAGAAAATCCAAAAAAAGTCAAAGGTACAAGACTGTGTACATATTTTCATTTCCGAGCTAAGGAACTACTCATCCCATAAACCACCGCGCCTCACTGAAGTCGACTGAAGCCACAACCGCGAAAGAGCCTTTAGAGCGACTTTAAAATCTGACGACAGCCACGCGAACTTTTTCTTGTGCCGTTTATAGCAGTTCTTTCAGTAGTAATTGTGTAAATAGACTGGAAAGCATGGCTGGCGGTCCGCGGCTCACGGGTGCAGATCTGGCAGTCCGCGCGGCGTTCTGCTCATCAGTTTCAGCGGCCAACGGGCAGGTTGCTGACAAATGCCTCAACAATTTCCCACTTGTGGTCCATGCTCATTTTATTCATGAAGTTATAGTTCATCCTTAATTTTAATAACATTTAATGTATTTTCTTAATAACAACAAGTGAAAATTAAAAAGTGAAGGTCAGCAAACCAGAAAGTGCATCATATTCAGTTTATTGACTTGCCATAAATTATTACACAAATGTTAAGTAAATGCATGAAGAGCTCTCTATGGCTCTGGGTATGCCTAAGCTAAATATTGTTTTGACAGTGGCATCATAAAATGCTTGATATGACTCATACCATATATGAAGACTCCTCGGTTCAAATGTCACATCAGTGATACCGTGCAAAAAAACGCAACAGTTTTTTTTTTCACGAACTTTCGCGGGGTTTACACGAGCTCCACCAATCAGATGCATCACTGTGGGATTGTTTAGGATTGTGGGTAATGAAGTACTTCTCCAAGACATCGCGAATAAAAGGCATTTATCTCAAAACAAGGTTAGTGCCCCATGAACTTTTGGCGGTTATATGAGCATATACAATCGCTTAGTACTGCCGTAGCTGGTTTTAAGTCTACCATGTATGGTTACGTTTTTATGGCTTATACCCCAACTGTCAATGGAGAAATTGTATTGAATTTTTACTTCCGGCACCGGCTGTTGGCGGGACTGTGATGCTCTATTGAGCAACGGTACCATGCATGTTTACGTTGGATGTATTGCAATGGCACGAAGACACGCAGTCGTTCAAGCATTTCAGTTCGACCCAGAATCGGATCCAGATGGAGAAGCAACGGATGAAGAAGTTGCAACTCAGCGGCACCAGCAGGACGTTTCCGAATGGTTAGTTTAAAATATTATGTCTGGATACGGTACTTTAGTGAATAACAATAATACTTAAAATTAGATCTATGAAACGACAAAATTATATTACATAATTTATTTGTTTACATAATTTATATTTCATATATATTAAAAGTAATATATATATATAGCAGGGGGGGGGAAACTGTTTATTGTGCCTAGATGTTCTAGTACAGAGATCTGTAACGTCTGTAATTTATCTTATTACAATTACAAGCTCTGCGATCTTGAAATGCGGATATCGCGCGCACCATATAACCAACAGGAAAACGGTTATCCAAATAACAAAGAAGTGTACAACACTCGCGTTACAGTGTGTGTGTCCACATTCTACGTGTAACAAGCTAGGTAACCATAAACAGTAAACAAGCAACACACTTATATATCATTAGTTGACTTGCTTGTCCGAGGTGTGTAGCTGAGCCAAAGAGAGTTGGTACTGATCCAGACTTTAGTTTCAGACGTTCAGCAAGCCCAGCTCTGTATTGACCCAAGTTGAGGGAACAGTCGTCGGTGAAATGTTTGCCGCAGACATGCAAAACTTTGGGAAGTTGTGTCGGCGCATTTCTAGAGAAAATGAAATGAATCCACTGGTTCTTCTGGGGCTTGGATGAAGGCTTCGGTGTTCATTTGTACATCCAGTTATTGAGCATTTATTCGCTCGCTCAAAAGCCATAATCTCTCGTGGACAAACTAAAATCGCGCGCGCGTTCCTACTTCCTAGCTCATTTTCTCATGGGCGGGAAATATTCTCTGGGCGGGCAAAGCAGAGAAAGGGGAGGTAACATTTCTCCTTATGACGTCATAAGGAGGAGATTCAAGATCAGCCTGATTGAGCTTCCATTTTCTCAAAGGCAGAGGCAGATAGCAAAAGCTCGATTTACACCGATTCAAATTTCTAGAAACTTGGGGACCATATACAGGCTAGGGGAACTCATATTAATGTTAAAAAACCTCAGAAAGTGAAAATTTCATGTCATGGGACCTTTAATATTATTATTATCATTATTGTTTATTTTATATGATGCTGAAATAAACTTCTCTCAACAGGCAAGTATGAATGATATGTTATGTACGTATGTATGCATGCATGCATGTATGTCCCAAAAGGCAACTTGAGGTAAGTATAAGCTCAGAAAAGGAAGTGAGAAAAACAGGAAATCCTGTTAACAGGAAAAATCCCATTCTGAAAACAAATATGCAACTGTAAGGGTTTCAAATTGATTGTCATGTCAATATTTATTACATTCCCAAAATGTCAGATACTTGCGTCTTGAAGTGCAAGTGTAAACATCTTACACACACACTATCTGAAGGGTGATCCTCACTCCGATGCAGTAAATGCTCGATCAACATCAGCATCGTGCAAACAAACAAGCGGATTTTGCCTCAGACGCGCGTAAACTTCGCTTCAAACTTTTGCTTTTTACGCACGTCAATTTTTCTCTGGACGCGCGAATGGATTAAAAATATTAAAGCGTCCAACTAGACGCGGTAGACGCGAATTTGACGCGCTATTCGCGTTTGGTGTGAACGCACAGTAACGTGGTGCTTTTTTAAATGTTTGATTGCGTTCGTTGTGTTGTATGACGCGAGGGAGCTTCAAAGGGCTCTGAATTACAGCTTTGCAAACATTGCATTTTGCTGTCTTGCTCTGCGGTGTTTCCAGTGTGAAGTATATGCACACAGCGGACTAGCCGCAAACTGCGGAAAGGATTTCCTGAGCGGGGGCGTGTCTCATAACTCTGTGTCTCATTGAGCCGCGCCTCCGTGCAGGAAATCCATTCCACAGTTTGCAGCCAGCTAGCAGACTCGCCGGCGGGAATCACTTTTGGAGTCATTTCAGCAGACGTTAAAGCGAGCGTGCGCAGACATGACTCATGGATATCGGATATCTCCGCAGGTTGGATCGGGAAAATCCGATACGTGAATTATGCTGGTATCGGGTCCCGATACCGATACTGGATCGGATCGGCCCCATCCCTAAATGAAGATATAAGTCAATATAATTAGTTGTAAATTGAATATTTTTAACACTAATACAAAAAGAAAAGAATAATGCATTGACAATGTAATATGTCTATATTAACGTAAACGCATGACATTCAGACTGACTATCTAACAACCGGAGAACAGAGAACAACAGAGATATTAAAATACATACTCTTCTGAGTTTTATGATGTAGGCCTTGTGTTTTATTAAAATTTATTAATTTATATCTCAAAGATGTGCGCTTGTATCGCAGCATTATCGCAGCGGGTCATGTTGAGAGGGAAACAAACGCATTTTATTATTAGCCTATTCAGAAATAGTGTAAAAGATCGGTAAATAAAATGCAACATTAACATTATAAACACTATTAATAACATATAGGCTATGTCTATGCGTATTTTACTTCCCCTTACTGTAGCCTATGTCAAATCCTTAAATGAATGGTATTCAGAAAACAACAAGAATGAAAAATAAGTAGCCACGTATAATAAAAATATAGTCTAATAGCTTATAAAAATAGCCTATTTTGTCCTTTATTATTATTAGAACTGATGACGGGACAGTTTGATCTTCGGCTGACAAATCAGAGGAAAGGAGCGTTTCATTCCCGCCCACGTGTAGAAATCCAATATTCCAGCTGTTCATAAATGTTTCTACCGGAGAACGAAAAACTAAAAATCAAGCTGAATACTTGTTTTTCGTTGTTTTGGAAAAAATGAAAATTGAAAAAGGAAATGTTTTCTCGTTTTTCTACTTTCAATGTAGAAAAGGCCCCAAAGTTATGTTTGTGTTGCTATTATTTAGTACAGTTGACCATATTGGGAGTTATGTTTTACATTTACTGCCGTTATTCAGTTCTTGTAATAGGATAGTGGACGCGCGCGCTGGTTTGTATATTGTATGTGACGTCACGCAGTTAGAATGCAGTATGAAAGATAGTCGGTCGGTTGTCAAAGTTAGTACGCAGTACGATAGAGATCGTCAGTCAGTTGGATTCTCATTGTGAGCGACATTTTCCTCAGAGTGTGCGTGAATGAGAAAAGTAAGTATTTCTGCTGTATTACTCGTGATATTGCATTTCTTTGTTAGCTGTTATTTCTGTTATTTGATATGGATGAGAGTTAGAAGTTTAAGGGTCTCTACGCGAGCGTTGTGTTAATTATATTCGCGTTCGGACGTTACTTTCTAGCTTCGGTCCACCTGATTTATACTATACTACTTATCAGTACTTTGTGGTTGAGTAAAATCTGAAGTAAGTTGTGTTAAATATTATTATCTGGACCATTATAGGCTATCTAGGCTATTGAGTAGCTATATCATAGATGACAGAAAGTTCGTTATTGGTGACTTAATGCATAGAAAATCTGAGAATCCCATGTAAGTGTTTGAATCTTTCTCTGCCTACATTTTAGAGTTTAAGATATATATAGTCATATTCTGACTATTGTTTATTTATATTGTAATGTATATTAGTGCTTAAGGAGAAATTATGTGTATGCATATGTTTCCTTTATTCATTTGTATTTTGTTTCTCTCTGTATAGAAACCACACTCAAATTACACTGAAAATTACTGACACAAGAAAGAGGAAAGAATAAACAGAATAACAAGAACTATCTATCAGCTCGTCATTTCATACTCTAGAATATTTGGCCTTAAGTGGTGTTCTGGCCGACACTCCTGAGTGAACCTGGTGATAAACCCAGAATTAGCACCTACCCATTATCTTCACTTCATTGATGGTCCTTCGAGCCGGATCACTGGGTTTACGTCAGAGATGGAATTACATCCAGAGTATGATGCTTGCGGTACACGTCCCAAGCGGCACATTCGCCCACCTGTGCGCTATGCAGATTATGAGGTCGATTATCAAGGCTACATCGGTGAGAGGTACAGAGAGGAATTAGAGAGTACTCACCAGGAGGGAAATGCCAGGATGACACCCCTCACCTCCCCTTATGACTCTCCCCTTCGCCTGCAGAGGAGGGATGCTATTCTTCAGGAGATGGACCTGGGCTATAGGGTGGAGAACCAACAGCACAGCCAGAAGAATCAGCTAGCCCCCCAGCGGTTTCCGGAGAGAGAGTTTAGGGAACAGCTACGAGATTACTCTACTCCCTTACCTTCAGCGCTGCACCCCATACATCCACAGGAGGAGTGCCGAGTTGAGTTGGATGACATTCGTCATGAAAGACACCTCCTGCAGCAGACACAGCGGCACATGGCATCAGACTTAGTCAAGCTTAGAGCATTGCGAGCAGACATGAGACAGTTAGTAGATGCTGTTCGCAACATGCAGAGTCCTACTTCTATTCATACCAGAAAGCCAGAGTTAACGGTGATGTCGCCACGGCCACCTGTTGAAAGTGAATCTAGAGCTGAGGAAGAGGATGATTGGCCTGCACCACCACCATGGCCAGACCCAGTAATGGACAAACTTCCGCTAGACCCACCTATGGCACCATCTCTTATTAGGAGAATAGATGAGGTTCCAAGAATTAAGGAAGAAGCATTGCCAGCCACAGCTCCTGACATATATGTGGGTCAGCCACAAGTTAATCACTCAGCACGTGGGGCCCTTCCTACTGCAAAGCCATGGGATGACACTGCCCGTCATCTATCGCCCTGGCTCAAGCCCTTTCAGTTTCCTCCGCAGCCACACAGATTACCTCCAGCTGAGCCCAAGTACCCTACGGCTTATGGTGGTCAACGGAGTGAGCTTGGCTGCAACCTAATGCCCCAACAGCGACATCCAGGCATGGCATGGACACAGCCCCTGCCCTTTAGCTCACCTCAGGGTCATAACTACGTCTCAGAGCCAAGTTACCGGGGGCCACGCCCAACAATCCGCAACTTCTCAAGTCGGGACCCAAGTGAGTTCGCACGGCTCAAGATCTCATTGGAGAACCTCTTACCACATGATGCATCTGAGTTGTTTAAATACCAAGTGTTGGTTGATCACCTACAACTAGAAGAAGCCAGGTTAATAGCAGATGCTTACCTTAACTCCCCAACACCCTTCTCAGACACAATGGTTGCCCTGAATGACAAGTTTGGCCAACCACATCAGATAGCGCTGAGACGTATTGCTGCTGTGATGGACTCACCAGACATAAGGCGGGGAGATTTTGTGGCATTTGAGAAGTTTGCACTCCAGATACAGTCACTGGTGGGGATGCTGAAGACACTAGGACACGAGGGTGAAGTGGAACTACAGTGTGGCTCACATGTTGCTCGTCTGCTGAGCAAGCTGCCGTCTGAGCAGAGAGCGGAGTTTCGCCGCTGCATGTACCATCAGGGCACACAAACCCACACCTTAACTATTTTTTCAGATTGGTTGAAATACGAGTCTTGGTGCCATGATTCTGAAGGACAGTTAGCTGTGAGAGGAGCTCGAGAGAAGCCGGTGTCCAGATATGAGGGTAGGAAGGGTAAGCAACCTACCACTGTCCTCCATGGTGCGAAGGATACAGCTAAGAAACGTGAGGCTCCAGTGCCAAGCCGCTCCTTCAAAGGGAACAAGAGCAAGCCATATTGTCCATTCTGCAATAATGAGGAACACTACCTTAGCCAGTGTACAGAGGTATCCAGGCTAACAAAGGATCAGCTGACTGAATGGATAAGGTGCAACAAGAGGTGCTGGCGATGTGCACGGCCACACCAGGCGGCCCAGTGCAACTTAAAGAAGACATGTAGCCTCTGCCAAGGGAAACACCTTCAGGTTCTGCATGAGGTGAATATGAGGTCACCCAAGGAGGCAGTGTCAACACCGGCAGCGGAAAGCCAAGGCCCAACAGAGGTTCTGTATCTAGACAGACCCACTGAAGGCAGTCGGGTCCTTCTGAAAGTTGTCAAAGTCCGCATTCACCATGGTGACCAATCAATCAACACCTATGCCATACTTGATGATGGTTCAGAGAGAACTATGCTGTTGTCAGATGCTGCAGAGAAGCTAGGTGTGCAGGGGATTCAGGAGGATCTACCACTACGCACAATTAGAGATGAAGTGCAGACCCTCCGTGGTGCATCAGTGTCGTTCTCCATTTCTTCGCCGTCAAAGCCAAAGACCAAGTTCAAGATTGTAGGTGCCTTCACCAGTGGTCGTATTGGACTAGCTAACCATACTTACCCCATGGATCAACTCCGGAAAACCTACAAACACCTCACTGGCCTTCCCATACGGACTCTTATAAATATCAAGCCTCTGCTTCTCATTGGGAGTGACCATCCTCATCTCGTCACTCCCATTGAACCTGTCAGATTGGGACCTCAAGGTGGGCCTGCTGCCATCCGCACAAGGCTGGGCTGGACTCTACAGGGCCCAGCGAGTGTAGTCCGTCATCTCGCCCAACCACAGCAGTGTCTATTTACAACAGTAACACCCCAGGTGAGCGAGCTGATGAAACATGTTGAGAGATTATGGCAGGTCGACACTGTCCCATTCAGAAGCGAGAAACTAGTTACTCGTTCAAGGCAGGACCAAGAGGCCATCAGCATCCTGGAGACCAAAACCATCAGGGTGGAGGTTGATGGCATTCTCCGTTACGCCACCCCGCTGCTCCGCCGGAAAGACATGCCGCTCTTCCAGGCTACTAAAGAAGCCTTCATGCCCAGTTTACGGAGTGTAGAGAGGCGACTTGCCAGAGATCCTGCACGGGCTGAAGCCTAGAGAGTGGAGATGGAGAAACTTATAAAGGCGGGCTCTGTCATCAAGTGTGAACCGAAAGTTTCAGACGAGGAAGGTTGTGAGGAATGGTATATCCCTCACCATATGGTGAGCCATAATGGCAAGAATAGGCTGGTTTTCAACTGCTCCTATCAGTATCGAGGGCAGAACCTCAACGATCATCTACTGCCTGGTCCGACCTTAGGAGCATCACTACTGGGAGTTCTGCTAAGATTCCGAGAGCATGCAGTTGCAGTTAGCGGTGACATTAGAGGCATGTTCCACCAAGTTCGCCTCCTCCCAGAAGATCGTGCTCCAGCCCAGTTTCTTTGGCGTGACATCAGTCAAGAAGGACCTCCTGCAGTGTATGAGTGGCAAGTGATACCGTTTGGTACAACATGTAGCCCTTGCTGTGCCACATTCGCCTTACAACGCCATGTCTCGGATAATAGCCAGCCAGATGAAGATGTGAGGATATCCGTTCTGAAATGTTTTTATGTGGATAACTGCCTCCAGAGTGTCCCCACAATTGCTGAGGCGAGGCATCTAGTCGACAAACTACGAGCCCTTCTTGCGTCTGCAGGCTTCGATTTACGTCAGTGGGCCAGCAACGAACCAGGTGTAATAAGTCACCTACCAGAAGAGAGCTGCTCGGCTAGTGTTGAGCTATGGCTGGCTCAGAACAAGACAGATACCCCAGAATCTACTCTAGGGCTAAGCTGGCTCTTCCACACTGATGTCCTTGGTTACAAGCATCGTCATGTGGAGTACGGGGTCCCCACGATGCGTAATATCTACAAGGTGCTGGCGAGTCAGTACGACCCCTTGGGCTTCATCTTACCCTACACCACCAGGGCTAAGATAATTGTCCGACACCTTTGGGACAAACACAGGGGATGGGATGATCCACTACTACCGGAGAAGCTTCTGCAGCAGTGGAAAGACTGGGAAGAAGAACTTCAAGTCTTACCTCAAATCACTCTGCCCCGACCGTACTTGTCAAAGTCCGTGGACATCTCCGGTCTCCAGAGAGAGGTGCATGTATTTTGCGACGCCTCTGAAGAGGCTTATGGTTCAGTGGCGTACCTACGGACCACTGACAGACACGGTGAAGTGTATCTGTCATTCCTGATGGCCCGTTCCAGAGTCGCGCCTAAGCGATTTCACTCTATGCCCCGATTAGAGCTCTGTGCTGCCCTTACTGGTGCACAGCTCTCGCAGGTGCTGAAGAGGGAGCTTACCATCCACATTGATCAGACAACCCTTTGGTCAGATTCCACAACGGTGCTGACATGGCTGAGGTCTGAATCCTGCCGGTTTAAGGTCTTTGTGGGCACCCGCGTGGCCGAGATACAGGAGCTGACTGACGGGCATGCCTGGAGATATGTTGATAGCGCTAGAAACCCTGCTGATGATTTAACACGAGGAAAGAAGCTGCGAGAGCTTGTTCAGCCAAATAGATGGAGCCTGGGGCCTGCCTTCCTCCTGAACAGTCCAGACTCATGGCCAGAGGACCACACTGTTGACCAAGCAGAAGATACCTCAGAGCTGCGCAAGTCTATCTTCTGTGGGGTCGCCGCAGTTGCATCAAGCCAGTCGACTTCAGACTTGGGCCAATACGGCTCGTGGAAGGAGCTGCTGGAAGTGACAGTGCAGGAGCTGCATGGGGCGGCCAACTCTAATGATAAGCCCACGTCTGTAGATTACCGACAGGCTGAACAGTTGATACTTCAGAGGGCTCAGAGGGATAGTTTTCAGCAGGAGTACAGCCTCCTGAAAGCTGGTAAACCCGTCCCAAGCAGCAGTCGACTTCGCACGCTGTCTCCAGAGCTGGATGAAAAGGGAGAGCTCATCCGTGTTGGAGGACGACTCCGTCGAGCAGAAGGCCTAGAACTGACCACTCTTCATCCAGTCATCTTAGACCCAGGTCATCGAGTGACTACGCTTTTGATCCAAGACTTTGATAACCGCCTCCACCACCCAGGCTCAGAGCGGGTGTTCGCTGAGCTTCGACGCTCCTTCTGGATCCTGCGAGGGCGTGAGGCTGTCCGGCGCTACCAGTATAGCTGCGCTGACTGTCGACGATGGAGGGCAAAACCCCCAGTGCCGAAGATGGCAGACCTGCCATCAGCCCGTCTGCGCCTTTTCAAGCCTGCCTTCTATTCTACGGGGATGGACTGCTTTGGGCCATTTGAGATCAAAGTGGGCCGGCGCCGGGAGAAGAGATGGGGGATCATTTTCAAGTGCCTCACAACTAGGGCGGTGCACTTAGACCTCCTTACCTCTATTGATACAGATGCTTTTCTGATGTCCCTTCGTCGGTTTATTGCCCGTAGAGGAACGCCTGCAGAGCTGTTCTCCGATCAGGGGACAAATTTCAAGGGAGGTGAGCGAGAACTCTGTGAGACCTTCGTTGGAATGTCTAATGAATTACAACGTCTACTTGCACCACAGAAGATCTCCTTCCGCTTTAACCCCCCAGCAGCTCCCCACTTCGGAGGGGTGTGGGAGAGGGAGATACGCTCAGTTAAGAGCGCACTCTATGCCACAGTCGGTGCTCAGCCTGTTCCAGAAGAAGTGTTACGCACCGTTCTTACTGAGGTGGAAGCGATCCTTAACAGTAAGCCCTTGGGTTATGTTTCTTCAGATGCCAGTGACCCAGATCCAGTGACTCCCAGTGTTCTTCTTATGGGGCGCCCTGATGGCTCGCTACCTCAGGTAGTCTACCCTGAAAGTGAGCTTATCTCTCGCCGCCGTTGGAAACACTCCCAAATCTTGTCTGATCACTTTTGGGCCCGTTTCATCCGACTCTATGTGCCGAGTCTGCAAGCTCGTCAGAAGTGGCAGGCTACACCAGCTGACATTGCAGAGGACTGTGTAGTGATGATCGCTGATCCACATCTTCCAAGAGCCCTCTGGCCCATTGGAAAAGTAGTCAAGACTCATCCCAGCCCTGACGGGCACATCAGGTCCGCTGATGTTAAGGTGAAGGAGAGAATCTACACCCGGCCAGTTGCCAGGCTGGTTGTCCTCCCTGCACTTCCTTCTGGAGAAGATGAAGACGGTTCCACTCCTGCCACTACACCCCAGCCATAGAACTTTGTTGCCTTTAATGATGAGCAAATGTATTACATACATTCGGGGGCGGCTGTAGAAAAGGCCCCAAAGTTATGTTTGTGTTGCTATTATTTAGTACAGTTGACCATATTGGGAGTTATGTTTTACGTTTACTGCCGTTATTCAGTTCTTGTAATAGGATAGTGGACGCGCGCGCTGGTTTGTATATTGTATGTGACGTCACGCAGTTAGTATGCAGTATGAAAGATAGTCGGTCGGTTGTCAAAGTTAGTACGCAGTACGATAGAGATCGTCAGTCAGTTGGATTCTCATTGTGAGCGACATTTTCCTCAGAGTGTGCGTGAATGAGAAAAGTAAGTATTTCTGCTGTATTACTCGTGATATTGCATTTCTTTGTTAGCTGTTATTTCTGTTATTTGATATGGATGAGAGTTAGAAGTTTAAGGGTCTCTACGCGAGCGTTGTGTTAATTATATTCGCGTTCGGACGTTACTTTCTAGCTTCGGTCCACCTGATTTATACTATACTACTTATCAGTACTTTGTGGTTGAGTAAAATCTGAAGTAAGTTGTGTTAAATATTATTATCTGGACCATTATAGGCTATCTAGGCTATTGAGTAGCTATATCATAGATGACAGAAAGTTCGTTATTGGTGACTTAATGCATAGAAAATCTGAGAATCCCATGTAAGTGTTTGAATCTTTCTCTGCCTACATTTTAGAGTTTAAGATATATATAGTCATATTCTGACTATTGTTTATTTATATTGTAATGTATATTAGTGCTTAAGGAGAAATTATGTGTACGCATATGTTTCCTTTATTCATTTGTATTTTGTTTCTCTCTGTATAGAAACCACACTCAAATTACACTGAAAATTACTGACACAAGAAAGAGGAAAGAATAAACAGAATAACAAGAACTATCTATCAGCTCGTCATTTCATACTCTGGAATATTTGGCCTTAAGTGGTGTTCTGGCCGACACTCCTGAGTGAACCTGGTGATAAACCCAGAATTAGCACCTACCCATTATCTTCACTTCATTCAATATTAAATAAAAAAACGAATGAACATTTCCTTTCATTTCATTTCATTGTCCCATTGAAAAATGCAATGAAAATATTTTATATGATATGGATAAAGTAAAATGTTTTACTGTAGCCTATTATTGTATGGGCAACAAGGATTGGACTTAAAAACAATGATAAACATGACCATGATAACATGTACATAACATTTCCCACTCGCCTTTTAATGAGGTGTGTGTGTGTGTGTGTGTGTGTGTGTGTGTGTGTGTGTGTGTGTGTGTGTGTGTGTGTGTGTGTGACAACAGAAGCTGCTGTGTGCTCTTCCTAACTGAATGCAAGTATTATTTCTACAAACTGAGCTCATAACTCATAGGACTGATTAATAACAAGTGTCATTTTTTTAAACATACGTAATGTAATTCTTGTATGCAAAATGTATTTACATTTGTTATAATTTATATCTGATTTAATTTCTTAATTTCGCTCATGGAGATAGCGCGGACAATGTGCCGTGTTTTAGTGGAAGATTGCTGCCATCTACTGGAAAGCAAACACATTTAAGATTAAAACACCATGACATTTGAAGGACAGCCACTAGATGGCTGCAGCGCATCACTCACTGGCTCGTTTCCCATTTCCACATATTGTAGGTATTCATCTTTTCACAAGTTTTTTATTTAGATGTGTTTAGACATTATAAAATCATTATTATAACAATAAAAAATTATCTTTGGTCAAAGTATCTGAAGTATCATCCTTTTTTACAATACAGTCAGACCTGAACATGGTGTTATATGTGTGTAGGCCTATATGTGTGTGTTTTTGTATTCGTTCTGCATTGTGGATGTTTTATGGCGTCGCCCCTTCATTTCTGTGTCTGCTCCGCATTGTAGATGATTTATCTTTGGGACAAAATATGTAACAGAGAGCAATCCTATGGATGACTTTTGGGGGTGGGGTTGTGTGTGTTTCGGGTGAGCATTCCCCAATGTGGATGTGTTAACGTGTTGTCGCTCTCAAATCATGTTCAGGTTTGGTTGAACCAAACATACCCCTGACATGGGCCCTTCACATTAACTGAATGTGATTTATCAACACCTAGTACATCTTAAAATATAGAGCTCATGACAAATGAAAACAACATAAAGAAAGTATTTTAGTTGTTAGAAAATACTACCAGAGCTTTGATGGACAAACATTATATGCATAAAGCAGTGGGAATAAATAATACCTTGAAAGAAATGAGCAAATCTCAGAGAAACATCAACCAATTAAGCATGTAACAATAATAACTTAAAAAGTGCTGTCTTATAATTTACAGTATTTAGAGGCTTGGTTTTAAATTGTATCACACATATGATAAACTCTGTTAAATGTAATTTGTAGATTAATGTATTCGGTTAATTACTTAAAGCATCATGATCCAGTGAATTTTGTATTATAGGCCTTAAATTGAAATATGAATAGGAACTGTTAACGTTAAAGGCTAGAATACACTGTAAATTACTGGTTATAAAAAATGTTGTTAATAGTTTACTTTAGATTAGAAATGCAATCCAACTGTTACTCTCCAACCCTGATAATGCTGTCAGGTATTCAGTATCCTACAAGTTCAGCTGATTCAATTATCTTTTTATCTCATTCTATTTGTGTGAACTGAGTCCTCAACACTTACAGTCATGCTGTTACATTTCTATCTATTTTCACAATTATTTATTCAGGTGTCTCACACACACACACACACACACACACACACACACACACACACACAAGTTTAGACATGTTATCATGGTCATGTATATTATGTTATTTTTGATGCTCATTCATACAGTAATTATAGCCTAGAGCAGTGGTTCTCAACCTTTTTTTTTCAGTGGGCCGCACTATGTCTAAGTTCAAGTTTTACGGGCCGCATATCATTTACATTTGGCGTCACCAATGCCAACTAACCAGATATTAAGGTATCTAAATGATTACAGTTAGATTTATTATTATTATTATTATTATTATTATTAGAGAGTATAATTCTACTTACCATTAATGGGACACCTGATGTTGTCAGGAGCAGATCAGTTTGGTGAAATTTGGCTCAAAAGGAGTAACAGCACAATGAAGTTGCGACTGTAAGTTGCAGTCTGTAAGACGCGCACGGAAACGTGACTTGATGCGCGTCATTGCAGAAAATGTGCGTTCGCAAATATATGTCGACCCAAATATGGAAAGCACTTTTGAACTTAATAATCTGAGGTTTTGTCCAGAGATGTTTCGCCACATTTCTGTAACTGAGGATGACTGTTGCGCGGTATGGCTGTGTCCTCTTGCCTGAACATCCATCAGTTCATCTTCGAGTGCGCGGCGGGACAAACCGAAAGTTGCAGCCAAGTCCTTGATTTTTTCCACAGGGAAAGTCAATGGCTCTCTGATGAAATGTCCTGCAGATTTTATTCTCTCAAAATCAGAAAAACGAGAGGTGAATTTTTCCTGCATTTGACTGACAGTTTTAACGAATCGTTCTTTCTGTTGTATGTCCAGTACACCCTCACACATGTCATTCAGAAGTGGAAAGTGAGTTAAATCATTATCTTTGAGTTGTGCAGTGTACAGCCCTAGCTTCATTTTGAAACTCTCAACACAGCCCAACAGGTCATCAACATGTTTTTCGTCACCTTGAAGTTGTAAGTTCAGCTTGTTTAGGTGAGCTGTGACGTCTGAAAGAAAAGCAACGTTTGTTTTCCACTCATTGTCTCTCAAGACTGGAAATCTTTCTCCCTCGCCGATGTCATTAAGAAAGTTTACTATCGGGGAGTACAGCCAGAAAGCGATGCAAGACTTTCCCACGACTTAGCCATCTCACTTCACTGTGCAGAATGAGGTCTCCGTAAGCACTGTCCAGTTCGCCCAACAACGTAATAAAATGGCGGTGCATTAGAGGCCGCGCTCGAATGAAGTTGACCACCTTGACCACAGTGTTCATAACCTCCACAAAGTATCCATCAACTAACTTGCTGCATAGTGCTTGTTGATGCACAATACAGTGAAATGCCAACAAGTCAGGGGAGATTTTTCGCATTTCAGCTACGAGACCCTAGTGTTTTCCCGTCATTGAGGGCGCACCGTCAGTAGTGATGGAGACAACTGAGGATTCTGGTACGTTCATGTCTTTGCATGCTTCACTAAGTGCTCTATAAATGTCCTCGCCCCTTGTTCGTTCATGTAGCGATTTCAATGCCAGTAAATCTTCTGTAACCTCAAATGTCTCTGAATTCACACATCTTACCCAAATGCAAAGCTGAGCAACATCTCCGATGTCTGTCGATTCATCCGCAGCCAAACTGAGTGCTGAAGCAGTGGCTAGCTTAGTTTTTAGTTGTTCTGTCAAATTCTCAGACATTTCAGAAATTCGACGAGTAACTGTGTCATTGCTGAGCTGTAAACTTTTTATCCTGCGAATTATCTCGCTCTTGTTGCTCAGATCATCAAACAGACATTGTGATTCCAGAAAACAGTTCTTAACTAGCTCTCCATCACTGAATGGTTTGCCGTGTTTGGCAAGGAGCCAGGAAATTTTGAACGTTGCTAATGTCACGGCCTGAGACACTTTTAAGCTAGCTCGCATTGTATTCTGTTCAACAATGGCATTTTTTTCAAGACTAGTTATCTTGAAAGCTCTTTCCTGAGATCCAGGTGGATATTTCGTGTCAAAAGTTGCATGGGTGGTATCGAAATGCCTTTTGATATTGTAAGTTTTGCATACGCCCAGTATTTTATTACAGAGCAAGCAGAAAGGCTGTCCATCTCGCTCGTTGACAGCAAACTGATTCTTCCATTCTTCAAGCACTTTCCTACCTTCACTGCTGATGCTACGACTCTTCTTGTTTGCATGTGTTCCTTTATCAGTATTTTCCTCGCATCTTTTTTCTCCTCTAATAACAAATTTGTCCATTTTGATCGTTAATTGATGAGTTTTAAATCTGCCAGAGCGCGCGCTTGTAATTGTGTGCGTTAACTGTGTATTTGTCAGTTCATAGTTGCGTCAGTACTGCGCATATCTGAAACCACATGATCACCAAAATTATTTTACAAAAAAATAAATATTGTTCAAACTTTTATTGGTTTAATATATTTAAAAAAAACACAATAATGAAATATGAATTGTAAAACTATAAGTTATTAAAAAAAAATTTTTTTTCTTTTTTTTTTTTTTTCTTAAGTGGTCAGCATGGGCCACATCAGCATTTGTGACGGGCCGCATGCGGCCCGCGGGCCGCGGGTTGAGAACCACTGGCCTAGAGTAAAAAAAAAAAAAAAAAAAGCCTACATTTTAAGTTTAGAGATACTGAACTATTTTCATACAGGACCTACAGTGCAAAAAAAAAAAATCATAGGCTGCTCTTGAGTCTATAAAAATAATATATAAAACACCAAACTCCATGTCAGCATATAGTAGCCTATGGCTTGTGATCTCTCAAGTGTCGTACATTAGAAGTGAAGCATCGCAGCAGCACTAATTGTGTTCCAGCAAAATATTTCTGCATCAAATGCTCAATAATTGGATGTACAAATGAACACCGAAGCCTTTTTTAGTTCCTTCATCCAAGCCCCAGAAGAACCAGTGGATTCATTTCATTTTCTCTGGAAATGCGCCGACTCAACTTCCCAAAGTTTTGCATGTCTGCGGCAAACATTTCACCGAGGACTGTTTCGTCAACTTGGGTTAGTACAGAGCTGGGCTTTCTGAACGTCTGAAACTAAAGCAGAGCTGCCAACTCTCACGCATTCACCGTGAGACACACGCGACTGACACTTTTCACAGCACACAAACATTTTCTCACGCACAGAAGAATCGCGAAGCAAAGAGGACACGGAGACCGACAGACCAGAGAGAGCAGGTTACTTTATGATATAAAGTTCTGTCAATTTTATTACGAAATTCAAACAATAAATACAGTTTTGGCGCATGTAAATGTGACGTGACAGATTCCAATAATTGAATTAAAATAATAAAAAAGTGTAGCTTACCAGAAATTGTACCATGTAAACATTGTAACATGTTGTCACTAAACCTAATAAAATTCAGTTTAGTTACTAAAATGTTAGTAACAATCACAATACACTTATTGTGATGCAATTTTTTTTAAATATATATATTACTTTTAAGATATATGAAATATAAATTATTTAAACAAATAAATATATGTAATATCATTTTGTCGTTTCATAGATCTAATTTTAAGTATTAATGTTATTCACTAAACATGCTTATCTTCTATCTTCTTACAAGTTGCTCATGTAATATATACAAAGTAATAAATTGAGTACTAATTTGACCTTGTTGTCTCTATACTTTAAACATAGCAAGTCAGTGCAACAAAGGCAACAGTAGGTTAGCGTTAGCTACGTGATGATAACTGTAAACCATCTGAATAAAGTACCGTATCCAGACATAATATTTTAAACTAACCATTCGGAGACATCCTGATGGAGCAACTTCTTCATCTGTTGCTTCTCCATCTGGATCAGATTCGGGATCAAACTGAAACGCTTGAACGACTGCGTGTCTTCGTGCCATTGCAATATATCCAACGTAAAACATGCATGGTACCGCAAGATGGTCAAGGCCACACCCACCCTCCACCTCGCCCCGCCTTTCTCCTCCTCATTAGCATTTAAAGCTACAGACACCGAAACGGCCCGTCTGAAGGAAGCTCATTCTGGGACTGGCTTGTAGTGGCTATAATTCTGCACCGAGGCTTAATTTTTGGAAAGAGATTTCAGATACAGTACTAGGGACCACTAAGGCCTATATTAAAGCCTACAAAAAGTAGCATGTCATGTATGAAGGTAAATCAGTAGCAAAACTCGAGAGCACGTAGATGTCAATTTGAGAACTTGTACAATAAATATTTGTACTTGTACATGAACATTTACACTCACGGCTCCAATGTGAAAACCTGTAAAATAAAAATCTGAAGTTGAAATTTGCACTCGCATACAATAGTCACAAACCTGTATTCTGAATCTGAAGCTGCAGACGAGTAGACACAAATGTGTAAAATGCCACTCATAGAAATACAACGACAGACATAAACTTGTAATATATATTTTGCGTTTAATCTTACGTTCACATTCGCGGTACTTACTCAATTAGGCACTTGCAACTTCTCAAATCTGTCACTGCAATTTCAAATTTCGCGCCTTGACTTTTGCTACTCTTTTTGCGATTTATTAGGTGCAAAACTAACTTGTGCACTTGAAACTGAGAGGCGGCGAGAGGGAAAGGGGGGCGGGTCAAAGGAGCCGTTTTATTGGTTGGCAGCTAGCCAATGAAATGGGACTTCGATGATGTCACGAAACTCGTGTGCACTGAAACGTTAACATGGCTTAATGCATTAGACTGATATTAAAAGAAATAAACGATATTATCAAACTCAGTAAACACAATGCTTATAATGCCTACTACAGAAAAGCAGATGGGCACAGAATATGACGAAAGAAAGCAAATGTGTGTTCAGTGCAAATAAACTTGCTGCCTGTGTTTTATTAATAATTTAACGAATTATGTGTTTTTTTTTTATTTATTTTTTTATAACTGTTGGTCCATTAAGCCTTATTAAGCGTTTCCATTAAGCCTTATTAAGCGTCCCAGAATTTCGCTTGCACGATCCACACACAGCTGTCTGAGTAAACCTGCTACCACTAGATGGCAGTATTCTGCTAAAACAGACAACGGCAGCATAATAAAGCGTTCTTCCCCATTTAAGACGCTTAATGAGAGTGATATTGAAGCACCACATTTAGTACACAATATTGGCCTACCTTATTAATAAAGCATACTTTATAGAGGCAAACAGATTACATCAGATTATGAACAACACCCATAGAAAACCACTATAAAACGCTTAACGTGCAATCGCGCGATGCATGTTCAATAAGGTGTATAAGGCTACTGAGTTTAAATATCACCGTCTTACTGCACTGACGTTAAGCTTTTTCTTTATAATATGCTCTATGGGAGGAAAACTATAGAGCCTACAGACAAGAGCCTATATGAACGCGACGCGCTGCGTTTCATGTTAATGGCATTTCCCTTCCTGAGCCTGTTAAAAGAAGCTTAACATGAAATTCTGCAGTTGCGTTTAACTTTGCGTGTGTATGGGAGAGAAACGCTCCGAGAGCGCAGTGAAGTAGGCCTACGTTTTAGGTTTGATATTCGCCGCATTTTCTAAAGGGACCATCTGCAAATTCCACTCACAGTCAAAAAATATAAACGTCCAGTCATTCATTCAAATGAATACTTCCAAGGTTGTGGTAAATGCCTAGTGGGCAGACTGACTTAGCCTAGTGTATGTCCAGCCAATATCCCCATTGAACAGTACGATTTTTTAAATTAGCCTACTGTAAATTGTTTTTCTATTCATGTTCCAAAGGTTGTAGTACGTTAGTGATAGTCAGGTGAAATGTTGCATTATTCACCTTTAGTAAGTCACCAAAAACCTGTTTGGTTAATTACAGTAATTTTTGTTAAAAAAAATATTGTTTACTGTAAATAGGCAAGGGCGGTATTTGGACAATTTCACCTGTAGTAAGCCAGTCTAGTCACTAGGAACATACTACAGCCATTTTGAACATGAAAAAACCCTTTTAGTGAATTACAGTATTTTTCTGCAGAATACAGGCTACATACAGTACAAGAAGTAAAGTAAGAAAGTAATTAAGCTACATTTTATTTATAAAGCACATTTAAACATAGCAGGGCTATCCAAAGTGCTGAACAAAGTAAAAACAAACAGAATAAAGCATAGAAACAACCAAACAGAACAGGCAGAAACAGCATCAGGAGATCATTAAAATGCCAGGGAATAAAAATAAGTTTTCAATTTAGATTTAAAAATAGCAATTTAAAAATGAAGGGAAGACTTGTCCAAATTTTACTTGTAAATCCGTCTTACAGGAACCTTCTACAAGCTTTGGAATTTGAAAATGTCTGTTTTTAAATATTAAAAGTAATTTGAATGAAAACAACTTATACGTTTTAACGCAGTGGAATTGGCCGACGTTCCCTTGTGCATCACGAGCCGTGGTTAGCGCGTCAAAGCAATCTCATGTACAAATATGCAGCTACACACGTAGGGCCAGTTGATTTTCAATTAATATTTCATGTCGATATACAATGGTTGCATATTGTTAAAACTAATCGTGCTATAGTAAGACTAGCCTATAACAATGGCTTAAGGGTCAAGGGAAAACAAATGTACTGTGAAAATCGTCTATAACATTTAAAAACAGACATTTTCAAATTCCAAAGCTTGCATACTATGAATATTATGTGTAGTCAGATAAAAAATAAGCATAATATGAACGCAACTGCGAAACATTTTTTTTTTAACAGGAAGGGAAATGCCATTAACATGAAACGCCGCGCGTCGCGTTCATATAGGCTCTTGTCTGTAGGCTCTATAGTTTTCCTCCCATAGAGCATATTATAAAGAAAAAGCTTAACGTCAGTGCAGTAAGACGGTGATATTTAAACTCAGTAGCCTTATACACCTTATTGAACATGCATCGCGCGATTGCACGTTAAGCGTTTTATAGTGGTTTTCTATGGGTGTTGTTCATAATCTGATGTAATCTGTTTGCCTCTATAAAGTATGCTTTATTAATAAGGTAGGCCAATATTGTGTACTAAATGTGGTGCTTCAATATCACTCTCATTAAGCGTCTTAAATGGGGAAGAACGCTTTATTATGCTGCCGTTGTCTGTTTTAGCAGAATACTGCCATCTAGTGGTAGCAGGTTTACTCAGACAGCTGTGTGTGGATCGTGCAAGCGAAACCTGCGAAATGAAAGTCTCAAAATCCAAATGAATCAAATAGGATCGACTCAGAAACGAGTCAATGAATGCACGCGTGTCACCTGATCCACAAATGCACATCTTACTTGTTGCATGCACAAATTCTGGCCTACATTAATACAAGATCGAGGTTTTGTATTAACAACTATGTCTCTATTTGTACAAAATGCTGCACATTCATGTGATTTTGGATTTTGCACACACAAGTTGTATTGTATTAGTTTAAATGTAGTGACACACATTTGTGAATTTGTCAAATAGATGGGTAGTTGTGCACACATTAATAATTAGCACCAGGCCTATTCATTTGTAGTTGTTTGTGTGTGGGTTGTGAAATGCTTAAAAACCGCGAAAAGAAAGTCTCAAAATTCAAATGAATCAAATGAGATCGACTCAGAGGAGACGTCAATGAATGCACGCGTGTCACCTGATCCACACATGCACATCTTCTGTGTTGCATGCGCAAACTATGATACACTAATACAAAGGAAAACATTTGTATTCACAAAAATGTCTCTATTTGTACAAATTGCTTCACATTCATTCAATTTAGAATTTTGCACACGCAAGTTGAAAGGCATGGATAAAACATTTCTGCAACATGTATCAAGTTCATTAATAAGTGTGCTTACACGTGTTAATCTTTTTGAGACTATAATCATCCCATATCATTGTCGCTATCATAGGAGCGCGTGCACACGCAATGCTGATCGCACATGGACATTCATCCATCTCTCCACTCTCCCTTCCATATCCATTTCCCGGTCATTTCACCCACTTATACTGTACTGTCTTGTCGTTTCGTCCTCGTGTTGTGTGTCTGATTTCGCGCTGTGTTTTCTTCTCCCGCTATAGCATTTGTAACCATAGACATCGCCCTATCGACCGCTACTGCCTACTGGCGCGGTCGAGCCGTGGGGCCGCCATCTTAGACCGGTCACCCGCTCCACTCAGTGTAATCTGAATGGCAGGTGCAATGAGCTGTCAGCGCATTTAATTAATCATACCTCACTAAATACCGAACTGATTTTCACGCGGGTTTTTTTGCTGCAAAGGTCATTCATGTAGCTATGATACAGAACACATGGTTCGGTGTATTTTAATATTCATAGTAGGCTTAACAGTAACATAATATTCAGATATAAGATATAAAGTGGCCAGACGTCCAAAATCAAATATGTGATGTAGGATATAAGGTATTTTATAAATCACACACTATAAATATGATAAAGAAGCAGAAACAGATAGTTGCAGTAAAGTAAGATATTTTAATAAGTTGAGGAAACATGTGTGTATTACATTGCTTCCTGATACCACGGTCACATACACACACACACACACACACACACACACACACACACACACACACACACACACACACACACACTCATATATATATATATATATATATATATATATATACATATATATATATATATATATATATAGGCTATATATAGGATATTTGTGTAAAACAGTTATGTCCGGTAGAACAATGTATGAATTAACTTCAGATGATTGGATTGTGTTAGTAATCGGCACTTAAATTACCTAACCTAATGCACTTCTCCCAGTGTCTAGAACGCAATTGAATGCCTTTTCAAGCGTCTCAATAAGTTACTTGAAAAACCACAGGAAACTACTTTTAAACACAAAATTACTTGATTTACAGTGGGTCTATTCGCACCTCTATTAACCCTCTGAGGTCTGAGCTGTTTTCTGGGCCCTGGAGGTGTTCTGACATGCTCTGACATTTGTGGTTATTTCTGTTACTTGTGACATTTTCATGGCTAAAGTCTAATTACACTGTATTCAGCACAAACTCTGCTACAATAATATATCAGCTTTATGTATGTAAAAGTTTGTAGTTTTGAGATAATGACATTTATGCGTGGTTTGTGAAAATACAAAAATAAATTCTCACTGAAATAAGGTCATGAAACCCATACTGATTATTTCTTCACAAGACTTTTGAAAATTGTATCACGTAGCCTAGAATATTTGCTCTAAAACTATGTGAGAATCACCCTGACTGCTCATTCAGAGAAGACAATATATTGATTTAAAAATTTTACGACGTGTTTTGTGTTAGAAAGCAATATGCGAAGGGGCGGATCACCTTATTAATATGAAAGCTTTCCACACCTGAGAAAGACAAAGAACCTCCCTAATGGCCCTATTAGGAGCTTATCAGGGCCCATCATTCTGACCAACCTTGCACAAAGAATGAGGAGATTTAAAAAAGAATGGCTTTTAAAATTGTTTGGATTTATTTACAACACAACATAATCCAAAGATACACAACAAAAAAGCACTTATTGAAGAAAGAGACCTTTGTGCCATTCCTAAAAACATTGTACATACCTTTCATTTTCTAAGGTGTTTGATTTTCACTTTACCATGTTCATGTACTGTGACATGTACTGTGAATGTTTAAGTCAGCAGGACTCAGTGGCATCTGGGCCCTGAAAAAAAAAAAAAAAAAGAACATACTAATATCAAGAGAAAGGCCTGCACGATTTTGGGAATACATTTTAGATTTTTCTTGTTAAAATTGCTTTTTAAAATTCACAGAATACACACACACACTCACACAAATGTTTCCAACAACATATAATGAACACCAGGTTTGTTGTGCCTTGTAGGTATAGGCTATGCGCAGTGCTGCATAAAATAATAACAATATAGCAGCCTATATATATTTTCAAAAAGATTTCAGTAACAACTAAGCTAGAGAAAAATATATTGATTATCATGTTACTTCAAATGTTTCCATTCGTTATGATGATATGAAATGAGATAATAGTAAAAACATGAAGCCGTTTGGAGCGTTTTGCTTTTCCAAAATATGATACATTCAAACGCGATCACGATCAAAAATATGATACATTAAAACGCGATCGCGATCAAAAATATGATACATTAAAACGCGATTGCGATCAAATATAAAACATTATGGTTAGGCCTACCATATACATAGCCTATCTACGTTTGAGCAGATATCCACAAACACAGTAACAGTAAACACGGGTCTAAATATTATAATATTCACCATATATCTAGCAACAGTTCAACTGCAATGTGAAATTTATGCAACAATAGCAAACTAATATGTAAGAATTACTTACCTTATCTTTCTTGTCTTCAAATATCGTTCTTCTTCTTCTGATGTAAATCCAATGTAAGCTCAGGCACGTCTTTCAAACTCGACGAAAAGTGAAGTGAAGTGTTTTGTTGTTGAGGTAATGAGGGCGATCGCGTTCCATGTGGAGATTTGCATGTGAATATCTTTTGCGCGAGTGGGCGTGGCCGAATTAAAAATAATTAGGAAGCGTTTGAGAAGCTGGAAATCTTGTTGGTTTTATACAAATTACTTAAACAGAGAATATTTGTTTTCGTTTTGAATCCGATCATTTAAAAGTACACACTTAAATGTTTATAAAGGTGTATGGCTCATAAATGTGTGACAAGTATTCGCTGAGTTTTGTTTCAGTTTATAGACGTGCTCAAGAAAAAAAAGTTCACCGCGACGGAGAGGCAGAACGCACACACTGTTTATTTTCTTTATTTTACAAAAGCACAATGTTTTGATTTGATTGGAAGTGGACACATACAAAAGTAGAAATACCACAGATTCTTTTTTTTATATTTATTTTTTCTGTATGACCATAAATGACGGAGAAATTTAAGTTTATAGTGCTACAATGTGGAGAAAATCCAGCAAAACGCGCCGGCGCGTTTGTCGACCTCAGAGGGTTAAGTTAGACAAGTTACACATGCTAGCAGCACATACCATTAATACATTGGAATACCGTATGCACTAGGGATGTCAATTTTAACAAATTCCCATGATCAATCGTCGTTTAAATTAACGATCAATTAATCGATTAATCGTTAGCCGTAAAGCCTTGGTTATACTTTCGCCTGGCTCCGCAGCGCGAGTCTCCGCAGACTGAGCGCGCACCTCCGCAAACGGACGAGGCTTTTATACTTGACGCGCTCGCCGTTGTACTATTCTCTGAACCGACAGGGGGCGACTCGGAGTAATTCTCCTCTAAACCACCAGGAATCGGCGGTGAAGAAGTAGTTTGCCGGAACAACAACAACGGTGAGAACATGGCGCCTCTGGACGTGCTGAATGCTGAAGAAGAGTTGTTGTGTTTGTTGATGTTAACTAAAAGACGAAGGAGGAGAAGATGGTATGTCCGCCCTTTACACACCACTCGGCACAGAGATGGAGAGTACAGTGCTCTTATCAAAGAAATGCGTGCAGTGGACGAGGAAATGCACTTTGGCTACTTTCGAATGTCTGCTCAGCGGTTCGACGACTTGCTACACCGTATCAAACCTTATTTGGACCATAAAAGAACCCACAGCAGCCCAGTAAGTATGCAAGAGAGACTGGCTGTCACGCTTCGCATACTTTCATCTGGAACTTCCCAAAAGTGTGTTGCCTCCAGCTACAAATTGGGATCGACCACAGTCTCAGTGATAGTAAGTGAGGTCTGCCAAGCAATCTGGACTGCTTTAAAAGGTGATTTTGTCTCGCTACCAAAAGGCAACGAGTGGCTTGAAATCAAGAATGAATTTTGGAGAGTGTGGAACTTTCCCAACTGTTTGGGGTGTGTGGATGGGAAACACGTCCTAATCAAGGCACCCCCAAATGCTGGAAGTGACTTTTTCAACTATAAAGGAACCCACTCCATTGTTCTAATGGCAGTCTGTGATGCCAAGTATCGTTTCACCATGGTGGACATTGGCTCGTATGGACGTGAAAGTGATGGTGGGATTTTCAAGGACAGTATTTTTGGTTCCAGGCTTCTTAACAGCACTCTTGAACTCCCACAGCCTGAAAACCTGCCAGGCACCAACATCAAACTGCCACATGTGTTCCTGGGAGATGCTGCGTTTCCACTCCATGTGAACCTGGTGCGCCCATATCCAGGTAAAAACAAAATCAAATGGTGCCATAAACTAATATAACATGTATTTGATGTGAACAATGTAAGAAAGAACATTATCTTAAATCTGTGCACTTGTTTGTTTTACAGGTGTTAACTTGGATGATGCCCGTAAAGTGTACAATTACAGACACTCACGGGCCAGGCGAGTCATCGAGAACACTTTTGGTATCCTTGCTGCTCGCTGGAGGATTCTTGGACGGCCAATGGAGTTTCATCCTGAGAAAGCTGTGGATGTTGTGAAGGCTTGTGTGGCTCTTCACAATATGTTAACCCTCACTGATGCTGCAACATCTCCTGCATCCAAGTACATTCCTCAGAATTTTGCAGATGGTACCACAGCAACGGGGGAACAGATGCCAGGAGAATGGAGAAGGCTTGTGTCTGGGGACAACAGCTTGATTGCAGCAGGAAGAATGTCATCTGCACGAGCATCCCGGGCTGCAGTTGCAGTGAGAAATGACCTGAAGTCATTTTTTAACACACAACAGGGACTTGTACCTTGGCAGGACTCTGTCATCAGAAGGGGCTGTCTACAGTGAAGTTGCATACTAGCAACAAAGTAATTGAACAGTGTTGATGTTGTCTTGTGTTTGTTTTGTTTTTTACAATACCTATTTTCTATTTACATGTATATGTTATTACAACATTTGTAATAAAGCAATAAATCATAATGCACAGGTTGTGTTTTCATTCTTGTTATATAAACAGTATCAAAATGCTCATAGACCAATGACTGATTTGAAATGAGAACAAAATATGATGTTGAGAAGATATACATAGAATTCTTTTGTTATTTAGCATCTTGTAAATGTAATGTCATTTAGCGTCAATTCACCTTATTAACGGATTGGTAACAATTTACAGTGCAGTTTCACTTGTTGACATTAATGTACAGTAGTCAACATTTGAAGTGGAGCAAAACCTTTCATCAAAGTTATACATGAATTATGAACAATACCTGTTGTTGTCTTAGGACAACTTTGATAAACTTCAGATCCACTTCAAATGTTGACTACTGTAGACATGCGTTACCTTTTTACTCTTTGGCAATGTTAATGAAAATACAGGTTTTTTAGTTTGTTAATATTAGTTTACAGTAACTGAGTTTGTATTATTAATTGCTGAAATTAATATAAAAAAAGAGTAATTAATGCAGTAGGTTTATTGCACTTTTACTGCATATAAACTAGTTAAAAAATGTAATCCTTACTGCAGTGTTTAAACCTTTAATTTCATCAGCAGGGCTTATTTCTGATATTGTAGGCTTATTTTGTAAATGTAAGCAGTTACTTTAGACAAGTCCAAATGGGGTACTTAATGCAAATGTGGTCCTATTCACAAAATGAGTGGCTTTTATGGTCGCCCATCAATGCAAATTTCTCTATGTATAGAGACAAAAGAATGAGGTTTATCACTGTCTGTCACCAGTGTACTGCAGCGATTATGTTTATTTGTGAAGACACTGATGAATGGTACACAAAAGAAAGTCTTTAGATTTTGTTTTTATTTCACAGCAAACTATATATACAAATCTCTTTTGTAGGGTTAGGTTAGGGTTCTAATTTTAAATAATACAGGTTACATACAAAAACAACAACAACAAAAAAACTTTACACACATTACAAACAAAGTACTTAAGTCTTGGGCAATAAATGCAAAAAAGTCTATGCATCGTTGTCCCTCAGTGCTTCAAAAAGGACCTGATTCAGCTTGAACTTTACATCAAGCTTCTTCCTTGGGTCCACTTTCGCAAGCATGTCAGCCATAACCAAAGCAAATCTGTAGTCTTCATTGTCCTGTTGCATGGCACTTTGCCTCTCTTCGTCCAGCCTCTCCAATCTCTTTAGCAGGGCGTCTTCAGTGTTCCGTTTTCTTTTACGGGATGAAGTACATGGCGACTGGAAGGGATGCTGTGGATTGTCTCTCGGTGAAGGTGTTTGTAGGGAGGGCAAAGATGGAGTAGGAGATGGTGGAATCTGCAAAGTTACAAGAAGTGGGGAGATGGGAGGTGGTGATGGCGCTGGTGAGGAGCAGTTTGAGGTTGTTGTCTCTGGTGTTCCAGAACAATCTGTTGAAGGTGGTGAAGAAGATGAAGATGTTCCATGTGACTCTGTGGCCATGGAGATGCTTGTTCCTTGTGTCTGATCTGCTTTGGAGTTTGTGTTATCTTTCTCCTGAAAAATGCAATATGTAAAAAATAATTAAAAACACAGTCTTTGAAAACAAAATATAATGCAACAAAAATATAGAATGCATATTTATAAACACAATGGCCCTCATTTATCATTCTTGCGTAGAAACGGGCGTATATATTGGCGTAAGATTATGCTTACACTCCTCTCATCGCCTGATTTATGAAGCTGTGCGTACCTTTGAAATCCAGGTGTACGCAATACCTGCCCTTGATAAATGCCGCGGCTGAAAACGATCATCATTAGAATAACACGCCCCTATATATTCAAGTCTCCGCTTCCCCCATGCCCTCATTTTACGCCATGGACACACGGAAGACGGCAAAGAAGAGAAACTTGGATGAGAAAGAGAAAGCGAAACCAGGGAAGTGGAAAGAAACAAAATTGATTTCTAGATTTTTATTATTAATGACGCTTATTGCTATTTAGAAGAAGAATGTCGTTATTATTATTATTTGTATTATTATTATTATTATTATTATTTAAAAGAAGAAGAATGTCTTTATTTTGTCAGTCTGAATTATTTTTTTGGTCATTGAAAGCCTTTCATTACTAAACCCAGTCCGTGCACACCTGCCGGTCCTAACCCTGGCCTAACCATCGTTTCAAAGAATAGTACAACGGCGAGCGCGTCGAGTATAAACGCCTCGTCCGTTTGGGGAGGTGCGCGCGCAGTCTGCGGAGACTCGCGCTGCGGAGCCAGGCGAAAGTATAAACAAGGCTTGAAACGTCAGGTAAAGCGCACAGGCTCGCAACTTAAGGAATACATATGCCTACAATTCAAATGCTTTGGTAAAGTCACACAAATTAAACATTGAAGTCCATGTTGCACAAAAATAAACACTGAAGTTTATAATTACTATGTTGTTGTTGTTTTTTACAGTGGGTCATAATATATCATATCTTTTAGTTTGTCAGTGCGTTTTGTAGTGTTAGGAATTGTTTTTCTGCGCATTCCCGCACTCAAAACGTGCGTACACCACCTCCTGAGCTGGCGTAGGATTTGAGCGTGCCGTACGCCAACGTCCATATTGATAAATCGCAAAGTCACCGTGGTTTTGGGTATACGCCAGGTGTATGCTGGAAATTTGGTGTACGCACTTTTGATAAATGAGGGCCAATGTACTTAAGTTCGTCAGGCACATTACTAGCTACATGTTCAACATTGTAAATGTATTACTTTTCTAATAACATTTTATTAATTAAACATGAAACTGCTCTTTTAATTCCTTCAAACAAATAACAGTTGCAAAAGTGTTACAGTGTATCATATAATTATGTCAGAACAAACCGAAATTAAATTACCCCCCAAAAAATGTGAGTAATACCTTGCTTTACTTTTAAAAGAGAAAAAGTAATTAAACAAAAAAATATTGCTCACCTCAACTTCCACATTGGAATCGGTTTCACGGTGCTTTACAAACTGGAACAGCCAACCAAGTTCGTTTAATATCGAAGGATTGTTCTTGTATCCACCTGGGTCGCTACTTCTTCCATGGACTTTTTTCTTAGCTTTGACAAACTTGTCTCTCAGATTTTTCCATACTTTTCGACAAAAAACTTCTTCCTTCCCCAACGTCTTTGCAATTTCTCTCCAGGAATTCTGTGCCATCTGGCTGTCTCTATGGTCCCGCATGGAGGGATCATAAATATGCTGGTACAGACGTACCAGCTCGGACAAAGTCGCCTCGAAGTCGTTCATCTTCGGATGCGGCACCGCGTGCGTTGTTACAAAAAATGTCGCGCACACCGCCAGGCGAAATTGGGTCTTGCGAACCCAACGCGCACGACCGCCCACACCGCAATGACGTCATTTTTGCCGCGCGCACCTTCGCGCTCGTGTGGACGCGTCGAGTATAAACCAGGCTTTAAGCCCAATTTATACTTCTGCGTCGAACTTACGCCGTAGCTACGTCGTAGGCTGTGTGTAGCGCGCATACCCTTCGGCGTACCCTGACGTGCACCTCTCCAAAAATGTAACAACGCGTCAACTCTACGCGGACGCAAGCGCTGTGATTGGTCTGCTAGGACCGCTCCCTCGGGTTTCACATGCTCCCTCTGCGCGCGTGAACGCGGACAACGACGCAGAAGTATAAATGAAAACCAACGCGTTGCCTACAGCGCAGAGGCTCCGGCGTAGGTCCAACGCAGAAGTATAAATTGGCCTAACACTGCGTTATGAGTCTGCAGCAGTGGCGTATGGCCAACAGCATGACAGGGTGTGCAAATACTGCACAAAACGCTATGTTCCTCACCAAATGAATGAGAATGGTTTTTAATCTAAATAAAGGGCTAGTAGGATTGTAAAATGTTTCAATGTGATTTATCATTTAATTAAATTAATTATTTAATAATCAAATATAACGACTAACGTTAATGAAAAGTGTCACCAACACCTCAGATGCGTGCTTGGAATATGTGACTGTTGTGGACGCGCTCTTCCTGGAACAACGCGCTGAAAATGGCAACTAAACCCAATGAATTCACAACGATTTAATAAAACAGTGTTCTCATGTTATGTAATATGACAGTCCTAATCATAGTTATTATTAACCGTGCATTGCTGTTTGAGCTGCGCGCTGAATGATTACCGTTAAACGGGAGCACTTTGCTAGCGCGTTATTTAACTCAAAGAAACGCATCCTATATGAGATTAATCAGATATATACAAAATAAACATAATATTACAAATTATATCTGCACAAAGTGAAGCGAATGCACAAGTGAACTTGAACTAAGTTAGGCCTACGTGCCATTCAGAATGACTCATGTTGTGGACGCGCTATTTCTGGAGCAACGCGACTGGCAACTAAACCCAAATAATTCACAATATTTTATTACAATATAGTTCTCTTTATAATGTTATGTAATATGACAGTCCAATAGTCATAATTAGTCGTGCATTGCCGTTTGAGCTGCGCGCGCTGAAACTGAAGAGGATCAGCGTAAGCTTCACTACATCAATTCTCAACCAAATGCATCCTATATGAGATAAATCAGATATAGATACGTTAGGCCTACTCAAAATAAACAACATTACAACTTACATTTGCACAAAAGGCTGCGAATGCACACGCAAACTTATAGTCATGGTGAAGCCGGTTGAGCAGCACGCACGCGCATGAACCTGATTAATCGATGATCGATAAGTTTTATCGATTAAATGTATTATCGACAATTAATCGATCGTCGATTAATTGTTAACATCCCTAGTATGCACTAATAATATTGCTCTAAACGCGTTTAGATTCTCAATTTAATACTCTATATCTTGATGTAGCAGAATTTGTATAAAATAAAGTTATTTACCTTCCGTAGATTGCAATGTCCGTTGTTAAAATTATCCATGTTTTAAACGATGTAAAACCCACAGAATAGGCTAATATTGAAGATCCCGCACAGCAGCAAAGCAAACACAGACTCACTCAACTGACGTTTATTCAAACTTGACTCGTAAAGGCGCGCATAGTTGTCATTGGCTAGATTCCTGGATGACAGTCAGAATAAACAGAGAATAACCAATCATGCTCAAAACAGCTAGGAGAGACAGCCAATAGTGTGGCAACATTGCAATTACAGGAAAATATGAATATATATATATAATATATAATGTGCTATTTATTTGGTTGTATTTGTAGGCTGGCTGTTATATTTTTTGTTTATGATTTATTTATTGAATTTTTTACAACATCAAAGACAAACAATCAATATATAAAAAAAAAAAAATTAAATTAAAAAACAAAACAAAAAAAACAACAACATTAATACAAAAACACCAACACAAAATCCCTCACAGTACTAACAGGTTTAGTATAGTATATAATATATAACAGAGTTATATGTCATAATACAGAAATAGGACAAGGTCAGCCTTAACTAGGTCCAGCAAGTAAAGTTGAGTAACCTCAAAACTTAGAAAATAATGTGTGCTGCTAACGATAATACCAGTTGAAAACTGAAAAACCACTGAAAGTGCAGGGTTGGGCGGTCAGTCAGACAATTGAGACTGCATCCAGCTGCAGAGATTTAACATGCTCAAAAAAGGGTAACCAAATTCTTGAAAATTTAATCATGGAACCACGAAGGCAGTGTTTAATTTTTTCCAATTTAACAAAAAATAAGGCATCTTTTATCCACCGAGTATGAGAAGGGACTCGAGGACCCTTCCAGTTCATCAAAATGCAACGTCTCGCTAGTAGTGTAAGAAAAGCTACCAACTCAGCGAAATGAGACGGCAATGAGTAATTAGGAGGTAAAACTCCAAACAAGCCAGTTAGCGGAGAGGGATGGATATTGACAGAAGTAATAGCGGAAAGTGAGTCAAAAACCGACTCCCAGAAAAGAGATAAAGCAGGACAAGTCCAGAACATATGAGTTAGATTAGCCGGTTCTAGATGACACTTGTCGCAGCTTGGATCAATGTCAGGGAACATACGGGCTAATTTACTTTTAGACCAGTGTACTCTGTGGACCACTTTACACTGTAAAACCCCGTGGCGAGCACAAACAGATGACGTGTGAACACGTTTCAAAATCGAATGCCATGTTTCTGTCTCTATGTCTATATTAAGATCCCTAGCCCAGGTTATCCGCAGCTGGCTGTTATATTTAATCAATTGGTTAAATTGTTTTTTCATTGCAGTGCATGATTAAAAATTAAACATTAAAAATTAAACATTAAAAATACTGTAAGAACTTACAGTAACTGACCATATATAATATTTATTTACCACTGTTCTGATAAAGCGCAATTTAATAGAGCAAACAGTATATTAAACAGAGCAAACACTGCATATTCATATACAATTCTGTATGTAGATCTATATGAAAATCTAATGAATTGGTATCATGGTGGTGACAGTTACATTCATGTGACCCATAATGACCCTTTTACACTTTCACAAATTCTTGACCTTTCCTTTAGAAACACTCTTATGCCTAATAATGTCAACATCCTTTTTCACCTTGTGTGGCACTGTTACACAACCTGTTGGTTTAGGGTTAATCCTCTGTCCAACGCAACACTTTGGTAACATTGGCATAATTGTATACATGTTACAACATAATACCCCGGGTTTCACACTTCACAGGCAGGACTTAAGCCTGTAGTCCCAGACTAAAATGCATGTTTGAGCTGTATTACCTGAAAGCAACTTGCACTGACATATCTTATGGCAGTGCCATTGTTTTGTCTCAAGATGCACGCCAGTAATGTTTTTTTTTTCTAAGGCACATTTTTAAAAGCTATAATTAAATACCCAAATTGAACTAAGGAAAAATCCTGGCTTTATCTAAACCCTGTCTGTGAAACCGGGTCTGGGTTAGAAATTAAGGGTTAAGGTTAACCCTAACCCTAACCTTAAGACTTGTCTACAGACTTTTATTTAACAGCATGGTGTTAACTGCAGTGGTTAGGCCTTTAGCATTGATAAAGGACAAAAATCTTCTCACTGTGATCGTATTTACAAATTGAACATACATGAACGCCGTCACAATGATGAAAATATGAGTAGGAAGCTTGGGATTTTCTTTGAGCCCGATCTTGAAGAGTTATGAGTGTGTCAGTGAGAAACATGTAATACCACAATACTTTGGTATTTAGCAGTTACATTGTCAGGCTTTTCTATTTACGATGAAGTAAGCTAATGCCTGCACAAAATATGACAGTATTATAGTATTACAATATAACATGTAATGATAAATTTTACAGTGGCTTCATAAATTAATTTAAAACAAAAAAACAAATAGTAAAACCTCATGAATACAAACTTCCCAGGAGGACTTAAAAGCGCCATGTGTGCATCATGAACCCTGTTGGTGTCTGACCAGCAAGATCAATTTAACAGTTAATGATATAGTCCGTAAATTAACAGTCAGTTAAGTAATTTACAGATATTGTTTGTCATTTTGTTCTGAACTAGTTCTGGCTGTCAGTCATTGACTGTTTCTGGATGTCAACGGACGTCCAGATTATAGTCAGTATGACCATCTTTTCTGAACTAGTTCTGGCTGTCAGTGGACGTTTAGATTATGGCCGGATTGGACATCTTTATTCACGTCATTTATGGACTGTTTCTGGATGTCAACGGACGTCCAGATTATAGCCAGTATGACCGTCTTTTCAGAACTAGTTCTGGCTGTCAGTAGACGTTTAGATTATGGCCGGATTGGACATAATTTCTCAGTGTCATTAATCGACTAATTCTGGCTGTCAATGGACGTTCAGATCATGGCCTGGACGGACGGACTTGATATCAACCTGTTTTGTACGTCCACAGACGTCGCTTGCTCAGTGGGTACCTGCCTCCTTGTTTATTATAGATGCCTTTTTGTTACACATATTTATCCAATGTATTGGATATAATGCATTGCATTCAATGTTGTTATTTATTTTGTTTGTAAAATATGGCTTATATTGTTTTGGCATAGATGTACAGTAATTGGTTATGTATGTATATGTGACTGTGCCATCCCATGTTGAGAGGAGCAGAAAAGTGTGATTATGTGTGTGCGCTAGACTCCTAGAACTGTAAATGAACTCAGCCATCTTAGTTGAGTTTACTGGAGTTCAAGGACATGAAGAGGTGGACCGCTTGCACATGCCTGGAGAAGGATCTGGGAAACTTTGGAGGAGTTTGGAGGAGTGTCAACCTAACGCCTGTTGTAAACAACAAAAGTATAAAAGACTGATGAACTGACTGCCCCTGGGGATACTGATACGCCAGTGTGCCCCCGACACCTAGAAGCCCAGAGCTGAGGACAAGAAACCCCAAGCAGAAGATAAGAAGCCCAGAGCTTATTACACCTTTGATTCAAAACATGATTATTGTATTTTATACTTAAACAATGAAGTTTTATTTGCCTTTATATTTTTGTTTATTATAAAAAGAAAAGTAACCAATTAAAATAAATTTAATTGATTACAAAATCTGCCTACTGAGACCTAGATTTACGATGCTGGAAGACTTTAATGAGAACATACCACAGAGGAGTCTTCTGACCAAATTGTAAGTACCTTTTGAATGCTTATGGTTTAGGTCAGATTTGACTTTCTTTACCTTACCTGAGAATAATAAATAAATAAATAGGTAAAAGGTGTTAAGAGAAAAGTACACACCGTAAAACAGTACATGTTCAACTCACTGTTGTTGAAGCCACAGATTTAGCTTAGTCTGGTTGTTAGCACAGCCGTGAACAGCGCAACAATTACCAGAGCTCCGCAATGACATTTTACAATAACAAAACTCAAAATAATAATTTGTCAAATTGCAGTTATTGTTTAATCTAGAAAGAATTGCCTCAGGAAAGAACCGCTTATGACAGGTTAGCCACGCACCATAGCCACTGGGATTTACTAGCTTACTTCTACTTCCGCTATCTCACCGGAAGTTTCACCCATAATTAGGGCTGGGTGATATGGGCAGAAAAAATGATCACGATATTTTTTTTATATCAGTCGATATCTATAATTAACACGATAAATGTCAAATCTTTATTTCTTTCAAGTTTAAAGGCAGATTTTTGCTCCTTAGTGAAAGTTGTAGAAACCAGAGCATTAATTGTGGTTTTAAACTACTCTTTATTGTCAGAACATATCATGACAAACACTTGCCAAACATGTGAACATTTCACAAATCTGAGGTAGAACATTCAAACATTTGTCATTTTTCCTTAACAAAATACATATCTTAATTGAAAATTTTATTTCTTAGTTTCTGCATGTGCTCATTTTTATTTGGCAACATGTAATATTCTGACTGTTTGAGTTTTATTAAAATGAACCATTGGTCATCCAGTATCATGCATTTAGATCATGATAACCACAGATAAAACCAGGCATAGCCTACAGCACCTCACTATCATGGCAAAATATAACTTTGTGCTCAGTGTTCTGCCTTCTGCCCGCACAGTGTTTCTCCTGTTTGTCAGCGCTGTTTTATCTGCCTTTAAACTGGTTTAAATCACTGAGACATTTGTGTTCTTCGCTGAACTCAAGCGCTTCTCACTGGATCTCGTGACAAGAGCGATCAGAGTAAACTAGGGGTGTAACGATTTATCAACTACATTGATGTATCGATTTATATTCCTATGATCCAACTACATCGATCTGTGCTCGGCAAGTTGGCCTTCCAATATATCGATTTAACATTGTTTTAAAAGGTAATGAATCGATTGTATCCATACTAGGAAATAAGGCATTGGATTTAAGCACTTCAGACTTTATGTGGATGTTTTTTCTTAGCACTTTTAATGATAAAGGCGGTAAACGTTACTCGATTCAGTCTGCCTATCTGTGACGTCATCGCCATGCGTGACGCGCCAGCAGCGCAAAGACAACAAGCAGCGCAAAGTCTCTCACCAAAGAAAAACGGGCTTTCCTGTCCTCTCAGCCGCTATACTGCAGTAGCGCGCACTCTTCAAATGCACGCGCAAATGCGGCGGAGCGCGCTGTATCACTTCACTACACTTCAAGCGCAAAAGACATACAAGCATGCAACGTCGTAAATTAGTAAGTTAAGAAATAAAAGTAAAATACCAATAAATTACGTTATTGGTACGTCATGTGTGTTGCTATTTATCAGGAGCAGTTTCCATGTTTCTTTACCAGTTCTTCTAAGTATTGTGTATCACCATGGTAGCCTAATTGTTGTTTGTTTCCATAACAAAATGCCACTTACTGGTTATTTCTATATTTTTATATGACTGTGGTGGCTCATACCAAGATTGTATTAACAAAAACTAGTTTGGGACTGCTATTTAATAGCTTAACCTCGCAGTGCCTACTGTTTATCAGTATTTGTCATATTCTTAAAATTTATATGTTAAGTAAAGGGGGACAGAACTTGTGTGTCAACAATTTTTGTGTAAACAAATGTATTATAATAGGCCTATATAATTCCTAAAAAGGTGGGTCCCAGCTTGATGACCATGGGGAAATGTGGGTCCCATGGCCAAACTATTCAAAACATCATTCAATGTTGTGATAATCGTATTTAATAATCACAATTTCAAGGGAATAATCGACAATTATGATTTTTGTCATAATCGTGCAGTCCTACGTTATTCAAATAAAATGTGAATGCATTTGACATTAATTGTTGTTTACTTGTTTGTTTATATCCATAATTAATTGATTCCTGATTCCCTTACAAGAATTTTTGGATAAAAAGTCACTGAATCGATTTCAAGTCACTGAATCGTTTCGGATCGTATCGTTCTAAATGAACCAATATCGTCCTTGAATCATATCGAGAACCACGAATCGCGATACGAATCGAATCGTTGTTAAAACTAATCGTTACACCCCTAGAGTAAACGCATCGGCTCTAGTGAGCTCGTGCTGCAGTTTGGACTTTGAGACGAGCAGATTAATGGTCCGTGTGGCGCGCGGTTCAAATGAGTTTCGTTACGCTTTTGGCACATAAACATTATCGAACATTTATCGAACTCTTGATATCGTTTTATCAAAAAAAATTATAACGCGATAATTATCGTAATCGTTTTATCGCCCAGCCCTACCCATAATCATTTCTACAGTAGCGCCCCCAGGAATAAGGTGGATAGAGATATTGCAAAATCTCAAATGTTTAATAATGTTACTTACCTAGATGGACAAGATGTCTAATCTACTGTAGAAACAATAAAAAAAGACAAAAAAGTTTTGTTCACAGCTCAAACAAAACCAGACATGGCCTAAATGTCTTGATGCTGCGGAAGATAAAATTCACTCTTCAGACCTTTTACAACAAGTGAACATCAGGAAAAAACATGAAGAGATATTAGAAAAGAGAATGACTGTCTCACATCCCTCTCAAAGCACAGAGTGGTAGTTTGAACCACGCCAACACTGAACTGCAGGATCTTCAGTGCTTGACTAGAGTCTGAGATCTCTGAAGACAAGCAGGAAGCTCGGCTCCGAAGTGAAAAGGTGTGTTCGACATCGGCTGCGGCTGGATGCAACCGATCGGCGAGAGTAGCCGCGTGCAGGCGGGGAGGAGCTGCAAACGGAGACGTGAAGTCGGACACTTTCTGGTTCCCGTAGTGACTGCTCACGTGGTGTTTGCATACTTTACCACAGCTGAAGTGAAATAAATGCAATATTTGACAAATAATACACAGATTTTTCAGATACATTTTTATTCAATACTTTATGTAGGCTACTGCTTCATACAGCGTCTGTTTGAACAAGAATAAAGTTCAACATAAGCTGTTATAAATGAAGTGGAGTCTACGTTTTTAATCTGTTTTATTTGATAAACATGACACAATATAACATGAACACGACATGAAAAGAGTGTTTACTGTTATAATAAACTGATTTGAGAGCTTTAGAAGAACTAAAGGTGTTCGAATAAACACGAAACACACGTGATCGTTGTCATGCAGTGAATCCGGCCAATCGTGGAACAGCTGTGTCGTCATCCGCCCTCGTTCAGCCCAATGCAGCCGCTCTTGAGAAGCTGCGCTGGCTGAGTTCTCCGGCTACTCTCGAATTGCTCGCGCGGTACTTTGATGGCATACGTCACAGTCACGTGGCGTCGGCGCTGCATCAAGTCGGACAAAATTTCTAACCGGCATGCACTGCTTCAAGTCAGCCGCCGATCGGTCTGCGCAGAGCTGCATGAAGTCGAACAAGCCTATAGACAAAGTTGCGTGCGTCCGCTTCCGTGTTTATACCTGCGTGACGCGTTTCACGCACGCTAACGTTCATTGGCTCGTTCTGTAGATACTCGAAGATGATAGGGCTGCCTGAAGTGATCCCAACTACGTCGACGTAATGTTGAACGTGAGCGACTGAAAGGCAGGGGTGGAAGTAACGAATTACAATTACTCACATTACTGTAATTAAGTCGTTTTTTCGGGTACTTGTACTTTGAGTTTATTTTTAAATCTGTAATTTTACTTGTACTCAAGTACATATTAAGCTACGTAATCTATTACGTAATACGTATATATTACGTAGCTACGTAAGCTACGTAATCTAATCTAGCTACGTACATATTAAGCTACGTATGCCAGAGGAGAACTGGCCCCCGACTGAGCCTGGGTTCTCCCAAGGTTTTTTTTTCTCCATTAGGTCACCTGATGGAGTTTTAGGACACCATTAGGTCACTTGATGGAGTTTTTCTGTTCCTTGCCACTTTTGGCTTTTTGTTTGCTCAGTTGGGGATATTTTGGGGATATTTAATTTTATTCTATCAATCAATAAATTCCACTAGAAACAAACTTTGTTGTATTATTATTTTTTTTTTTTAATACTGTGAAGCTGCTTTGATACAATCTGTATTGTGAAAAGCGCTATACAAATATACTTGATTTGATTTGATTTGATTTAATCTACTTCGCTACTTGTAAAATCACATTTCGTTACTGAGTACAATTTAAATTGATATTCATATCTTTGACTGGCAAAAATATCTGATAGTAAACAGACCAATAAAAACCCTGATATTTGGACTGAAAAAAGCCACCGCAGCCGCAGTTTTTGAAGAGCTGATCATAAGTGAAGGAGGCAAGGAGCTCAGAGTGATTAATGGACTTAAAGTTTGGAGAAACAACAAATTACATAGTAGTGTTATCTATATTTTGATACATATCGATACTGAAATATCTGACAATACTCAATATCTGTTCCAACACTCATTTTCTGCAGTACACTACTGCATTTATATAACGCTAGCTTAACTAGTGTTGACCTGATTGCCACTCGTGCGGATTGATATTAAGGTCTGTTTACTCTTTCTTATGGTAGAAAAGAAGTTCCTGAGCTGAATGATATAAGAATTAGCAGGTGTTGTTGCGCCGAAATGAACCCAAATACGATTGAAATCAATGTTTAGGAAGAACTTTGACGCTCTAAAGCTCATAATTAGATCCTGCGACTTTAGCCGGGGTTTCATCACAATTTCTCACCCTCATGTTGTTCCAAACCAGTAAAACCCGTTCATCTTTAGACCACAAATAAAGATATTTTTGATGAAATCTGAGAGCATTCAGACCCCACCTACTCTCCACTGTCATAACCACTTTCAGGGCCCAGAAAGATAGTACAGACATCATGTGAGCTCACCAACGCATGAGTTCTGAGCCTGCGTTCTGACGTAGAACCCTGAAGCACTGCACTGTGTTTACTGTGTTGAACAGCATCGGAGAAGTGAAGGGAAGAGAAGAAATTGTTGAAAAAAGTTATTTTTGTTTTTTTGCGCACTAAAATTTTCTCGTTCCTTCATAACATTAAGGTTGAAACACTGTAGAAAACTGGATTATTTTAACGATGTCTTTACTACATTTCTGGGCCTTGAAACTGCTAATTACACTGCAGACTATTATTGTTGCTTTCGTCAACGAAAATTATGACTAAATATCGTCGTCAACGAACCTTTATCACGTGACGAAAACGAGACGAGAAGCAACGTAAATGCTGGTCATGTGACAATATCTAGAATTAAATGTATAGTTCAATATTGTTGACGAATTAAAACGAGACTAAATGTGGTTTACAAAATAAAAACTATGCTAAAATGTCTCTTCATTTTCGTTGACCAAAACGAGACGAGATGAAATGTTATGACGTTATTTTGTCTCTTTTAGTCGCATTATTATTATTATTTTGCAGTATTTCTGTTTCCCGTGTCTCACTTCAGGGGCTGCATCAGGTCGCACTGCACAGACGCAGGTGACGTCACTTCCTCAAGCCCCACTCGCGGCATTATTTAGAAGATGCAGCTGTGGTGAGTTAGCGTAAACGACAACAAACAAAGTTAAGTCTGACACCGTTTCACACACACTCCGTGTGCAGTGTGTATGCGGTGCAGGAGCAGCTTGCGCTATAGTGCTTTCACATGTGCTGCATTTGCAGTGCGTAACTGATCAGCTGCTGGACCACAAACACATACTCTCTATTTTTATTTCAAATCCAGAAGTTATCAGCTACTTTTATTTAAAAAAAAAAGTTTTGTCAGCATTGCGATTCTCTTTGTACACATATACTCTTTAATAGACGTAATTCACTTTAAAAGCACAATTTAAACAACGTATTATTCAATGCACTACTTCTATCTAGATTTATAAGCAAGTGGTAAAATATTTAGCCATGTAGTTATATTAAAATTGCAAACATTTTAAATTAAAACTTAAAATTTACAAAAACAGCCGACTCTCATGCCTTTTCTTTTGCATTTAAATTTTAATACAATAAATCTTACGTCACAAATAACTTGTTTTTCCACCTCCACGAATGATACTTTTCTGAGTGTTTCTTTTCTGTTCGCTATTTTTGCTATTTTTACATAGTGGTTCACTATACTGACTGGGTTAAATAGAATTGCATTACTAAAAAGAGACTAAAATACAATTTTCATTGACTAAAACTAGACTAAATGTCATCAGTTCTCTTACGAGAGGTCTCTCGTATTGCGTTTTGTAAAAACGCTTTGGGGAAAACCTCTTTTCCACGAGATACTGAAGCAAAAAATTATCCTTATAATTTTGAATCATTGCAAAGCGCGTTGCAGCAGCACGCGGCCATGGGCGAGACGGCTCGATCGCTCATTGGCTGCTCTGCGGCAACTGCATTAGCCTATCGAGCGAGGCCTGAGGTGACGTCAGGCCAATGAGGGCCTCCGCGCCACTTCCCGCCGAAACAGGCGTGGCCTAGCCCTATAAAGGGAGCTCGAGAAGGCTGATTCTCTGATTTTTCATCTCTTCAGCGAAGCTCACGCATCGTTGGATCACGAGAGAAGCCGCGCGCCGTCTGAAGAAGCACCTCAGCGGGACGAGCCACTTCCTGAAGCTGCTGTCCTGCTCGCGTCTTTCTAAAGATGCCTTCCTGCGGCTCGTGCCGAGCCCCACTCAGCGAGGGAGACCGCCATGTAATCTGCGTCTCCTGCCTGGGTGAAGATCATGCAGCGCTCGCGCTCGCCGACGGCGGCTGCCCTCACTGCGAGCTTCAGCCGATGGTGACTCTGAGGACTCGCCTGGCAGTTTTCTCCGAGCCTGCACCTCCCGCTGTGTTGCCACGCCGTAAAAAGCGCCGCGCTCAGCGGGTCCCGGAACCTTCTCCAGCATGACCAAGTTCGCCGGTTCGCCCGCCTGCTTCACCGGCTTCCCCTGAATCACTTCCTGATGCACAGCGGCCGCTGTCTGCCACCGCTTCATTCGAGGGGGATGATTCTAAAGCCGCGTCGGGGGAGGATAACACGTGCTCTCTGTTAGCCTCGGGCAGCGAAGATTGGGCGAGCTCTGTGGATCTCGCGCTTCCTGCTCGTAAACCTAACAAGAGAGCTAACATCGAGAGGGAACTGATGCACGTACTCACGCTGGCCGCGGTGAGCCTCGGCCTCGAGTGGTCTGCACCGGAACTCCCCTCTCACACCCGGCTGGATGGTTGCTTCCTTCCTGGTGAGCGCACTTCACCTGAATCCAAGCCGCTCCTTTTCTTCCTGAGCTTCACGAAGAGGTTGCTAAAGCTTGGAGCGCTCCCTTCTCAGCACGAACACGTTCGTCTGTGTCACCAGCATTCGCCACCCTCGACGATGCTAAAAACAGAGGCTACCATTCACTTCCGCCGGTTGAACAGGCGATAGCAACCCACCTTTGCCCGCCCTCTGCTGGACGGCGGACGAAACCGGTGCTGCCATCCAAAGCCTGCCGCACGACGTCAACACTGCTCGCGCGAATCTTCTCCGCCGCTGGGCAGGCTGCGTCTGCACTACACACGATGGCCACGCTGCAGATTTTCCAGGGTGATCTTCTCCGAAAGCTGGACGAGATGGGACCTGACGCAATCTGCCTTACGGACTTAAGAAGCGCTTCGGACCTCTCTCTCTCCGCGCTACTAAGTCTGCTGCACAGGCCATTGGACGGTGTATGGCTTCCGCCACTGTTGCTGAGAGACATCTATGGCTGACGCTCTCGGAGATGTCTGAGTCTGAGCGCACCGCGTTCCTTGACACCCTGCTGTCTTCTGCCGGCCTCTTTGGATCCTCTGTCAACTAGTTTGTAGAGAGATTCCCCCGAGGCTCAGAAAGCGTCACAAGCCTTCAAGCACTTCCTCCCGAAGCGCTCCAGTTCTGCAGCGGGTCGTGCAAAGCCGACTGCTCGGAGCTCTCAGCCACAGCCTCCGCCTCCTGCTGCTTCATCGCAACGCCGACAGGAACGCAGCTCGAGACCCCGCTCTCGCTCGACCAACCGCCGCCCCGCTCCGCGTGGGCCACGGCCGAGGATTGCGGTGAAACCGGAAGCCCTGAAGACATCCTAGCACGCCTAGGAAAGCGCCGGTGTTTGAGTCCTGCCGCGGCCGAACTCTCACCAAAGCGCACCGCTGTTTCAGTTCCAGGAATTGTGACTGTCTCAGCGTATTCTGCAATGCGCAAGCCCGTACAGTTGCCCGCTTGCCTGCACACAAAAGCTGTTTTTACGGCTACCCAGATAAATCCTGTAAAGAGTGTATTTTCTGGTGTCCCGGCCACGGCCGATGGTGCTATAAATGTAGAGCAGATGCCCACTGTCCAGTGCCTATCCCTACACACAAGCACAGCCCTTCACACAGGGCTTGCGCTCATAAAATCGACTCACCCAACATAGCAAACGTGCCCACTGCCCAGTGCCCACAAACACTATGTTATGCATGCAGACAGCGCGTCCAAAGCAGTAAATGTGCCCGCTCCCCCGCGCCCACACTTACTCACAGACATTATGAGTCCTACGGGACTCGCTCAGACCTCCCTCACTCGGTTAAGCACCGTAGTGGGGTCGAGAGCGAGCATTCTGCCCGCTGTGATCAGCGCGCTCCCCGCCTCGAATGTCACAGGCATGACGCCTATGTTACAGCACGCTGAAGCGCTTCTGTCGCCCAGCGAACAGAGCGCGCTTCGCATCCAACCCTTAGCCAACCACGCAGATGCATGGGCAGCGCTTCCAGGGGTTTCGGAATGGGTGCTAGACATTAAAAAAGAGAGGCTACTCGCTACAGTTTTGTCAACGTCCTCGCCGCTTCACAGCGCGTGTCGAAACTACGGTGATTTCAGAAGTAGCACACCTATTTGGACGACTGGCTGATTCTAGCTCAATCACGATCAGAGCTTGTGGAGCACAGGACCATTTTACTCGATCACCTCGAGAATCTTGGTCTCAGAGTCAATTGGGGCGAAGAGCTCTCTGAACCCCAGTCAAACGATATCGTTTCTGGGCACAGTTCTGGACTCGCAGTCTATGATAGCGCGGCTGTCATCACAGCGCGTGCTAAACATTCAGCGCGCAGCGAGCTTTTTCTGCTGCGGCGCAACCGTCCCGCTCAGGAAATTTCAAAGGATGCTCGGTCTTATGGCCTCAGCATCATCAGTTCTTCAGCTGGGCCTGCTCCGCATGCGCCCTCTGCAGTTCTGGTTGAAAGCGCGAGTACCGCGCAGAGCGTGGGCATCCGGTCAGCTGCGTCTCAAGGTCAATCAGAGTTGTGTTGCAGCTCTGAAACCTTGGAAAGCAAGCGACTGGTACCAATCAGGTGTAAGCCTGGGGCTTCCTCGAGAGTGAAAGTGGTGTCGACAGATGCCTCCACCTCGGGATGGGGAGCGCTGCTCGAGGGCAGACCGTTCTTCGGCCAGTGGTCAGAACGGGAGAAGCTCCAACATATCAACTGCCTGGAAATGCTGGCAGTGGACAACGCGCTGACGCGTTTTCGTCCCCAAATAAAGGGCCACCACGTCTTAGTCCGCTCGGACAACATGTCTGTGGTGTCCTACATAAATCACCAGGGCGGTCTCAGATCCCAAAACTTATACAGGCTGGCAGAACGCCTCCTGATATGGGCTCAGCCCAACCTGCGCTCACTGAGAGCAGTGCACATGCCTGGGCTCCAGAACTTGGGCCAGACAGACTGTCCAGGAACAACATTCCGGCGAGAGAATGGTCTCTACATCCGCAAACAGTCCAGCTGTTGTGGGAGAGATTTGGCAGAGCGGAAGTGGACCTGTTCGCGTCTCACAAAAACGCTCACTGCCCCTCGTTCTTTTCCAAGAGCGAGAGCGCTCTGTCCCAAACGTGGCCGCGCTGTCCGCTCTACGCTTTTCCCCCCATCTCTCTCCTGCCTCAGGTGATAGAACGGATCAGGGAAATAAAATGCCGTCTACAAGACGGCTCTATGCCTTGAAGTGGTTGGTATTCTCCAGCTGGTGCACAGCTCGGGGTTTTTCACCCTTCGATTGTGGGGTGACGGAGGTTCTCTCCTTCCTACAGGAGCTGTTGGCTAAGGGCAGAGCCCCTTCCACGCTCAAAGTCTATGTGGCGGCTATCGCAGCGTTCTCTAAGACAACGCTCGGTCAGTCAATAGGAAGGAACGATTTAGTCATCCGCTTCCTCAGGGGAGCTAGGAGGCTGAATCCTCCCAGACCCCCTCCAGTCCCTATGTGGGACCTCTCTACGGTTTTGGAAGCCATGAAAGGTGACCCTTTCAAGCCTATCCAAACGATTAGCCTCAAACATCTGTCTTTCAAAACAGTGTTTTTGTTGGCTCTCGCTTCAGTGAAGCGCGTAGGTGACCTGCACGCGCTCTCGGTGAGCGCGGCGTGCTTAGAGTTTGGGCCAAGCGACTCAAGAGTCATACTCAAACCTAGGCATGGTTACGTTCCAAAATCCCTCAACACACCATTTTGGGCTCAGGTCATTTCCCTGTCTACCCTGCCGGTGTCGGGCGAGGAAGGAGACGCAAGCTTTCTTTGTCCAGTTAGGGCGCTAAGAGCTTATGTGTCTCGCTCGTCTGTTTTTCGACAGACTGAGCAGCTATTTGTCTCGTTCAGTGGACGTTCCAAGAGACTGGCTGTTTCGAAACAGAGCCTATCCAGATGGATAGTTGACGCCATAGCGCTGGCGTACACTGCCAAGGGCCTTCAGTGCCCGTTGGGTGTCAGAGCGCACTCCACAAGAGGCGTCGCCTCTTCGTGGGCTTGGTCTAGCGGGATTTCCTTACAAGACATATGTATGGCGGCGGGCTGGGCCTCGCTGTCTACATTTATAAGGTTCTATAACCTAGAGGTTCCCGCCTTGCAGGCTAAGCTGTTGTCGGTATAGACGAATCAGTTCTGTCTGATTAGGACACTGAGATCGTGAGCGCTGCGCGCTGCCGACTGTTATGCTATGGGCAGTATTGCGTAAGACCCGCATTTCCCACATTAGTTCAGGCTTCCCGCCTTGTCTATGAGATGTCATGTTTATATTGCGTCTACGGACGCTGCTGTATATGGACAGAGGGATTCCCCTCCTGTTTTCCAGGACTCTCTGTGAGTCCCTCTGGTGATTGTGCACTGTAAATCCTGGGCTTTGCTTCCAGGTTTATTGGTGTTTGATCCCAGCACGCACGGCGTTTTGCATTGGGTCCCCAAAGCGTTTTTACAAAACGCAGTACGAGAGACCTCTCGTAAGAGAACGTACTCGGTTACTAACGTAACCTCGGTTCTCTCTAGAAGAGGGAACGAGTACTGCATTCCTTGCCGTGCATGCGATTCACTCTGGTTCACTTCGGCGATGAAAAAATCAGAGAATCAGCCTTCTCGAGCTCCCTTTATAGGGCTAGGCCACGCCCGTTTCGGCAGGAAGTGGCGCGGAGGGCGCGAAGCGCCCTCATCGGCCTGACGTCACCTCAGGCCTCGCTCGATAGGCTAATGCAGTTGCCGCAGAGCAGCCAATGAGCGAGCGAGCAGTCTCACCCATGGCCGCGTGCTGCTGCAACGCGCTTTGCAATGATTCAAAATTATAAGGATAATTTTTTGCTTCAGTATCTCGTGGAAAAGAGGTTTTCCCCAAAGCGTTTTTACAAAACGCAGTACTCGTTCCCTCTTCTAGAGAGAACTGAGGTTACGTTAGTAACCGAGTACGTTTTCGACGGCTAAAATTAGACGAAAATAGTCATGGATAATTCTCACTAAAATAAGACTAAAATGCTCAGACTTTTAGTCGCCTGAAACTTGACTAGACTAAAAAGAGTATGAACGTGACTAAAACTAATAAAAACTAAAATGACAGCTTTACACAAAGACTAGACTAAAATTAAAACAGGCCACCAAAAACAACACTACAGAATATGTGGGGTTAGAAAGCTCTTGAATTTCATCAAAAATATCTTTGTTTGTGTTCCAAAGATGAACGGGTTTTCAGTGAACTAACCCTTTAACACACACTACATATAAAAATTCAGTGTTGTCATATTTCAAATACCTCAACTGTATTGAGGTCATTTTTTTATTTGTTCTTATTTCATTATTGACTTACTTGTCTTTTTTGCAAATTCAATTCAGTCTGAAGTCAAGCTACCTTGTGCTGTGTGTGAGCTATTGCAACAGAGTTACCCAAACTCTGCAAACGTTGATGGAATTACAGATAAACAGTCTTTTTTTTTTCTGCTGTACGGAGTGATTTAATGCCAAGCTTTGTTGCAATGTCCCGTGAAGACAACCAATCGCTCTTACTCCAAAAATGAGAGACTTTTATAAACTGGGCTTTCACCACAGCAGCCTGCATCGAATGAGAATTCAAGATTTTCACAGGTATAGCAGGATTGTAAAGAAGAGGTTCCTCTTTAATCCATAATCCACTTACAATTCCCTGTTCTCAAACAATTCTTACGACATTCCATGATTTTAGAACCTTATCTTATACCTTATACCTTAAACTGTCTTATAAAAAGGAGCTAATTCAACTAGTGCCACATGCCACACATAAAAACAATTGGCGGTATAGTCCCAGTCATCCTCCTCTCATCAAGAGATCACAAGAGCTTGTAGCCTAAAAGCAGCAATCCTACATGCTATGTCAATTAGACCTAGCCCTCCTTCATGACAGCAAGTCTCAACCAATGCTGACCTGTCCAAAAGAAGTCAACATGGGGCGCTGTTTCTAACAAGGATGTAAGACGTGTTTCCCCGCTGCTCTGAGAGAAAGTGTTCCATTTACTCATTTTATTTGCACAGTTTTGTATAATTTATTTATACAAGTTGTAAAACTAGTTTACTAACATTAGAAGGATCACTCATATTGACTGTAAGTCACGAATATGTTGTCATCTCGAGCGAAAACCGACGTGGGTAAGAGCGGCCGCGGCAAAACTGCACACTCGCCGGAGGATGCTGATGGGGCCTCAGCAAACATCAACTCTACCGACAGTTCATCTGCAAACATAACTGTCATTCAGGGCATGTTGGAGTCGGTCAGAAATGATATATGCAAGAAAATTGACTCATTGTCATCGGATTTGCGGTCAGGGATCGTCACAGTTAGACAAGAAGTTAAAGACTGGCTGGGCCCTTTGCAGCAGAAAGTGGACGCTAACGCCGACACTGTCAGAGAACTGGAACGTTCAGCATCTGATCACAGTAATTGCATAACTGAAATGAAACGCTTCAAAAACAGGTGGTACAACTGGATGCCAAATGTGAAGATCTGGAGGGAAGATCCAGAAGGAACAATATTCGCCTCGTCGGATTACCTGAGGGAGTTGAGGGTTCGCATCCAGCTGACTTCGTCTCTCAGCTTTTGCAGCGCGCGCTGCATCTTCAGGAGAAACCTCTACTGGACAGGGCACATCGCACACTGCGCGATAGGCCAAGGAAGGGGGAGCCCCCCCGTCCCCTTGTCATTAGAGTTCACTACTTTCAAGCCTGTGATGAGATTCTACGACGCACCGCGCAACTATCTCCTCTGACTCATGATGGGAATAAGATATCTGTATTTGCGGACTACACAATGGCTGTTGTGAAGAAATGAGCTGCTTTCAAGGATTCGAAACGTCTCATTCACTCATGCCCTGGGGTTAAGTTTGGCCTTCTGTTTCCTGCTGTGTTGCGGATCACTCTCTCCTGGGAGAAAATGGGTCTTGTTGCTGTTCTCATGTGTTTTTTTTGTGTGTTTTTTCCTCTTTTTCTCTTTCTTTCTTTCTCTCTCTTCTCTTCCTTTTTCCTTGGTCTCTGTCAATTTTTGTCAGTTTCACAGTAAAGAATTATTTCACATTCAAAATTTGATCCATATCGTGTATGACACAACCTAAAATAACGCAACATCTAAGTGGAAGGAGTTTCACATTTGTTAGTTTAAACTGTAATGGAGTGAACAATCCTGTTAAGCTTAGCAAGATATTACATCACCTCCAACATTTAGGAGCCCACATTGTCTATCTTCAAGAAACACATCTTAAAATTCACGACCATCTATTGTTAAGGAGAAGATGGGTTGGGCAGGTATTTCACTCCATATTTCAGGGTAAAGCCAGGGGTGCTGCAATTCTTATACACAGGTCAGTTCCTTTTGTGTGCTCTGATGTCATAGCAGATCCCAATGGGAGATTTGTCATTGTCACAGGTAAAATAAGTAATTTTCCAGTTATTCTCGCCAATGTCTATGCGCCTAACTGGGATAATGATAATTTTTTTAGACATTTATTTTCTGTACTGCCTGATACCTCTTCTCAACATCTTATTTTGGGAGGCGATTTTAATTGCTGGATTAATCCCAAACTCGACCGCTCCTCTGTTAGACATAATACACCATCAAAGTCTGCAAAGTTGATTCAGTCTTTTATGGAGGAGTTTAAGGTCTCGGATCCTTGGCGTTTTTTTAACCCATCTGGGTTCATCATACTTTTACTCGGATTGACTTTTTTTTAAATAGATAACAGGTTAATTTCTTCAGTGGAGTTATGCTCATACAACGCTATTGTTATTTCAGCCCATGCCCCGGTTGTGTTAAGAAACTTGAGGGCACACGGCCACCGTGGCGTTTAAATACCTGTTTGTTGTCAGATGAGCATTTTGTGGAATTTGTGTCTAATCAGATAGATTTGTTTATATTAACAAACAAGTCTTCAGATGTTTCAGCATCCCTCCTTTGGGAAACTATGAAGGCGTACTTAAGAGGGGAAATCATCTCATACACTGCATATAGGGAAAAAATGAGGAAACGTAAACTATCAGAGATTGTTCAGAAAATCGCCCATATAGATAATATCTATGCAGTTTCTGCATCCCCAGATACATACAGGGAGCGTCTTGCTCTACAGGAAGAATTAGACATTCTTTCATCATGCTATGCAGAGAATTTAATGCTTAGATCTAGATACAAGTATTATGAAGAGGGTGATAAGGCAAGTAAGCTGCTGGCCCATCAATTAAGACAGGATTCATCCTCGCATCTCATTCCTCAGATTCAAACCTCATCAGGAGTAACAACAAACCCCCAGCTAATTAATCATTTTAAAGAATATTTTATTTCCCTATATACATCTGAACAAACTGATAACCCCCTTGCTTTTGATGTCTTTTTTAGCAAACTGAACACTGTCGATTCTGCTGCTCATTTGGAAGAACCTATCACTATAGAAGAACTCACTTGAGCTGTTACCTATATGCAAAATGGTAAATGTCCAGGGCCAGATGGGTATCCAGTAGAGTTTTATAAAAAAAAATTAGACAAATTGGCCCCCATGATGATTGACATGTATTTTGAATCATTTGATTCACTCAAGCTCCCTCAAACACTTAATCAGGCTTCTATCTGTTTGATATTAAAGAAGAATAAAGATCCCTTGCATTGCACTTCTTATCGCCTGATCAGTCTTCTTAATGTTGACTTTAAACTCTTATCAAAGTTGTTGGCAGTACGTTTAGAGTCTACATTACCATCCATTATTTATCCGGATCAGACTGGGTTTATTAAAAATAGACACTCATTTTTTAATATTAGGAGACTGTTTAATATTGTATACAATCCTTCTTCTTCTGTTGTCCCAGAGGCTGTAATTTCATTAGATGCAGAGAAAGCATTTGACCGGGTGGAGTGGAAGTACCTTTTTTACACTTTAGAAAAATTTGGTTTCGGTCGCAAATTTATTTCTTGGGTGAAGTTACTGTATTCTGGCCTACAAGCTTCTGTCAGGACCAATAATACTCGTTCAGGATATTTTCCCCTCCACCGGTCCACTCGTCAGGGATGCCCTCTGAGTCCGCTTCTCTTTGCCATTGCTATTGAACCTCTCTCTATTGCCCTGCGATCTGATTCTTCTATAATGGGCATAAAAATAATGGGTACATAACAAAAGGTGTCTTTGTATGTGGATGATCTTCTTCTCTACATTTCAGATTTGGATAGGTCAATACCTACAGCGCTTGGTGTCTTAAAGTCCTTTGGTTCAATTTCTGGTTATAAATTAAATCTAAGCAAGAGCGAGATTTTTCCACTGAATTCTGCAGCTAGGAACTACCCTTTACATAATTTTCCATTTAAGATATCCCAACATAGATTTACCTATCTTGGAGTTTGCATCACGGATACATTAAAAGACCTTTTTTAATTTAACTTTGCTAATTTGCTTCTCCAGATGGAGAAAGATTTTGAGCGCTGGTCAGTGCTTCCCCTGTCCTTGGCTGGAAGAATCAACTCGGTTAAAATGAATATCCTTCCAAAATTCTCTTATTATTTTAAGTGCATTCCCATTTTCCTTCCTCAACACTTTTTTCGTCAAATTGATTCCCTAATTTTGGGTTTTATTTGGAATAAAAAGATCCCCAGAATTCGTAAGGCTTTACTTCAGAGACCTAAAATACTTGGGGGAATGGCTCTACCTAACTTTCGGTTTTATTTCTGGGCTACAAATCTTAGGGTCATGCAATACTGGTTAACCCCCTGGGATCGGCGGTATCGCCGGCGATACCAGCTCGCATTTTTCCTTATCAGTGCAAAAGAGCGTTTCATACATCAATCGATCCTGTTAAGTGTGTATTTTTTTTTGTGTGTATACTCACAATAAAAACAAAGTGTTGTGCTTTTTGCCAAATAAAGAAAAATAAACATGATACACGTTCTGCTTTCTCTCTGTCAGTGTAGTCCATTCTGAAATGCGTCTGAAAATGAACCATAACTCAGCGAATACTCAGTCAAACAGGCATACAGACACATGCACGATGCTTGAATTCTCTTCTTTTAAATTAAGTAATTTATATAAAAAACAAATATTCTCAGTTTATGTAATATGTATGAAAAGAGAGAGATGTCAGTCGTTCTCATCTCAGCTCATTATGTTTTAATGTGACCCCGCCCACCGAGAGAGCGCGCTATTCAAACGCAAATAATCCGAGGCGATCCATGCAATCCTGTGAAACGCCCACATCAGCTGGATAACACACACCGCGAGTTCACTTTCAGACTCATGTAGCCTACTTTACGACGCTGTGAGAAATAATACCGTAAATCCTCTAATAGTGCCTGTATTCCATTAGTGGCCGGGTCTCTAACATTGGCCGGTCTCGCTGTTGGCGGAGGTAAATAAAGGCCGGTCTCTAATAGTGGCCGGGGCTATTATTAGAACCAACGTTTTTCTGGGCAGGCCACAACATTATGCTTGTGATAGTAACATGCAAATACCACAGGGGGGCAATGTTTGCTAATGAATCCAAGCCATAGCTATGGTAGCCTGGTCATGTCAATCACTTCGCTCTTGACTCGCACGTGAGAATTCAGTCACCGGTAGGCTAATGTTGTTTACCATGGCAGCTGCGGAGCCAAAGAGGATTTTTGGCGAAAATCTATTTTTTAACCACCTGGGATCGACAATCGCACTGGCGCGATAGGCTCGCTTTTTTTCTTAAGTGCAAACGAGTTTCAAAATACTCTGTTGACTTTGATCTCTTAATTACGGAGAGCGCGCGTTATTCAAACGCAAATAATCTGAGGCGATCCATGCAAACCTGAACGCCCACAATCAGCTGGATAACACATCTATCTAAGTAATAATAATCCTGGAAAATTTACCTCAGAAGTGCTTGGAAGTATTATTTCGAGGAGCAACGGATCCAGCTGAGAAATAGGTCAGTTCTATTTACTTTGTTCTAATCGCAATATTGTCTGTAAGTTACACGCAAAAAGACACGCGTTTCTAGTGTGTGAATGAATGAATGAAATCAATGAATGCACAGATGTGTGCTGTTGTGGAGCTAACGTTACTACTGCTGGAACAAATACTGTTTCAAAATGAATCATTGCTTTTCACAAAAAATATTATTTATATTATATTTATTTGTTGTTAATGTTCTGTATGCATACCGTAATGTTATATGGTAACTAACTGTACGTTTTCAATAAATTAACCTAGTATTTTATAGGTTAAAATAGACACAAAATCTCGTTTTTATTCATTCTACTGGTAGTCGGTTTTGCTCAAATACAAATAAAGGCCTGTCTCTAATTATGGCCTCCTTCCAATAAAGGCCTGGGCCGCGATGCGCTTGAGTAAAATAAAGGCCCCGGCCTATATTAGAGGATTTACGGTACTATCTTAATAATAATCCTGGAAAATTTACCTCAGAAGTGCTGGAAGTTTCATTTCGAGGATCAACGGATCCAGGAATAGGTCAGTTCTGTATTTGCTTTGTTCTAAGTGTCTGTACACGCAAAAAGACTGTTTAAATATGAATCGTGTTTCTGTGTGTGAATGAATGAACAGCTTTTACCAAACTCTATTGCTATACTGAGATGAGTAAAAATCGACTACAAAAATCGGATAGATTATAAAGTTTTTACTGTAAAATATCCTACTGCCACACATCAAATAAGCTTATAATGTTGCCAATTTCTGCTCATGTATATTATGTTTTGTCAAAAATAATCAACTAAGATGTTATTATAGTGTTCCAATGTAGGCAATATTCAAACTAATGAATCCTTAACTTTGAAATATGTATAATAACATGTATACTTTAGTTTTTACTAAGAAAGATTACACTGGAAATATTGTTACATTTTTTTATTGTTGTTGTAATTGTATAACCTTTTTAATGAAATAGCAAAAAAAAAATATATATATACAAGGATAGATGTAAACGAAATCTTAAAAGGTCAATATAAACCTTCTCTTTAAATTATTTTTATTGTGTTTTATTATTGACACATTTGGGTAGAGAATATATTCAAAAACTTTCTGAAAATACAGTATGGGAACAATTAACTGCACTATTACTAGAAATGTTTACCTTGGATATTATACAATTTGCGAGCACAATTTGTGGGGGAAAAAAACAACAACTGTGAACCAATATTGTATATATATATATACATTCTTTCCTGTGGTTCAGTGACAGACCTGAATGAATGGCTCATTATGCGAGCCATTGTCTCCTCAGGTGTGAACTACTCAATATGCATGATGGTGTTGGATCGTTGACGCCCACTCACATATTGCCTTTCCAAATAAAAAGTGTCTTACAAAATTTAAATCAATGTATTGCTTTATGTGAATGATTAGGCAGGATGATTTTCACATAATTTTGAAGAAAAAACTCTAGGCGACAAAATGCATTATTCAGAAGTCTTGTGGACACATTTTTAGTATGTGTTTTGTGGCCTTATTTCAGAAAGTTTCATTTTTAGTTTTTTCAATAACCATGCATAAACATTATTCTCTCAAAAATACAAACATGTACATACATGTTGCTCACATATTATGGTAGCCCTGTTTGTGCTAAATAGAGTGTAATTACACCTTTGCCATTAATATGTTTATAAGCAACTGAAAAAAGCAAAGTCAGGGCATGTCAGAACATCTCAAGGACCCCAAAAACACCTCAGACCCCAGAGGGTTAAATCAAGATTTTTCTCATGATTCATTTGTATGGCTTACCATGGAAGCTACCTCATGTATGCCTACTTCGCTAGCAGCCTTAGTACATGCTCCTATTAAAAGCTCATCTTCTCCCTACACCAAAAATATTATCATTATAACTACATTGAGAATCTGGAGGCAATTCAGACACCACTTTGGTTTACAAACCTCTTCCATTTCTGCACCTATAGCAGCAAATTTTGCTTTCTTACCATCATTAATGGATAGGACTTTCTCTCAGTGGTCGGCATTGGGTAATATAACATTTGTTCGGGACACATACCCTCAGTTTCCTAGCCTCCCTAGTGTCACTCCCATTGACTCCTTCCTCAAACCTATCCATGTTATGAAGGGTATGATTTCACATTTTTATGAAGCAATCTGCTCCTTAAGTGAAAGCTCACTTGCATCTATTAAATCTCAGTGGGAGGAGGACATAGGAGAAAATATTCCAGAAGAACAATGGGAAAAGATTCTACGTTGTGTGCACTCCTCATCCTTCTGCGCCAGACAGGGTCTGATGCAGTGTAAAATCCTTCATCGCACCCACTGGACCAAAGTTAGACTTTCTAAAATATATTCTGAGGTAGATCCCATGTGTGATCACTGTCATCAAGCCCCTGCATCTACTGCGCATATGTTTTGGTCTTGTCCATCTCTACACAAATATTGGTCTCTGATCTTTAAAACATTATCTGAAGTTCTTGGAATTTATGTTAAACCTTTGCCTGTCACAGCTTTATTTGGTACTCTCTCTCTTTCACTTGACATGCCCAAATATAAGACTGATTTTGTAGCTTTTGTCACTCTTCTGGCAAGACGCCTAATTTTAATAAATTGGAAATTGCCTACACCTCCAACTCATTCTTCATGGATTAATGATATCTTTCATTTCATCAAACTAGAAAAAATCAGGCATACAATGAAGGGATCTTCTGACAACTTCTATAAAATTTGAGGTCCTTTCCTAGAAAGTGAAATGGTTTTAAACGCCCGTCTATATCTCCTCTGGCAGTAAAGAATCTTCTTACATGTGATATTAACCTGAATATGTTTTTGGATGACCAAGCGTTATATGGCTCCTTATTTATTATTATTATTTTTTATTTTTTTATTTAATTTATTTTTTGTTACTTTTTGGTTTATGTTGCTGTTCTTGTTTATTGTTTATACTTCTTTCATTGTTTTATTTTCTCATGCTGAATGCTGTTTGGATGTAATTTGCATCATATGACAGATCCATAATTGTATATTTGGTAACACTTTATTTCGATAGTCCACTTTAGACATTCTACTAACTATAAGTAACTTTTCAGCATCATGTCAACTAACTGTCTGTCACGTAAAATAAGGACAGAAGATGCAAATGCAAGAATAAGGTTTATTGAATGAACATGTAGTCAGAGATATAAAGCACACAGTAGATGGTCCCTGGTAGCGCAGGATGGCAGATGGGCAACCCGGATCCCGTGGTGTAAACAGGTGAGAAGATATCCTTGAAGACGATGACAGGAACACCAAACGAGTCCGCAGAGTGAAGAGACGAAACAGGATCCACAGAAGACGACAGGCAGAACGAACTCGACAGGAACACCACACCGGGAATCAGGAACACCAAACGAAGACTCACTACACAAGGGAAAATCCCACAACGATCTGACAAACACAAGACGAAAGACCATGAGCTTAAATAGAGATCGCTGATCAGAATCAGCTGGCGCTGATGACAATCAGCGGCTGATCAGCGACCACGCCCACACACACACACACACAACACAAACACAGCGCGAGAAGGAGTCAGTGAATTCATGAACCGTGACATTACCCCTCCCCCTAGGAGCGCCCCCTGGCGCTCCCAGGAGGACCTACCTGTTGATTGTAATCATCAATAAGGGAGTGATCCAGAATGTCTCTCGCAGGAACCCAACTTCTCTCCTCAGGACCGTAACCTTCCCAGTCCACCAGATACTGAAATCCGCGTCCCCTCCTTCTCGAGTCCAGAATACGTTTTACCGAATATGTAGGTTCCCCATCTACGAGTCGCGGCGGTGGGGGAACCGGGACTGGCGGATTAAGATGAGAACGAAAAACAGGCTTTAATTTGGAGACATGAAAGGCGGGATGAATTCTCCTGTACGCTGGAGGAAGTTTGAGGCGGACTGTCACCGGACTAATGATTTTGGTGACAGTGAATGGGCCAATGAATTTAGGAGCAAGTTTATTAGAGACGGAGCGGAGCGGAATATTTCTAGTAGAAAGCCACACTCTTTGACCCACGACGTATACGGGAGGCCTAGACCGGTGGCGATCGGCTTTGGCCTTGGTGCGTGCCCTCACCTGGAGCAGAGTCTCACGGGCTCCGGTCCATGTGTGGACGCACCTCTGGACGAAGGCGTGAGCGGAGGGGACCGCGACTTCGGATTCCAGGCTAGAAAAAACTGGTGGCTGGTACCCTAAGCTACACTGAAACGGAGATAGGCCCGTGGATGACACTGGTAACGAGTTATGGGCGTACTCCACCAATGACAGTTGCTGACTCCAGGAGGAAGGATTCTTGGACACCAAACATCGCAACACTCTCTCAAGATCTTGGTTGGCCCTCTCGGTTTGCCCATTGCTTTGGGGATGGTAACCCGAAGACAGACTGACAGTCGCACCCAGTAATCTACAAAATTCCTGCCAAAATTTGGACACAAATTGGGACCCTCTGTCAGAAACCACATCAGTCGGGAGGCCATGTAACCGAAAGACGTGATCTATGACAGCCACCGCTGTCTCCTTGGCTGAAGGTAATTTGGGCAAGGGGATGAAATGAGCCGCCTTCGAGAACCGGTCCACTACGGTCAAAACGACCGTCTTACCCTGGGAGGGTGGGAGGGCGGTTATAAAATCTAGCGCTATATGGGACCAGGGTCTCGAAGGGACAGACAGCGGTTGGAGTAATCCCTCTGGGGGTCGATTGGAAGTCTTACCAGTGGCACAAACCGAGCAAGCCAAAACAAAACTCCGAATGTCACGAGCCATTAATGGCCACCAGAATCGTTGCTTGACCAAAAAGCTGGTGCGATTAACACCTGGATGACATGCTACACTGGAACAGTGACCCCATCGAATAACGTCGGACCGAACCCCCTCTGGCACAAATAAACGACTCGGTGGGCAACCGGGCGGAGGCATTACCCCTTCTAAGGCCGTCTTGACCTTCGATTCGACCTCCCATGTGAGTGTGGAGATAACTACTTTCTCAGGTAAAATACACTCGGGAGTCACCGGGCGTTCGGATGGATCAAAAATACGAGATAAAGAGTCGGGTTTGATGTTCTTGGAACCCGGGCGGTACGATAGAACAAAGTCAAAATGTCCGAAAAAAAGTGCCCATCGAGCCTGCCTGGAGTTGAGTCTTTTGGCAGATCTAATATATTCCAGGTTCTTATGATCGGTCCAAACGATAAAAGGTACCCCCGAACCCTCTAACCAATGGCGCCACTCCTCCAGAGCTAACTTGACTGCCAACAACTCTCTGTTACCAATGTCATAGTTACGTTCGGCAGGAGATAAACGATGGGACAAAAACGCGCAAGGGTGCATCTTGTCATCTGAGGAAGAACGTTGGGATAGAACTGCACCTACCCCCACCTCTGACGCGTCGACCTCCACCACGAACTGACGTGAAGGATCAGGGGCAATCAGGATGGGAGCAGAACTGAAGCGGCTCTTGAGGTTAGCGAATACAGCCTCGGCTGTATCGGACCACCTGAACGTCATTCTGGGGGAGGTCAAGGCAGTCAGAGGTGCGGCTAGTTGGCTGAAATTGCGAATAAAACGCCGATAGAAATTGGCAAACCCCAGAAACCTCTGTAGGGCCTTACGGGAATCTGGACTTGGCCAATCCATCACAGCCTTAACCTTGTCAGGGTCCATGCGTATTCCCTCAGATGAGATGATGTAGCCTAAGAAAGGAACAGACTGTGCATGAAAAGCGCATTTCTCCGCCTTGACAAAAAGCCCATTCTCTAGCAACCTCTGAAGCACTCGTCTGACGTGCTGAACGTGTTCCTGGAGAGAAGATGAAAAAATCAATATGTCATCCAGGTAAACATATATGAACTGGTCAACCATATCTCTCAGCACGTCATTGACGAGTGCCTGGAAAACTGCTGGGGAGTTGGACAGCCCGAAGGGCATGACCAAATATTCAAAATGGCCCCTGGGGGTGTTAAAAGCAGTTTTCCATTCATCCCCCTTCCTGATGCGAACCAAATGATATGCATTGCGTAAGTCCAACTTTGTGAAGACAGAGGCTCCCTGCAACCGCTCGAAGGCTGAAGACATCAACGGCAAAGGATAAGTATTCTTTACCGTGATGTTGTTCAACCCTCGGTAATCAATACACGGTCGCAGAGATCCATCTTTCTTACCAACAAAGAAGAACCCCGCCCCCGCCGGAGAAGAGGAAGGGCGAATGAATTCAGAGGCTAAAGAATCAGAAATGTATTTCTCCATGGCCTCCCTCTCCGGAACAGAAAGAGAGTATAACTTGCCCTTAGGCGGAGACGTACCTGGTATAAGATCTATAGCACAGTCATAGGGACGATGCGGAGGAAGAGAAGCAGCCCGAGACTTACTGAACACTTCCTTCAGGTCGAGGTACTCCGCGGGCACGTTAGACAAATTCACTGACTCCTCCTGCAAAACAGAACTAGACACCGAAGAACAAGCAGACATTAAACAAGACGCATAACACTTAGTGCTCCACGCAAACACAGAATTGTGGCCCCAGTCAACCCTGGGATTGTGCTGGGTGAGCCAGGGATGACCGAGGACCACCGGAGCATGAGGAGAGTCCAGGAGTAGAAATGACAGTTCTTCAGTGTGGTTGCCTGAGGTTATGAGTGTCAATGAATCAGTGGTGAATGAAATGACAGGTAGTTCTTGTCCGTTGAGTGCATTGACAGAAATCGGGTTAGTGAGTGGTATGATGGGAATCTGCAGCTTACGTGCTAATGACAAGTCCATGAAATTTCCCTCGGCCCCAGAATCCAGAAGTGCATGACCGTTGTAATACCGGGTTGCCCATTGCAGTCTCACCGGGAGGAGGGTGGAGGAGGTCTTGCTGGTGGAGATCCCGCCCGACAGTAGCCTCCTGCTTACTGCCGAGCTCGATCTTTTACGGGGCAGGTGTTGATGAAATGTCCAGTTCCGCCGCAGTAAAGGCACAAGCCCCGGGATCTCCGTCGTTCTCTCTCCTCCCGGGAGAGCCGAGCTCTACCCACCTGCATGGGCTCGTGATCGAAGGTTGGACTGACCGTATCGCTGCCACTGGCTCGAAGTGCTGGAAAGGCCTCTGGAACCAAGGTCCTGCGGGAATGTTGTTCCACTCGCTGCAGTCGAGCATCCACCCGCAGGGCCAACTCGATAAGTCCATTAAGATCCTTAGGGAGATCCAGGGCGTAAATTTCTCCCTGGATACGGTCAGCCAGCCCATGCAGGAATCTATCCCACTGCGCCTCCTCGTTCCAGTTACACTCCGCGGCGAGGGTGCGGAACTCGATCGAGTAGTCGGTAACCGATAGGTCTCCCTGGCGAAGATCAGCTAGTTGACGTGCAGCTTCCCTTCCGGCCACCGCTCGATCAAACACCCTCCTCATCTCAGCCGCGAGTGACTGGAACGAGGAACAGCATGGATCCTTATTTTCCCACACCGCCGTCCCCCACTGTGATGCACGTCCAGACAGTAGAGTGAGAACCAGAGCCACCTTGGCTTCCTCTGAAGCGAAAGTCTGCGGTTGCAGATCAAAAAACAGGGAACACTTGGTTAGAAATGCTCTACACAGTTGTGGTTCACCATTGTACCTCTCAGGTGCAGGTAATCTAGGCTCCGGTGGATGGTTAATCTGCGGCGGCGGGGGTGGCGTTGGCGGTGTGGGCGGCGCAGTGGGAGGCGTAAGATCTTGAATACGCTGGGTGAGCTCGGACACCTGCGCTACCAAGGCTTGAACCGCGCGTCCAGTCAGGTTCAAGTTCTCCTCCTGCTGGTCCATCCTAGTAGCGCTCCTGGACAGGAATTCAGCCAGGTCAGAGTCTCTTGCTGCATCCATGAGGTCAGATCGTTCTGTCACGTAAAATAAGGACAGAAGATGCAAATGCAAGAATAAGGTTTATTGAATGAACATGTAGTCAGAGATATAAAGCACACAGTAGATGGTCCCTGGTAGCGCAGGATGGCAGATGGGCAACCCGGATCCCGTGGTGTAAACAGGTGAGAAGATATCCTTGAAGACGATGACAGGAACACCAAACGAGTCCGCAGAGTGAAGAGACGAAACAGGATCCACAGAAGACGACAGGCAGAACGAACTCGACAGGAACACCACACCGGGAATCAGGAACACCAAACGAAGACTCACTACACAAGGGAAAATCCCACAACGATCTGACAAACACAAGACGAAAGACCATGAGCTTAAATAGAGATCGCTGATCAGAATCAGCTGGCGCTGATGACAATCAGCGGCTGATCAGCGACCACGCCCACACACACACACACACAACACAAACACAGCGCGAGAAGGAGTCAGTGAATTCATGAACCGTGACACTGTCCTTAGAGTATTAGTAGACTGTCTGCTTAATATTTGCTAACACTTTATTTTGTTGGTCCCCCAACAGACATTCTACTGACTATAAGTAACTTGGCAACTACAAGTCACCTTATTCTACTGACCCGAACCCTAACACCTTAACATAACCTACCAGTCTACTGACAGTCCACTACAGTCTACTAATACTTTAATGAGAGTTAGTTGACATGTAGTTGAAAAGTTACTTATAGTTAGTAGAATGTCTAAAGTGGACTATCGAAATAAAGCGTAGCTGTATATTTTCTTTTTATTATTGCTTAACTTAGAATTAACCTTATTCTGCCCCTGTTTGCTATATGGTCCTTTCTATGAACAAGAGAGACGGATTTAATTACATATATGTGATATTTCAATGGTATCTGTAATTGTGTGATGTACTCTGTTTATGTGAAAAAAATCAAAATAAAGTGAAAAAAAAAAAAAAAAGTCAACAAGACATCTCTGAATGTCCTTAATAACAGCAGCGGGGGGGGGGGGGGGGGGGGTCCAATACAGTAATTTTATGCCATAACGATGAAGCAACAAGATTATTGACTATTAAGACCCCTCCCCTATAGGACAGCTGGGGAATTAGCCATTTCCAGTTACATAACCGGTGACATACTTTTTCCAATAGTCCTTCCCAGTTTTTTTCCTGAAACAACCAGGGAATATCAAAATAACACAGCAATTAACTCTGGGTCACACAGGTTTGTGTGCACCAGGAAGGTCAGAGACATGAGTGCAAGCAATTAATACAAAGAGTCTTTATTGACATACAAAAATAGTTAAAACAGTATATTCTTTAAAAGGAAATTCTTTAAATAACATAGGGCAGTATGAAATGGTAAACACCAACACTCCACACACAAGGATCTGGAGAACTCAAAAACATGAACACTTGTCTCCTAAAAGACAGCACATGTTTAAGCGCAGGATTTTTAAATCCTAAGGAAACCGGTTTAACCTCGCTTACTTTTTTGAATTTTGCAAGTTCTGTCACAATGACCGCATTTTCAATGAACGGAGGGACGTTTAAACAGCGGAGTGGTATTAATGAAAATTTATTTCACCCACAAACCGTTCTCAATAACCATGTTGACCAATGCTTCTGTTTTAAGAAAAACAACTACGGCTTTATTCACTAGAAGCCGAGACGATATTTCCATAGCCTAACTGCTCACCAACCACTATCACAACATCTCCAACTGTAGCACTGGCCTCTGGCACACGCCTGAACCCACGGCGGAGGGATAATGGCGTCCTTCACCTGTGGACGACACACCTAACGCCAGGTGACCCGCACACTGTAGGCCTACTTACTAGAACCCTAAATTAAACTTTACAAAGAGTAAACTAAAAAAAAATCAAGAAATGGAAAAGAAAAAAACACACAAAATATAAAGAACAGCGCATGAAAGAAACACGCTCTCACACACGCACCCTCCTCACTCCCAGCATGCACTCAGAGAGAGAGACGCCACATATATAGGGCCTACTGATGGGTCACATACAGGGCGCTCGCGCATTAATCTTCATCAGTCATTAATGTGCTCCTCTCAGTAATTAAGACACAGATGTAAGTGTGGAAATAATTATGAATGTGAGATACTGACTTTGTATTTAGAGGATTGATACAAATACAGAAAACAAATTCTTTAATTACTAATTGATTACTTAGGCCATATATCTTGAAAATGAAAGATACAGTTTAATTTAATCAGAGAAAGCCGATTGACAAAGAGTATTGACATAGAAACATCAGAAACACATTAAATAAAAGGCAAGTTTACTCAAATTAAAAGTTACAATAATATTTAGAATGTTTGGTGATTGTTAATAAAAGATAAACATAAACATCTGTCAATGTCAGACCTTTTTTACTGTATGCTGAATGACTATAATTACAAATTTCATCCCCAGAAATTTAAAAATAATAAATATATCCAACAAATAGAGGCATCAGTATCAGTGTTGGTCATACTGGCCTTCATTCTAGTACTGGAGTACAGCAAACATGTAAAAGATCTGTCTAATGTCTTTAATTGCATTCATCTGGAGATTAAAATGAAATTGCACAATTTAATGTTGGGTGCGATTAATCTCAGTGTGTGGTTAATTCATTAATTTGTTTAATCGGTTGACAGCAATAGTTTCTGCATATTTGATCAAAATATTATGTCATCACAATGAGTCCATCTTAGCAGACCAGCTCAGACTAAACTGGTCCTGTCGGGTTTAGATGTTGAACACTGAGATTCTGCCTGCAGACCAGCACACACACGAGAGGGTCTGAAATCAATCTCACACTCACCAAGAAACGAGGAATAAACTCAACATGAAAAGACTGACGAAAAGAATGATTAAAGAATAAGAAAACAATGGGCAGTAAAAGCACCAGCAGAGTGAATATAAACACAACCCAAATATGATGATCTGGTTTTCTGGATGTGTGAGAGTGACGATCAGTACAACACAAATCTAAACAAGATATTATCCATGTGATCACTGATATAATTAACACTAAAATATCAACCAAAAAATACACTTCTAATAATAAAAACTCACAGATAATGATAAAGAGAAACACCAGTATGTAGAAAGCGATGAAACAGTGTGAAGAGAAAACCGAAGCAGTGTACAGTGGATATTTCACTGAGAGAATTCCCTCTAGCGCCACCAGCTGGTTCAGGACGAGACCACAGTGTCTTGATGAGAACCATAAAGATACAAAAACACGAAATGTCAAATTCCAGTCGAACTCATATAAGACCAGTTTTAACAGTATGATGGGACTCAAGAAAATCTCAACACAGTCAGTGAGGAGGAGGAGGATGATGAAGGCTGAAATACGGTGTCCATTCTTTCTGTGATGAATTAGATCGCTGGCAGACCAAACAAGAGCTGGTAGACCTGCACACACACCGATGATGATGAAGATGGACCATCTGTCCTTTATCTGTAGAGGGACCAGAGCCCTGAGAAAATCATACTTTCTCATATTCCAGTCTGTCTTTGATCTCTTTGAGATATCCAGCTGAAAATATATAATTAAATAAATGAAAAAGTGAAGAATTAGTATCTGCTGAATAAATGCTGAGCAACTTTCAGAAGACACAAAGCTCATTCCAGCTAAACATACAACTGAAAATATTCAGACTGAAAATATTAATGCATTCTACCCTTATGAAACAAAAATATATGAGAATATACTGCAAAATATAATGCGATATATTACATAATGCATTTCCATATATGGGAAACTAGTGCTTATATTTTCAATATGCTGCAATATATGCATTGACTGTGTATGGCTGTATATTAATGCATATAACATATTTATAAATGAAGACAAAAAATAGCATTACATGTAATATTCACAAAGTTTTATCCTTTTTTGTGTACAAATACTGCACATACATGTTCCCAGAAAAATATGAATGCATGTACACACACACACACACATATATATATATATATAGTGCTTTTGAAAATATGAAACATTTATAATGTAAATAATTTAAAAATATAATAAATATATTACAATATATTTTTCTCTACATATGTGTGTGTTTATGTTGCATGAGTAAATATATCGGCAATATATTACACATGCAGTACCATATCTGATCACATTTATCCATCTATATATAATGAAGTGTATTACTGAATATAAAATTACATACATTATGATATATTAGTAAATATATTGTCTCATTTTTCTATATATAAAAAGCGGCAATTTCTTATGTATTATTCAATATATTGTAATATATGAACACAATATATTAGTCTGTATATTTTTAAATATACTTTTAAACCATTTCATATATTGATCATTCATATATAGGGAATTATATATTTTCATAAGGGTAGTCTGTATCACATCATGTCAGTTCATCTTTAATAACTAAAAGTGAAGTAAAATAAACAACCATGTCTTACCTAGATATATTCAGGAGATTTCTGCAGCGCTGTGCTCATGGCATAAGAACGTTTGCAGTCTTGATGGATTTCTTCTCTCGTTCTGTCTGTGTTTTTGCTCTTTCTTCTCTTTTCTACTGCTGGTTTCTGGTTTATCTGCTGATTTGATCTCAGCTCTCACATCTGAGCTCTGACTGTGGTTTCAGTAAGAAACACGGATAATATCTACTTAAACCATCTTTACTAAATGTTTAAAAGCTTTAAGTGAAATTATATAGCACCTCTGTAAAAGTAGTGTAGATAAATTAAGTCTTTCCCCACGATTTTCTGTTATTCATTTTTTTTTTATTAAGTTTTATTATCATACTGGGAATTTGTCCTCTGCATTTAACCCATCCAAGTTAGTGCACACACATTAGGAGCAGTGAGTAGTGACATTACCTATCATTCTTGAGATTCGAACCTGTGACCTTTGGGTAACAAGTCTGACTCTAACCATTAGGCCCCCAATAGAGAAAAGATCATATTAATATAATAGACACAGGGTTGTAGTGGAAATAACATTAATTGACATACCCTTGACGGTTAACTGATGTAAAAAAGGCCTATCACTGAAACCACAGTCACAATTTGTGAGCTGAGAACTGCAACCACACAGACTTCAAAACCACCAGATAAAACCATCAGAAACCAGTGGAAGAGCAACACATTCTCACTCTAAAGACGTCAAAAACTGAGACATGGTTAAGTGCTTTGCACATCACTATTGTAGTTCAATAGGCAATTCATAACTAATTTACAATTCAGTCAGGGCCACTTTCGTCAAATGTATATTTATTATAATGAGGCATACAGTTAGTGTTGACGGTATGGTTCTGTTATGGGCAAAATCCACGCGCCCGTCTATGCAGCCATGCCTGAACAGAGCGGCGAGAGCAGCAAGTAAAACCCCCTGGGGTAACTTAACACATCCAGTAATCATGCATACATAATTACAATCACAACTTACATGAGTGTTGTAAACAAGCCAGAATACATGAAAGATGATACAATGAAATTAAATATGACAGTAATGAACATAAGTGATTATATTACAGATTCAGCTAGGTGGAGCTGGGGATGGAGGGGGGAGTTAGATGCTGTGTCTAGATAAGCAATAGAGAGGCTGAATCAATGGGGATTTAAAGGAAACGCTGTGATGAGTGTCACAACTGGATTGGTAAACGTCAGGAACTGACTGTCAGCTGGTGCAAGCTTGACTGACATGGCCAGCCTGAACTAACAAGAAGCTCAATTTTGGCAAATTGGTGGCTAATTCATATAAATTCGTATGATTACAGATGATTTCTTATGCCACAGTGGTTGTGTTTAGTGGACCTCAATGCTTCCTTACTTTACCTTGCTTACCTTTACCTATTTTTCAGTGATATTGTTTTTTTCCTAATTGCTTTATCTTCATTTTCAAATACATATTTTCTCAAAACAGTAAATTCAGATCTCTGATCTCAGTTTACACCAGATTTGAATATCTTATTCTTTTAAGAAAATTGCACATGGCACATGAATAAAGAGTAAGTACATTTGTCTACAGTTTGCACAATAACTAAAAGCACATGACTTGCTGATCAAAACTGATGGGCTGATTCTTAGTGAAATTGTCATGCTCATAACATCTTATAAACATTCGTTCAGAATTCATGTCACACTGACGTTCTGTTGGCAAGAATCATCTAAGTTTAAGGAAAAAATATAGCATTGTAAGACATAGAAAAAGGGAACCTGTCGTATAACACTGAAGGATCTGAAGTCTTCTGTTATGAACTGCCCCGAGACACGAAGGTTGAGGATCCAAATGCAGTTTATTAATAATTGTATATAAACTTAGTACTCTTCTAATATATTCTGTGCACTTTAAATCAAGTCTTTTTAGGGATAGCTCACCCGAAACTGTCCACTGACTTCTAATGTATGGACAAAGAAATCTCAAAATATTGTCTTTTATGTTCCACAGAAGAAAGAAAGTTATCCAATTTTTAGTCGACATGAGGGCATATGTACATTATGTCAATTTTCATTTTTGAGTGAACCATCTTTTTAATACATTTACATTGAATCATTTAGCAGATGCTTTAATCCAAAGCGATTTACAAATGAGGAGAACAATAGAAGTTAAACTAACAATATTCAAGTGCTGTGAATGATAGTGTGAATAGTAGTTATTTGGTAAAAGAGTATAATGTACATGAATTAGGAACATAAGCAAGACTATGACATTAAACTACTTGATGTTGTTGATCTGTCAGTCTATCGGGGGAATTAATGAGAATAAACTGTGCTTTATACAACCCTCCTCTCCATCGTATGATAAAGTCCTGCTGATACAGAACGTCAGCAGAAGCATCAACGGCACATCAATACATCTTTGATAAAACTCTGTTTACCGGATGTGTTTAATGGAGCGCAAACAGAGCAACTGAGTTTTGAGTTTTATGAATCAAAGAGTTATCTCTAATAAACCTAAATGTCACAGAAAGGAAGGGTGTGTGCAGTGAGAAGAAGGACATTGACTTCATTTATTGAGTGCAGATGTTTAAACTGAACTGCAGGCGGTCTGTGAATGAGACGCAGACTTTTGCATTGAAACACAGCAGGCAAACGCTGCACTACTGTCTCGAGAGTGTTCGTCCCAGCTGTGTGTCGAACTCTGATGTGTGTCAGTTCTACAAAAGCAGTGAACAGACTTCATTAACCCTCTAACATCAGTTCTACAACAGCAGTGAACAGACTTCATTAACCCTCCAACATCAGGCCTCAAGAACATGTACAACACACAGTCAGCCAGTGGGTTCAGATACAGGAGATAACTAGACAAATATCTAAATATACTAAACAATGTAAAACTGTTGTGACAGGAAAAAAAACATACAGTAAAACTGATTATGAAGGGGAGAATGAGAAAAGTGTAAGTCAGAAGCACCAGGAGCAAACTGCCCAAAATTTTCTTGCGCTTTAGAGAAGTAAGTGATACGCGTGAAAGACCGCGACAAGTGCCAACAAAACACAGAATGATTATCAGATAGAGTATTAAACAGGCGATCGGTAGGGACAGAGGGCTTAGTATGACTGCAAAGATCAGAGGAACAAACCAGGTGATCACAGAAACGACACAGCAGACTTTTAGTGAATGATGAGATCTGTACCAGATAGGATGAGAAACCAGAAGATATCGTTCAAAAGCAACACATGCCATAAAATACAGACCCACAATCAAACTATACATATATGTAATTTTGGCATCCTCTGACTCTGTGATTGTGTGTGTTAATCTACAAATGATCTGAATGAGATCTGAAAGAATCAAATGAATAACAAACACTGGAGTGGAGCGATTAGATTTGATAAGAGCACACAACGCAAACAGAGTTAAGATCATGATTGGAATCTCAATGGCTGAAATTATACTGATAATTAATGGGTCTGCAGACTCAAGTTTCCTGAGAAATTCCCTCATCTGATCGTCATCATAATTTACTCCACTTGATCCGTTGCTGCTGGCATTTTGTTCTGCCATTGTTTCATGAAATCTTGACAGGCAACACTAAATAACAAACCAGTCATTAGTTTAAAAAACATGCATTCATTTACTATTTACTACTTTATTAAAAACATTAGGGAAATATATGACATATAACTTGTTTTCTGTGTGATTGTTGAAATAAAGTTTCCTCAGTTTGCTTTACATGTTGTTTAGAGGAGATGTGTGTAATGTTAGAAAGCTTGAAATACGTGAAATGTAAGATTAAAGTTTGGAAATCCTCCATTTGAACAACATCACAGAAGCAAGAATGCTGTTGTTCTGAATATTCAGTCCAGCACAGCTGCAAGTGTACAATGGTTTATTAAACTAGGAATAACTCTTGAAGAATTTATGTTACTGACAGGATTGTGTGTTTCGTCTGCAGGTCAAAGCAGAAGTTTGTGGAGCAACACACAGACTGACAGATGTTTCACAAGTTTCCACTGCCGTGTTTAAAGAGCTCTTCATTCACTGCACACACTGTAAAAACACACATCCTAAAGCTACAGTTACAACAAGCTGAACAACATGTGCTAACATTTGAATAAAGGCTGAAACACAATGACACAATAATTCCCACATGAGACGACATGATCTTACCTGGAATCAGACTGAAGACTGAAGACGCTGCTCATCAGGAGATGATGGTGTTTATGAGCTGCTCAGCGTTCTTTTATAGCCTGAATTAACCCCAGAAACACCAAACAAAGATGCATTAAACATCATTAACAGTTAATGCACATGCAACCGCATCAGCACTCAGCAAACCAAACCAAACTCCACAATATAAAACCATTTAAAATAAGACACAAGTGTTATAGAAAGGAGAATGTGAATGGCCAGAAATACAGTGACATAATACTAAGATTTTTTCATACTTTAAATATTTAAAAATATGTTAAATGCAGAAAGAGCAAAATAAAATCTTATAGCTTTTACTACTGAAAACGTACTTGGTTACCTACGTAACCTCAGTTCCCTTAGAGATACACTTGGATGTGAAAGTAAGTGTCTTTTAGATCCACTGAAAAGAACCAGTCTCCTGGGCGAATTTGCGCTAGGATGTGTCTGGTTGTAAGCATTCTGAATGGCCGTGTCATGAGGGCCTTGTTCAGATGTAAAACCCCGACTCGCTTTGTGATGCGGGGACTATCTCGATAGCCCCTTTCGCTAGCAGACATGATACTTCGGTGCGGAGGACATGAGCTATGGCGCTCCTTACCTAAGTTTGGATAACAGTGCGAAAGCGCGGTGGTCTGCGGGCGAACTGAAGCGAGTAGCTGCGCTTTATAATGTTCATTACCCAATCTGAAACTCCGGGAATGGCCTGCCAAGCCAGAGCCCGATGAGCCAGAGGTAAGATCATATCTGACGGTGGAACGCCCAGACTTGGGGGCCCAAACCGGTTTATGTGAGAGGTTTTGCTCGATTTGTGCTTTTTGTAGGTGTTTGGGTGCAGGGGTGCGTGACAGATGACGGGCCCATGTTCTGCATTTAATACTGCTCCAGCCGCCTGAGCTGAAGAGGGGGCTGTGAGAAGCACTCGAGCGATCTTCGGGGCTGGTCCGGCCGCGGCGGGACATAGACCCCTCTTTCTGCCGGCTAGGACGGCTTCCTGGGCTCGTGGTCGAGCATGAGTTTCGGCCAGGGGCCCTGGCGCTTGGGGAACGGGTACCGTTTAGCTGGCTTCAGACGCTGGCTGGTTTCAGCCACCGGGGCGGGGCTGATAAACCTGCGGCGCTGTCTTTTCTGGCTGTGGCGTGCTCTCGGGGTGCCGTGAAGCCGAACTGGAGTGCTTTGGAAGTAAGTGCTTCATAGCACTGGAAGCCTTCTGAGCTTTGGTGAAGCGCTCTGCGAAGCCGCTGACGGATGGGCTGAAGAGACCAGTTGTTGAGACCGGTGAGTCGAGGAAGGCGGTCTTATCCACGTCCCTGATCTCAGTCAGGTTAAGCCATAAGTGGCGCACCAATACTACTAGGCTGGCCATGTTGCGGCCGATGGCCTGAGCAGTGGTCTTAGTCGCCCGTAGCGCCAAGTCTGTAGCACTGCGGATGTCCTTGAAGGCATCCGGGTCAGGTCCTGACTCATCCATAGCGCGGAGGAGCTTAGCCTGGAACACCAGCTTAGCCTGGAACACTCATTTGTGGAGTGGGAGGGCACAAATGAGCGGCGACCGCTTCTTCAAGTGGCGGGAGCGTCACATAGCCCTTTTCCTCAGCGCCGTCAACAGTGGAGAGTGTAGTAGAGGAAGAAGAGCGCATTCGCCCTGAAAAGGGCACGCGCAAGCTTTTTGTGAGCTCCTCGTGGACCTCGGGGAGAAATGGAGCGGCGTGCTGGCGAGGGGCCTGTTGGCGCCCCGGCAGGTACCACTCGTCGAGGCGGCTTTTAGCGGGTTCAGCTGGGGAAAGCCCGTCAAGACCCAGCTCGTCGACAGCGCGAGACATGACACGGAGAAGCTCGGCGTCAATGCTCGCTCTGGTGTCGAAACGATCACACTGAGAGGGAGGGGTGGGATCCGCGGAGCCCGACCAATCCTCACCCTCAGATGCCGCCACTGAAACTGCATAATCCAGTTCCTCAGCAGATCCGCCAAAAGAAACGTGTCCCGCCGCTTCAAGAGAGGGGCGTTGGTTGCTTCTTGTGAACAGAACCGGAGATGAGTCAGATCCTGGTGTAGGCGAGGCACGCGATGAAGGACCCGGCGTGCACGCGCTGAAATCACCGCGTTCAGGGATCCTCTGATTGCACCGCTTCTTCCTACAGGGCTCGTGGGGCGCCGAAGACGAAAGATGGGCGGGTTCACTCTCTGAAGTAGCGAGAGTGAGTCTGGATCGGAGGACTGCAACAGGCATGCTATCACAATGATGACAGCCAGGGCCGAGACAGACAGCGCACTGGGTGTGTCGGTCTGACACATGCAGGGGAATCCTGCAGGATTCGCAGATGGGGAGAGGCATTTGCAACTGCTCTTTTAGAAAAGCGTATGTAAAGGATACTCGCCGAATGCCACAGGGAAATGCTTAGCTGGGCACTGAAGCTGTTCCGCTGAGGGGCTGTTCTACGGCGAGCAGCTTCCTAATCCGGAGAAATCAGCGACGAGGTAAGTCTCAGAGCTGAAGGAGAATAGATCTGTCATATGGCGAGTTTTCTCTCAATTTATACTCTCGTGCCGCGTCCATGTTGGCGCTCTCGAGTCTGGCAGGGCGCCAAGCGCTCCCATTGGATTGCGCGCTCCTGCTCACTCGCCATAGGTTCGTGCAGTTGCCGCAGCACAGCTAATCAGCTCGCTTGCATGAGCTATGATGCTCTCGCTGTGCAGCTGCAATGCGTTTTAAAATAAAGGCTTCAATATTCTTGAGAAAAGGAGTTTTCCCACAGCGTTTGCAACGCAGTACGAGAGAACGTTCTCGTAAGGGAACAAAATCATTACATGTTTATTTGCAGTGTCATTCCAGACACTGATGTGTGTGAATCTCCACATCAATCTGTCAGTAAACGTTGAGTTAGATTGATTCTGCACTACGCTTTAATAATGTTCCACTAGTCTGTGTCTGATTCTTATTATTGACACTGTATCCACACGAGAAATGGGCATTTCTGATCAATATTTATAAATAATTACAAAATGTGCATTCCACATGTTAAATTATGTTGTGTTAATATTAGTGAAAAGCTAATTCATGTTCAGATATTGTGAACATTAGACTTTTTTACAGTACGGTACACTTGAGGAACAATCAAACAGCATCTTAGCTTAATGTAAATAATGACAGTAATGAACACTTTCATCCACATGTTGATAGTGAACACAAAAGTGATGTGATGCATATATTTCACATATAATGATTTAGAAGATTGTAATAGCTAAAATTATAAACAATACAGTTTTCATGCATTCTTTAAAGTTTCAGTCAAGAAGGATTTAACTTGAAGCACATCTACTGAGTATCATAATTGATTTGGTTTCTGCCATTAGAAAACACTCTGATTGAGTGGATGAGGGTGATTTCCTCAATTTTCAAAAGCCTGATGCCCGAAAGCTTTTTAGTAAGAGATTCAGTAGCAGTGATAATTTCGTTAACGAAAACTATGACAAAAAAATGTTCGGTGACAACCTTTTTTTCCCTGACTAAAGCCCTATTCAGTCAGGATTAGCTTTACAAGGGTAGATGGAGTAATGTAATTTTACCACAGGATGTCTGTAAATATAATGGCCAATTAGCACGGGATGAGATATCTCAGTAAAACTATCAGAAGTGGGAGGAGTAACACGATTTACACACCCCGTCACCCTCCTGTCATTATGTGTGTATTAAGTTGCTTCCTGATATCATGTGCGAAAGCACATATAACTTATATTTATATATATATAAAACAATTAGGTCTGGTCGAACAATGTATTAATTAAATTCAGATTGGATTATGTTGGTAATAGGCACTTATCTAACGCTAAAAGATGTTTCGTGCCTCTAACAAGTTCTCTTCCCTACTTCCAGTTGTTGCCAGCCAGTGGTGAAGTTCTTCAGTGCAAAGCACATGTGCATGTCCTGGAAGTAGTTCATGATCATGGTCCTACGGTGACCGGGAGGGGACATGTTCGGTTCACTTATTTTTGTCGTGGCCACAACATATAAACTCGTGGGAACGTGATATTAAGTCGTGGGAACGTCATAATATCTCGTGGGAACGTCATATTAAGTCGTGGCCACGAGATCATTTTGTTGAGGTAACGACATCATTATGTCGTGGCCACGCGATGCAAATTCGTGGCCTCGAGATCATATGTTGAGGGAACGATATATTTTTCTCGTGGCCACGACTTCATATTTTGAGAGAACGACATCTATTTGTTGTGTCCACGAGTTGAGGGAGCCACAGCGGCCAATACTGTAAACGTACCATATAGACTGGGCTACAGCAGAGATGGAGATGACAGAAGAAATAACATTTTACTTTAAATTAGGAATGTCAGATAAAGATATAGTGCGGTCTTTGGCATTAAGACATGGGTACGTTATAAGTGAAAGACACATTGCGCATTCTTAGACTTTTTTGTCGCACGCATATTTAGGAACCGTCTCAAAATTACATGCGACATTGGCATAAACGTTTCTAACTTCAATAGCATTTGAAGACAATGACTTACAGTCATAAAACCAACTGTACATTGTTCACCCAGGTCTCATGTATGATGCACGCCTTTTAGATTTTTGATATTTATATCAATAAACTGCTAAATCATATGCAAATATTGCTATGTATTTCACTATTGCCACATACCTGACACATACCTTGTTCTCTCAAAATATGAAGTCGTGGCCACGAGAAAAATATATCGTTCCCTCAACATATGATCTCGAGGCCACGACTTTGCATCGCATGGCCACGACATAATGATGTCGTTACCTCAACAAAATGATCTCGTGGCCACGACTTAATATGACGTTCCCACGAGATATTATGACGTTCCCACGACTTAATATCACGTTCCCACGAGTTTATATGTTGTGGCCACGACAAAAATAAGTGAACCGAACATGTCCCCTCCCGGTCAAGCATGCTTTACACAGCCAGAAAAACCTGGAATCCCGGCTTTCTGGCAGCTGGTATTTATGTAGTTGTTCAATTCAATTCAATTCAATTCAAATTCAAATTTATTTGTATAGTGCTTTTCACAATACATATTGTCTCAAAGCAGCTTTACAGAAAGTGCATTTCAGAAATGTACATAGAAAAGTTAGTTAATCATGTATTAATTTAGGGCATAATACATCGCCAGGTTTGAGTCGTCTCTTCACAGGCGTCGAGTCGTCTCTTCACGGGTGTTGGGGCATCTGAAGGTTCCATGTGAGGCTGGATACAAACTGGAACTGACGAACTCTATCTATGACGAACTAGCTTCCCGAGATAACGACAGAAAAGCAGATGGGAAATAATTAGCATAGCTGCTGTTCATAATATTAATGCATTCGATATGATTCAACTGTAGTATAAAAGGTAGTATTATGCGAACGCTTGGCTAAAGAGATGTGTCTTTAATCTAGTTTTAAACTGGGACAGCGAGTCTGAGCCTCGAACAATATCAGGAAGGCCATTCCACAGTTTAGGAGCTTAATGTGAAAACGCCCTCCCTCCTTTAGTGGACTTAGATATCCTAGGAATGACCAGAAGCCTCGAATTTAGTGATCTTAAAGAGCGCGATGGATTGTAGGGCGATAGAAGTTCCGTTAAATACCCAGGAGCTAAACCATTTAGGGCTTTATAGGTCAGTAGTAATACTTTGTAATTGATACGAAACTTAATAGGTAACCAGTGTAGAGATGATAGAATTGGTGTTATATGAACATATTTCCTTGACCTAGTAAGAACTCTAGCAGCTGCATTTTGGACTAACTGTAGCTTGTTTATTGAGGATGCAGGACAACCAGCTAATAAAGCATTACAGTAATCTAGTCTCGAGGTCATGAATGCATGAACTAACTTTTCTGCATCAGAAACAGATAGCATGTTACATAGCTTAGCAATGTTTCTAAGGTGGAAAAAGGCTGTTCTTGTAACATATGAAATATGATTTTCGAAAGACAAGTTGCGGTCTAATATAACACCCAGGTCTTTTACTGTAGTGGATAAAGTAACAGAACATCCTTCTAAATTAAAGTTGTATTGTAAGAGATTTTGTGGGCAGTTTTTTGGGCCAATAAGTAATACCTCCGTTTTATCTGAATTTAATAGCAGAAAATTATACGTTGTAAAGGACCACTTTGGATTTTAATGTATGCTGTTGATTAAATGAAATATGGGTTGGGTTATTGGTAAAATATTTGTGGAAATGTTTGTAACTTATTCAAATAATTCTATCTTTTGTATGCGCTTTAATGTCATTTGTATGTGATTGACTGGAAATTCTGTGCACCTGTGATGTTGAAATTTGTCCCTTTGGTGGCACCGTAGTCTGCACAAGAGAAGATGAGCTTGTCATGATAGAAACACGGAAGCAAATGCAAGTTAACTCTTTTCTCTTTATTGTAAACCAGTTGATGATAGATAATGTCCAGGACGAAACAGGATAGTGGCGCAGGGACTTCGATGGTCAGATGTGCCGTGATGAAGGGTGATGACGTGACGTGACAAATCCAGGGTGAACATCCACGGGGACAAGAACAGGAACGAGGAGACACCGAGACTGGAACAAGACGAGATCACACACCGGGAACCACATACAACGATCTGACAAAGGAGATGAGAATTGAGTGAGCATATATAGGTGCTGAGACGAGCTGCAGCTGGTGACGGAGTGATGAACTTGATTGTTGATGAGTGCTGATCAGCCGACACGCCCACACAATCAGCACGCAACATACAACAACAGAAACACGAGACAAGAAAGAGGCATAGGATTTATGAACCGTGACAGTACCCCCTCCCCTAGGAACGCCTCCTGGCGTTCCCAGGCTCCCTTACCTGCCGATTGTAATCATCGATAAGGGAGTGATCCAGGATGTCTCTAGCCGGTACCCAACTCCTCTCCTCCGGACCGTAACCTTCCCAGTCCACCAAGTACTGAAATCCGCGTCCCCTCCGCCTTGAGTCCAGAATACGACTGACCGAATAAGTAGGTTCCCCATCTACGAGTCGCGGCGGGGGGGGAACCGGGACTGGCGGATTAATACGAGCAAAAAAAACGGGCTTAATTTTGGACACATGAAAGACGGGATGAATCCTCCTGTACACTGGAGGAAGATTGAGGCGGACTGTCACCGGACTAATGATTTTAGTGACAGAGAATGGGCCAATAAATTTAGGAGCAAGCTTATTAGAAACGGAGCGGAGAGGAATGTCCTTGGTAGAAAGCCACACTTTAGAACCGACGACATACACGGGAGGCTTACGCCGGTGGCGATCGGCTTTGGCCTTAGTGCGCGCCCCCACTTGGAGTAGAGTCTCACGGGCTCTAGTCCAAGTGCGGCGACACCTCTGGACGAAGGCGTGGGCAGAGGGGACCGCGACTTCGGATTCCAGACTAGGAAAAATAGGTGGCTGGTACCCTAGACTACACTCAAACGGTGATAGGCCCGTGGATGACACTGGCAACGTGTTGTGGGCGTACTCCACCATAGACAGTTGCTGACTCCAAGAGGAAGGATTCTTGGACACTAAACATCGCAACGTTCTCTCCAAATCCTGGTTGGCTCGCTCAGTTTGGCCGTTGCTCTGGGGATGAAACCCAGAGGACAGACTGACAGTCGCACCCAGGCATTTACAAAACTCTCGCCAAAATTTGGACACAAATTGGGGTCCTCTGTCAGAAACCACGTCTATCGGGAGGCCATGTAGCCGAAAGACGTGATTAACGACAATCAACGCTGTCTCCTTGGCTGAGGGTAATTTGGGCAAGGGAATGAAATGGGCCGCCTTCGAGAACCGGTCCACCACGGTCAAAACTACCGTGTGACCCTGGGAGGGTGGGAGGGCGGTGACAAAATCTAGAGCGATATGGGACCAGGGTCTCGAAGGCACCGGCAGCGGTTGAAGTAACCCATCTGGAGGGCGATTGGAAGTCTTACCTGTAGCACAAACTGAGCAAGCCAAGACAAAATTGTGAACGTCACGAGCCATGAGAGGCCACCAGAATCGTTGCTTGACCAAAAATTTAGTGCGATTAACTCCTGGATGGCAAGCCACATTGGAACAATGTCCCCACTGAATCACGCTGGACCGTAAACCCTCAGGCACAAATAAACGATTCGGTGGACAACGAGTCGGAGGCGTTACCCCTTCTAAGGCCTTCTTGACCTTCGATTCGATCTCCCATGTGAGTGTAGAGACGAATAGAGACTCTGGTAAAATGCACTCGGGAGTAGACGGGCGTTCGGAACGGTCAAAAATACGCGATAAAGAATCGGGTTTGATGTTTTTGGAACCCGGGCGGTACGAGAGAGTAAAATCAAAACGACCGAAAAAAAGAGCCCACCGAGCCTGCCTGGAGTTTAGTCTTTTAGCTGTCCGAATATATTCCAAGTTCTTGTGATCGGTCCAGACGATAAAAGGTACCCCCGACCCTTCTAACCAGTGGCGCCATTCCTCCAATGCTAACTTGACTGCCAATAACTCTCTGTTGCCAATGTCATAATTGCGCTCCGCAGGGGATAAACGATGAGACAAAAACGCGCAAGGATGCATCTTATCGTCTGAGGAAGAACGCTGGGATAACACTGCACCTACCCCCACCTCTGACGCATCGACCTCCACCACGAACTGACGTGATGGATCAGGGGTTATCAGAATGGGGGCTGAAACGAAGCAACCCTTTAGTTTGGCAAACGCAGCCTCGGCTGCGTCTGACCACCTGAACGTCGTTCTGGGGGAGGTCAAGGCGGTCAGAGGTGTGGCTAGTTGGCTGAAATTGCGAATGAAACGCCGGTAGAAATTGGCGAACCCCAGAAACCTCTGTAGGGCCTTACGGGAATCTGGACTTGGCCATTCTACCACAGCCTTAATCTTCTCAGGATCCATGCGCATTCCCTCAACCGACACGATGTAACCTAAGAAAGGAACAGACTGTGCATGAAAATCGCATTTCTCCGCCTTGACAAAAAGCCCATTCTCTAGCAATCTCTGGAGCACTTGTCGGACGTGTTGCACATGTTCCTGGAGAGACGAAGAAAAAATCAATATGTCATCCAGGTAGACATATTTGAACTGATCGACCATGTCTCGCAACACGTCGTTGACAAGTGCTTGGAAGACCGCTGGGGAGTTGGACAGCCCGAAGGGCATGACCAAGTATTCAAAGTGCCCCCTGGGGGTGTTAAAAGCGGTCTTCCATTCATCCCCCTCCCTGATGCGGACCAAATGATAAGCATTACGTAAATCCAATTTCGTGAAGACGGACGCTCCCTGCAACCTCTCGAAGGCTGAAGACATCAACGGCAAAGGATAAGTATTCTTTACCGTGATGCTGTTCAGCCCCCGGTAGTCAATACAAGGTCGCAGAGACCCGTCCTTCTTCCCCACAAAAAAGAACCCCGCCCCCGCTGGAGAAGAGGAAGGACGGATGAACCCTGTTGCTAGAGAATCAGAAATATATTTCTCCATGGCCTCCCTCTCTGGAACAGAGAGTGAATATAACTTGCCCTTGGGCGGAGACGTACCTGGCAGTAAATCTATGGCACAGTCATAGGGACGATGCGGGGGAAGAGAAGCAGCCCGAGACTTACTGAACACCTCCTTCAGGTCCAGGTACTCCGCGGGCACGTTAGATAAATCCACTGCCTCCTCCTGAAACACAGGGACAGAAACAGACGGACAAGCCGACACAAGACAAGACTTATGACAAAAACTGCTCCACGCAGACACAGAATTGGTCAGCCAGTCCACTCTAGGATTGTGACGGGTGAGCCACGGGTGACCAAGGACGATGGGTGCGAGGGGAGTGTCCAGAATGTAAAAGGAGATGACTTCTGTGTGATTTCCTGATGTGATGAGAGTGATGTCTTCGGTGATGAGTGAGATGGTAGGAAGTTCCTGGCCGTTAAGAGCGTGTACTGAGATCTTGTGTGTGAGGGGTCTGAGGGGAACTTGGAGTTTGCGTGCAAATGAATGGTCCATGAAATTACCTTCTGCCCCAGAATCCAGCAGTGCTCGACAGTCGTGAAGGTGAGTTGACCATCTCAGTCTTACCGGAAGGAGAGTAGATGTGGATGAGGACTTCTCGGCGGAGATCCCACCCGATAGTAGCCTCATACTTACTATCGGGCTGGGCCTTTTAACGGGCAGTTATAGGCGAAGTGACCCGCTCCTCCACAGTACATGCAAAGGCCCTGGGATCTCCGCCTCTCCTTCTCCTCCCGGGAAAGCCGGGCTCGACCCACCTGCATGGGCTCGTGATCGCAGACAGGGCTGACCGCGTCCCCGCCTCCGAATCGTTGGCCCTCGAACCCTCCTGTGGGCCGACTAGGCAACGTGCGTCGATTCATTCGTGATAACCGTGCGTCCACTCTTAATGCCAACGCAATCAGGTCGTTGAGAGAAGCTGGCAGGTCCATGGCATAAATCTCCTTCTGGACGCGGTCAGCCAGCCCATGCAGGAACATATCCCACTCGCCTCCTCGTTCCATTGGCTCTCCGCCGCTAGAGTCCGAAACTCGATGGAGAAGTCTGAAACGGATCTCTCTCCCTGTCGCAAATCGGCCAGCATCCTTGCTGCCTCACGTCCAGCGACGGACCGGTCGAAAACTCGTTTCATTTCGGCGGAGAGCTCCTGGAACGAGGCACAGCATGGGTCTTGATTCTCCCACACCGCTGTTCCCCAGAGTGCCGCCCTCCCAGTCAGCAGCGTCAGCACAAAGGCGACCTTAGTCTGCTCGTTGTTGAATGTTCTGGGCTGAAGAGAGAAGTGCATGGAGCATCGTGTTAAGAAAGCTCGACAGAAGTTAGGTTCACCTGCATAGGACTCAGGAACTGGTAGGCGGGGCTCCGACTGGGAGGGATTCTCTGGTGGTGGTGGGGGAACTGGCGGTGTGGGGGGCGCAGCGGGACCTCGCAGATGTTGAAGCTGTTGGGTGAGCCCGGACACCTGCGCCACTAGAGCCTGAACAGCGCGAGCTGTATCGCTGAGGTTCTTCTCCTGGGAGTCCATTCGAAGTATGCTGCTGTTCACAAATTCCTCCAGCGATCTGGTGGAGCTACTTGCTGCTTCCATCGAGGGGTCAGATCGTTCTGTCATGATAGAAACACGGAAGCAAATGCAAGTTAACTCTTTTCTCTTTATTGTAAACCAGTTGATGATAGATAATGTCCAGGACGAAACAGGATAGTGGCGCAGGGACTTCGATGGTCAGATGTGCCGTGATGAAGGGTGATGACGTGACGTGACAAATCCAGGGTGAACATCCACGGGGACAAGAACAGGAACGAGGAGACACCGAGACTGGAACAAGACGAGATCACACACCGGGAACCACATACAACGATCTGACAAAGGAGATGAGAATTGAGTGAGCATATATAGGTGCTGAGACGAGCTGCAGCTGGTGACGGAGTGATGAACTTGATTGTTGATGAGTGCTGATCAGCCGACACGCCCACACAATCAGCACGCAACATACAACAACAGAAACACGAGACAAGAAAGAGGCATAGGATTTATGAACCGTGACAGAGCTTTTAAAAGGTAGCTGGCGGGTGTGAATGGTATGCAGCTGTGTTTGAGCATACATGTGGTTTTTATCTGAGATTTTGTTTATTCATGAACTTGAACTCGACACCCGTTTTATGACGGAAGAAAGGACTATCGACGCTACATCTGAGTCATCTGCTATTCTGCACGTCATCTTTGTTCCGGAGGTTGCCATTGTTTGTTCCACGCATCCAGGCAAGTTCGTAAATTGGTAGCACATTTAACAGAGACTACAAATGTGGTGAGAGACTTTGGTTATCGAAAAAAAACAAAAAAACAACTGAAACTGAACTGTTTACTTACATGGCCATATCCTGATTGAAGTCGTAAGGCTAAATAAGGCTCTCGTGTTTGTGAGTGAATTGTGAAATATCTGAAAAGGTTACACATATGAAATGTTTAATGGTTTATTTTCACTCTTAAATTTTAAAACTTGTGAAATGTGATGAAATTGTATGGTAAAGAGCTGTACATCTCGAAAATTAACTTTAGCTATTCTAATTCTTATTAAGCTGTCTTGAATATTTAAAGTGTTTTTGGTATTTAATTGACATTTTGGGTAGGTCTATCTTAATTTGAAGTGAGCAGTGTTAGGTTACACCACCATCTTACCATCCACCAGCTGTTAACCACAGCTCCCTGAATCACTTTAATCTAGAAATACATCAATTAGTGATACAAACATGTCAGAAGAGAAATCTAGAAGCCCAGAAGAAACAGTCTCTCATGAACGAAAGCTTACAGAAAAAGGCAAACAAATGCGTGAAGAGGAAGCTAAAAGGCACGTAAAGGCATTTTTGAAAGCTTATGAATCTTGGAAGCAGATAGCACGAGAAGCTAGAACTAGGCTAAATAAATTCTGTTTGAAGGAGGATCTTGATAAAATAAACCAACACATTCAGAGTGGATATGACCGTGTAAATCAAAATTATGAGCCACTTAAACGCAATTCTCTTAGCACACCAGAGATTTTGCAGAAATTGGATGCTTGTAACACACTGACAACAGAAATATGTGACCTTGTGAGTAAACGGCTTGATGTAGGCTAGTTCAAGAGACCTTTAAAGAGGAAGCTGAAAAAGAAAGAGTGCTAATGATTTTGAGTCGTGAAGAATATAAATCTGTCTTTGGTGGGACAAGCACCGAAAGTGTTACTTCAGAAGAATCCATACAATTAGATAACCTGTCAATCACAAGCTCTAAGGCTTCTAGCAAGCGAGCAGATGCGGAAGCAGATCTCGCAGCCAAATAAGAACAGGCAAAGTCTATTGAAGAGATACAAGCTCAACAGGCCAAACTTATTAAGCTGGAAAGTGATTGGAAACTCCATGAGTCACAAATGTTGATAGAAATGAAGCAGAAACAAGCAGAAGTGGAGCTGAAGTTAGAAGAGGAGAAAACAAAGCTAAAAATGTTACAAGCAAGCATGGATGTGAAAGTGGCAGCAGCTCGAGTTAGAACATACAATAAACTGGAAGGTGATGTGGAGAACATGGTGGGAGAACCTAATACAGCCTCTGTTGTCAGAACCACTCCGGCTACATATTCAAACAGACAACTAGATACAGGAGTCTCCCTGTTCCAATCGCAACCATCATCTCAGAGTGTAACAGCCAACTTAGCTGAAGCAATTGCAAGCTCATTAAGTCTAAATCGTCTGCCTGTTCCTGAACCAACCATGTTTGCTGGTGATCCTTTGAAATTTGTTGACTTTTGGATGTCGTTCACAACTCTAATCGACAGGAAACCTATCTCTGCTAGTGAAAAAATGCTCTATTTGAAAGGCTACCTCTCAGGAGAGGCACGGAAGGCTGTGGAAGGATTCTTTTACCGGAGCTCTGAGGATGCATATGAAGGTGCTTGGGCAGTTTTAAAGGACAGGTACGGAAATCCATTCATTGTGCAGAAAGCGTTTCGAGATAAGCTAATGAAATGGCCTAAGATTAGTCCTAATGATTCTCTGGCACTTAGAGATTTTGCCGACTTTTTAAAGAGCTGTGAAGAAGCTACGCCCCATGTCAAAGGATTGGCCATTTTAAATGATTGTGAGGAAAATCATAAGCTCTTGAAAAAATTACCAGACTGGATTGTCCGCAAATGGAGCCGAATCGTAGTAGAGCAGCTTGATGCATCTGGAGAATATCCAATCTTTGAACACTTTACTAAGTTTGTGCTGAAGGAAGCCCGTATAGCCTGTAATCCCATCACTTCTTCCTTCTTGAGCTCCAGCTCAGTAGATGAAAAGTTCCCCAAGAGGGCAAAGGCCCTCAGTACAAGTGCCCAAACAAAATATCATGCATTTAAGTCAGAAAGTTTGTCTCCCTTCAAGCCAAAGCTGCCATGCCCTGTCTGTAAGGATGAGCTGCACGGCATTGCTAAGTGCCCAGTCTTTTCTGCCAAGTCTATGGGAGATAAAAGGGTGTTCATACATCAAAATTATCTATGCTTTGGATGTTTGCGTAAGGGACATATAACTAAAGATTGTAAAACACGACATGTCTGTGGAGTGTGTAGCCGCCGCCATCCAACCGGTCTGCATGAAGAGAGAGAGGAGAGATCCGGTGAAACAAAGAGAAGTTCCACTTCTGATTCCACAGAAGGACAAGCAAATCAGCAAGTCCGCAAAGTTTTGTCCCATGCAGTAACTCAGAATTCTTCTGCTACCTCAAGTATTGTTCCAGTTCTCTTACGAGAGTTCTCTCGTACTGCGTTGAAAACGCTACGGGAAAAGTCTCTTTTCACGAAACACTGAAGCAAAAATTATCCTTTAATTTTTCATATATGTAAAACGCGTTGCGGCAGCAGCAGACAGCTGAAGCAAGACGGCTTGTCTGCTCATTGGCTGCTCTGCGGCAACTGCATAAGCCTATCGAGCGCAGGCTGATGCAACATCAGACCAATGAGGGCGCTTCGCGCCCTCCTCGCCACTTCCCGCCGAGACGGGCGTGGCTTACCTCTATAAAAGGAGCTCGAGAAGGCTGATTCACTTGATTTTAATCTCTTCAGCGAAGCGCACGCATCGCTGGATCACGGAAGCAGCGTCGTTCGAAGCAAGCACTTCAGCGGGACGAGCCCTCGAAGCCGCTGGCCTACGCCGCCTTCTACAGCCGTACCTGCTGCGCTTTCCGACGCCCATATCCTTTATTGTGCTCTGTTTTGTGTGTGTGTGTGAGTGTTCTCGTAGCACTCACCCCTTAAAAGAGCGGCGTCTTTCTAAAGATGCCTAAATCCTGCGGCTCGTGCAGAGCCCCACTCGCCGGGGGAGACGACCACGTCATCTGTGTTTCCTGCCTCGGTGAGGACCATTCAGCGCTCGCGCTCGCTGACGGCGGCTGCCCTCACTGCGAGCTTTTGCCTATGGTGGCTCTGAGGACCCGCCTGGCATCCTTCTCGAAGCCTGCATTCACCGCCGCGATGCCGCGCCGTAAGAAGCGCCGCTCGCAGCGGGTCCCGGAACCCTCTCCACCCCGACCAAGCTCGCCGGTTCGCCCGCCAGCTTCACCGACCTCCCCCGAATCACTTCCTGATGCTCAGCGCCCGCAGCCTGCCGCCGCTTCATCAGAGGAAGTTGTTTCGGAGGCCGCGTCAGGGGAAAAGGATTCCTGTTCTCTCCTCGCTTCAGGCAGTGAGGATTGGGCGAGCTCTGAGGACCTCGCGCCTCCTGCCCAAAAGCCCTCAGTGAGAGCCAGCATTGAGACGGAGCTCATGCGAGTACTCGCGTTGGCCGCGGCGAGCCTCGGCCTCGAGTGGTCTGCACCGGAGCCCCCCTCTCGCACCCGGCTCGATGGTAGCTTCCTCCCAGGTGAGCGCAATTCTCCGGAATCTAAGCCCGCTCCTTTTCTTCCTGAGTTACACGAAGAAGTTGCGAAGGCTTGGAACGCGCCCTACTCTGCGCGTACGCGCTCATCTGTGTCGCCTGCATTCTCCTCACTGGACAAGGCGAATGAACGAGGCTACCTCTCTCTGCCGCCGGTGGAACAGGCTATAGCGACCCATCTGTGCCCGCCCTCTGCTGGACGGCGGACTAAACCGGTGTTGCCTTCAAAAGCCTGCCGCATGACGTCGACGCTGCTCGCGCGAATATTCTCCGCCGCTGGGCAAGCCGCGTCAGCGCTACACACCATGGCTACATTACAGATATTCCAGGGTGATCTCCTCCGTAAATGGGACGAGGTTGGACCTGATGCAGTCTGTATTGCGGATTTGAGGAGTGCTTCGGACCTCACGCTCCGAGCCACCAAAGCTGCCGCACAAGCCATGGGACGCTGTATGGCTGCCGCCACTGTCGCTGAGAGGCACTTCAGACAGGACCACTTGAGTCAAAAATAACAAACATTTGTCAAATATTCAATTTTTTATTGCATTATTGTTAAAGTTACATTTGGCGGTATGGCTCTGTTCTGAGTTACCCATCATTTTCATGAGCTCCATGAAAGCAAGTCAGGGAACAGCAGCAGCTTCTGGGGACATATCCCATTAACTGGGAAAGCAGCAAAACAAATCCCCATTGAGAACAGAGCATGCATCAATGACAACAGAATGACACTGATTAAGTTAAACAGAAGTTAAAGGAGGAGCTAGGGGAGGAGGTGGGTTGCAAGCATGCAGTGGAAGCAGCCAAGCAGGCACACTGAAAAATGACTTTAAATACGGCGCCCTGTTTGATAGGGACCAATTGAGTGCTTAGAAATCAGATCAGCTGTTAGGTCTGGATAGGTATCAGCTGTTAGCTGAGCTTGACTACGCGGCCTGCCTGAACTGACGCTGAACGCTATATTTATGGCTGACGCTCACGGAGATGGCCGATTCCGAGCGCATCGCGTTTCTCGACGCCCCGCTGTCTTCCGCTGGCCTCTTTGGTTCTTCTCTCTCCGAGTTCGTGGAGAGATTTACCAAAGCCCAGAAGCGTCTCAAGCCTTCAAGCACTTCCTACCGAAGCGCTCTGGTTCCGCGGCGGGTCGAGACAAACGGACCCCGCGAACCTCACAGCCTCAGCCCCCGCCTTCGGCCTCCTCTTCGCAGCAGCCTCAACAGCGCAGCTCGAGACCCCGCTCTCGATCGAGCGCCCGGCGCCCCGCGCACGCGCATTGTGGTGAAACCAGAGGCCCCGAAGAAGTCCTAGCCTACCTAGGAAAGCGCAGGTGTGTGAGTCCCGTTGCGGCCGGCCTCCCACCCAAGCGCCTCGCTGTCTCAGCCCCAAGCTTCGCGGCTGTCCCAGCGTTTTCTGCAAAGCGCAAGCCTGTACAAGTGCCCGCTTGCCTGCACTCAAAAGCCGTTTTTACGGCTACCCAGATATGTCTCGAAAAGAGTGTGATTTCTGGTGTCCCGGCCGATGGTGCTATAAATGTAGTGTCGATGCCCACTCCTCTGTGCCCATCCATACACATAAGCACAGCCCTGCACTCAGGGCTCGCGCAAATAAAATCGACTCAGGTCGATTGCGCCCCCCACATAGTAAAAGTGCCCACTACTCAGTGCCCACGAACACTATGTCTATCAGATCACAGGCTCTCTGTAAAAACGAGACCTGTGAGCGCGCGCGCTGCTTACACAAGCAGCGCGCCCCAAGCAGTAAATGTGCCCGCTCCCAGCCCACATCTACTCGCACACATGAGTCCTACGGGGCTCGCGCAGCCCTCCCTCACTCAGTCAAACACTGTTGTAAGGTCGAGGGCGAGCGCTCCGCCCGCTGTATTAAGCGCGCCCCCCGCCTCAAATGCCGCAGGCATAACGCCTATGTTTGTGAGCCCCGTAGCACCTCTGTCGCACGGCGAACAGAGCGCGCTCTGTATCCGGCCCCTAGCCAACCATGCAGATGCATGGGCAGCGCTTCCCGGGGTTTCGGACTGGGTCTTAGGCATTATAAAGAGAGGCTTCTTGCTACAGTTTTGTCGACGCCCTCCGCGCTTCACAGCGCGCGTCGAAACTTCGGTTCCGCTGAATGTAGCACACCTACTTTGCGCCGAAATATCAAAACTGATAAGCAAAGGGGCGATAGAGCTTGTCCCCCGTGTTCAAAGCGAACAGGGGATATACAGCAGATACTTTCTAGTCCCCAAAAAGGACGGCGGTATCAGACCCATTCTGGATCTAAGACGACTGAACAGAGTATTAGTGAAACGCCGTTTCAAAATGCTCACAACCAGCAAAATTCTCGCGCATGTTCGCCGAGAAGACTGGTTCATGTCGATAGATCTGAAGGACGCGTATTTTCAAATACAGATAGCGTCACATCACAGGCGATTCTTGAGATTCGCCTTCGAGGGTCAGACATACCAGTATACAGTCCTGCCTTTCGGCTTGTCCCTGGCACCTCGTACATTTACGAAATGCATGGACGCAGCGCTCGCTCCTCTCAGACTCAGAGGCATGCGAGTGCTGAACTATTTGGACGACTGGTTGATCCTAGCCCAATCACGATCTCAGCTCATAGAGCACAGAGCCATTTTACTCGATCACCTCGAGAATCTTGGTATCACGGTCAATTGGGCGAAGAGTTCACTGAACCCCAGCCAAACGATTCCGTTTCTGGGTATAGTTCTGGACTCACAGTCTATGACAGCGCGGCTGTCGCCACAGCGCGTGCTGAACATTCAGCGCGCGGCAATGTCTTTCCGCCGCGGCACTTTCACCCCGCTCAGAAAATTTCAAAGGATGCTGGGTCTCATGGCCTCAGCATCGTCAGTTCTCCGGCTGGGCTTGCTCCGCATGCGCCCGCTGCAGTTCTGGTTGAAAGCGCGGGTTCCGCGCAGAGCGTGGGTGTCCGGTCATTTACGCCTCAAGGTCGATCAGGACTGTGTCACAGCCCTGGTGCCTTGGATGGTGAACGACTGGTACCAATCAGGTGTAAGCCTGGGGACTTCCTCGAGGGTGAGGATGGTGTCTACGGACGCATCCACCTCGGGATGGGGAGCGCTGCTCGAGGGCAGACCGTCCTTCGGCCTATGGTCGGAACGGGAAAAGCTCCAACACATAAACTGCCTAGAAATGCTGGCAGTGCACAACGCGCTGACGCGTTTTTGTCCCCACATCAAGGACCAACACGTCATAGTCCGTTCGGACAACATGGCAGTGGTGTCCTACATAAATCGCCAGGGCGGTCTGAATTCCATACCCCTGTACAGGCTGGCGAAACGCCTCCTGCTATGGGCTCAGCACAACCTACGCTCGCTGAGAGCAGTACATGTGCCCGGGCTGCTGAATGTGGGCCCGGACAGACTGTCCAGCAACAACGTTCCTACGGGCGAATGGTCTCTACACCCACAAACAGTCCGGCTGTTGTGGGAGAGATTCGGCAAAGCGGAGGTGGACCTATTCGCGTCCCGCGAAAATGCTCACTGCCCCGCATTCTTTTCAAAGACCGACAGCGCGCTGTCCCAAAAGTGGCCGCGCTGCCCGCTATACGCTTTTCCCCCCGTCTCCCGCCTGCCTCAGGTGTTGGAACGGGTCAGGAAAACGAAATGCCCAGTGCTGCTTGTAGCACCGTTCTGGAAGAACCAGGCATGGTTCCCAGTTCTGATGCAGTTAGCAGACATCGCTCCATGGCCAGTGCCGTTGAGGAGAGATCTCCTCCCGCAGGCCAGGGGCTCGATCTGGCACCCAGACCCGGAACTATGGTCCCTTCATGTGTGGGCGCTCAACGGATACCCGTTGGTCTCGCAGAGGGAGTCATGAATACCATCACGGAGGCTAGAGCGCCGTCAACCAGGCGACTCTATGCTTCAAAGTGGTCGGTTTTCTCCGGCTGGTGTACAGCTCGGAGCCTCTCACCCCTCGAATGTGAGGTAACGGAAGTTCTCTCCTTCCTACAAGAGCTGCTGGATAAGGGCAGATCCCCTTCCACGCTCAAAGTGTATGTGGCGGCTATTTCAGCGTTCTCCGGTTCAACGCTGGGTCAGTCACTAGGAAGGAATGATTTAGTCATCCGCTTCCTCAGGGGAGCTAGGAGACTGAATCCACCCAGACCTCCGTCAGTCCCTATGTGGGACCTTTCTACGGTCCTGGCGGCCATGAAAGGTGCCCCTTTCGAGCCTATCCAGTCAATCAGCCTCAAACATTTGTCTTTCAAAACAGTGTTTTTGATGGCTCTCGCTTCAGTGAAGCGCATAGGCGATCTGCACGCGCTCTCCGTGAGCCCGACGTGCTTGGAGTTTGGTCCTAATGACTCTAAAGTCATACTCAAACCTAAGCACGGCTATGTGCCGAAATCCGTCAACACGCCTTTTCGGGCTCAGGTCATTTCCCTGGCTGCCCTGCCGGCGTCGAGTGAGGAAGGGGACTCGAGTTTTCTTTGCCCTGTTAGGGCTTTAAGAACTTATATGTCCCGCTCTGCTGCCTTTAGACAGACAGAGCAGCTCTTTGTCTCGTTCAGCGGACGTTCCAAAGGAACGGCTGTTTCGAAACAAAGTCTATCCAGATGGATAGTTGACGCCATAGCGCTGGCTTATACTGCCAAGGGCATTCAATGCCCGTCGGGAGTCAGAGCGCACTCTACGAGAGGCGTTGCCTCCTCGTGGGCTTGGTCCAGCGGGATTTCCTTACAGGATATATGTACGGCGGCAGGCTGGGCCTCTCCGTCTACATTTATCAGGTTTTATAACCTAGAGGTTCCCGCCTTACAGGCTAAGCTTTTGTCGGTGTAATCTAATTACAGGCGCAATGCGCTACCGACTATACTGGGCAGAACTGTGTAAGACCCACGTTTTCCCACATTAGTGCAGGCTCCCTACCCTGGCTATGTGATGTCATATTCGCGTCTGTGGACATGTCTATATAAGGACGGAGGAAACCCCTCCTGTCTTTAGACTCTCCCTGTGAGGTCATGTTAAGCCTGCGGACGCTACAATATAGGGAATTAAGGCTCCCCCCCCTTATTCCCTGACTCTGTGTGAGTCTATCTGGTGATTATGCACTGTATGCCTGAAATAGCTTCCGGTGATCAGTGTTCTTATCCCAGCACGCACGACGTTTTGCAAGGGGTTCCCGTAGCGTTTTCAACGCAGTACGAGAGAACTCTCGTAAGAGAACGTACTCGGTTACTAACGTAACCTCGGTTCTCTCTAGAAGAGGGAACGAGTACTGCGTTCCCTTGCCGTGCGTTTGGTTCACTCTGGTTCGCTTCGGCGATCAAAATCAAGTGAATCAGCCTTCTCGAGCTCCTTTTATAGAGGTAAGCCACGCCCGTCTCGGCGGGAAGTGGCGAGGAGGGCGCAAAGCGCCCTCATTGGTCTGATGTTGCATCAGCCTGCGCTCGATAGGCTTATGCAGTTGCCGCAGAGCAGCCAATGAGCAGACAAGCCGTCTTGCTTCAGCTGTCTGCTGCTGCCGCAACGCGTTTTACATATATGAAAAATTAAAGGATAATTTTTGCTTCAGTGTTTCGTGAAAAGAGACTTTTCCCGTAGCGTTTTCAACGCAGTACTCGTTCCCTCTTCTAGAGAGAACCGAGGTTACGTTAGTAACCGAGTACGTTTTCTTGTCATCTATGAAAGAACCCCAGAAGGAAATTCTTACCTATGCTCTTCTTGACACACAGAGTGATTCATCTTTTGTCTTGGAAGATCTTGTCAGAGAGCTGGATGTAGTTTCTCAACCATTACAGTTGAAGCTTAGCACAATGACTGCTGTAGACACAGTTATAGCCAGTCAAAGTGTGTGTGGTTTGCTAGTTCGAAGCTTTCATTCTGAAAATCACATACAGTTACGGCAAGCATACACACGTGACTTTATTCCTGTTGATAAGTCTTGTATACCAACCAGAACCACAGCATTGCAGTGGCCTCACCTCAAACATCTTGCAAATAACTTGCCATCTCTTCAAGACTGCGCAGTGGGACTGTTGATCGGCTGTGATTGTCCTTCAGCTTTAGCTCCCCTTGAGGTCATCACTGGTGGTGAGAATGAACCATTCGCACAGGAGACCAAGCTGGGATGGAGTATCATAGGAGCAGCTAATCCCCACTTGGATAGGCAGGGAAGTCAAAGATTCGTACATAGGGTTGCAGTGAGAGAGATGCCAGTTCCATCAGCCGCAGACATCTTGAAGGTTCTGGAGTCTGACTACAATGAGAGGAAATCTGAGGGTAAATGTGTCACTCAAGACGATGTGTGCTTCATACAGATTCTTAGTGAAAACATTCGGCAGAAAGAGGACGGTCATTTGGAGATTCCTCTCCCATTTAAAGGCCAAAATCCCCCATCATTACCTAACAATAAGAAGCTGGCCATAATTCGTTTGCAGCACTTAAAGAGAAAGTTCAAGGCCAATCAACAGTTTTATGGTCATTACAAGGCCTTCATGGAGGATGTGATCAACAAAGGTGACGCAGAGCCAGCCCCAGAGGTATCTGTCGGAGATGTTGTTTGGTACATACCCCACCACGGTGTGTACCACCCGAAGAAGCCTGGCAAATTGAGAGTTGTCTTTGATTGTTCAGCTAAATTTTGTAGCATCTCGTTGAACGATACTTTGCTGACAGGCCCTGATATGATTAATTCCCTGGTGGGAGTTCTCTGTCGTTTCAGAAAGGAGAAGGTGGCCATCATCTGCGATATTGAAAGGATGTTTCATCAGTTCTTCGTCACACCTGACAATCGCAGTTACCTGAGGTTTCTATGGTGGGAGCATGGAGACCTTGATTGTGAGCCTAAGGAATACCAGATGGCAGTCCATCTTTTCGGTGCTGCTTCCTCTCCAGGGTGCGCTAACTTTGGCCTGAAATATCTTGCACAGCAATACAAAGCACATTATCCCTCTGCAGAAGCATTTGTTGAAAATAGTTTCTACGTTGATGATGGGCTAGTGAGTGTTCCCACAGTTAAGGAGGCCTGTGAACTGGTAGTTGAAGCACAAGAGTTGTGTAAAAGAGGAGGCATGCGACTCCACAAATTCAACTCGAATGAAAGTGAGGCTCTTCATTGTGTTGAGGCATCCGAAAGAGTGTCAAGGGTCAAACAGCTTGACCTCAATCCTGATTCAGCCTCAATAGAATATGCACTGGGTATTCAGTGGCTAATTGAAAGTGACAGGTTCAGTTTTAATATAAACTTAAAAGACAGGCCAGACACACGCCATGGCATTCTATCAGTCATAGCTTCCTTGTATGATCCTCTGGGTTTTGTGGCTCCATTCGTTCTAAGTGGAAAGTGCATTCTGCAGGAACTATGTCGTCGGAGCATTGGATGGGATGATCTGCTTCCTGAGGACTTGCTTCCACGGTGGGAGGAATGGAAGGCTGGTCTTCGAGGCCATGTTCCATGTTCTAGTCTGGATCCCAAGATGTTATCACCCACAAGACTTTGGCAAGATTGTGAGTGTAGAATTGCACCACTTTGCAGACGCTAGCAGTGTAGGCTATGGTGCATGTTCTTACCTTCGATGTAAGGATGTCAGGAACAAAGTTCACTGCAGTTTTGTTATGGCAAAGGCTAGGGTTGCACCATCAAAGATAACAAGCATTCCCCGTTTAGAACTTTCAGCTGCTGTGGTCGCAGCCAGATTGAGCGTTCTGCTGAAATCAGAGCTAAATATGAAGATTGATGAGGAATTCTTCTGGACAGATTCTCAAGTCACTCTAGCATATATCAACAACGAAGCACGGAGATTTCATATCTTCGTGGCGAATCGTGTTCAGCTTATATGAGAGTACACCAATCCGAGCCAGTGGCATTATGTTGATACAACAGAAAATCCAGCTGATCACGCCTCTAGGGTGCTCCGTGCATCAGATATTTTATCAATAACCTGGCTATCAGGTCCTAAATTTTTGTGGAAGGAAGAGGTCCATCCGGAACCTATTTCGTCACCCGACCTGTTGGTTGGTGACCCAGAGGTTAAAGTCATTCAGGCATTTGCAATAAGAGTGACCGATTGCACGAACATGTTTGATCGCCTGTCTAGGTTATCCTCTTGGACAACACTCCTGAAGGTAGTGGCAAGAATTAAGAGACTAGTGTCTGGACGAAAGTGTCAAACTGATGTTGTGACTGTCAAAGAGCGTGAGAGTGCTGCCAAAGCAGTGATAAAGCTTGTCCAACAGCAAGCATTCAGTCGAGAGATAAAGGCACTTGAAACAGGGGAAAGTCTTCCATGTTCTAGTCCCCTTTTTAGTCTTGATCCCATTCTTAAAGAAGGCATACTTTGTGTTGGTGGAAGCTTGAAACATTCATCACTTAGTGAAGAATTTAGGCACCCGCGCATTCTACCCAAAGACAGCCATATCACCCAGCTTGTATTGTCGCACTATCATTCACAAGTATGCCATCAAGGTCGAAGTCAAACTCAAATGGAGCTTAGAGCAAATGGATTCTGGATCGTCAGTGGCAGCAAGTTGGTTGCGAAACTGATACACAAGTGTGTTCAGTGCAGGAAGCTGAGGCGTCCGGTAGAAGAGCAGCGTATGGCTGAGCTTCCTAAAGAGCGTGTTGAAGCATCTGCCCCGTTCACATACTGTGGAATGGACTGCTTTGGACTGCTTTGGACCATACGACTTGATATTTACCTGTTTCTATTCCCGAGCTGTCCACATTGAAATGTTAGAAGATCAATCCACTGACTCCTTTATCAATGCCTTACGGTGTCTCATCAGCCTAAGAGGAGTAGTGCGCCAACTGTACAGTGACCAAGGCAGGAATTTCATAGGAGCTAGGAATGAATTGAAAGAAGCACTTAAACAGTGTGACAACCAGGCTTTGGAAACGTTTCTGGCTGAGCCTCAGTGTGAGTTTGTCTTCAATGCCCCGTCAGCAAGCCATGCTGGTGGAGTTTGGGAGTGCCAGATACGCACTGTTCGAAGTGTGTTGGATGCTACTTTGGCTCAAAGTTTAGGTAGGCTTGATGATCCCTCCCTTAGGACACTCTTTTACAAAGCCATGGCCATCGTTAATAGCCGTCCACTGACAGTAGATGGAATAAATGATTCCAACTCTCTTGAACCTTTAACGCCTAATCATCTAATCCTAATGAAGTCAAAAATTGCTCTTCCACCTCCTGGGAAATTTGAGAGTGAGGATGTATACTGTACAAAGCGATGGCGCCGAGTTCAATATTTGATCGAGCAGTTCTGGAGTCGATGGAAGAGGGAATACCTTCAGAACATTTCCACACGACAGAAGTGGCATGTGGCCCGGCGCAATCTCAAGGTGAATGATGTGGTTATTGTAAAGGAAGACATTCTCCCAAGAAACCAGTGGCAGTTGGGGCGAGTAGTGGAAGCCTTTATGGATAGTGATGGCTTAGTGCGAAGAGTCAAAATACGAGTTGGAGAACAGAAATCAGGAAAGCATCAGTGTCCATCTAAACCTTCTGTTATAGAGAGGCCCATTCAAAAGTTGGTGCTGCTTCTTGAAAGCGAATAGTCATAAAGTATACTTTCACATACATACATGCACAAACATGCATGCATACATTACCCATCATATTAACATAACTCTATGCTTATTTGCACAGTTGTCCAATATTGGGATAGTAAGTGGTCTATAAGATCCTAAGAATCATGTAGGATTTATGTGGTGTTGCAATTATCATGACATGATTCGTGGGAGTGTAAAGGACCACTTTGGAGATTAATGTATGCTGTTGATTAAATGAAATATGGGTTGGGTTATTGGTAAAATATTTGTGTAAATGTTTGTAACTTATTCAAATAATTCTATCTTTTGTATGCGCTTTAATGTTATTTGTATGTGATTGACCGGAAATTCTGTGTACCTGTGATGTTGAAATTTGTCCCTATGGTGGCACCGTAGTCTGCACGAGAAGATGAGCTTTTAAGAGGTAGCTGGCAGGTGTGAATGGTACGCAGCTGTGTTTGAGCATACATGTGGATTTTATCTGAGATTTTGTTTATTCATGAACTTGAATTGATGCCCGTTTTATGACGGAAGAAAGGACTATCATATAATGTTTTGCATTCCTTGGTGAGTGCAGCGAGGTTCGATATGTTTTTATTTATATAATTCAGAAAATTGTTTGCACATATGTATGGTTTATTTTGTTGTGTAATTAATGTTTGTCACCCTAAATGTTTGTTTACGTAATGACGTTTGTAGCCGTGAAAACAAGTGTGTGAAATGTTTGTTGTATGTATGTTTTCAATACAGTTTTCACGGTGCTAAGGTGATGATGGATTGAAAGTTGAACGTCATGCTGGTTTGGCGAAGTAAATAAAGAAACACCTTATGCATCAGTTGAGACTCTCTTTTTGGATCCAAGGGCTGCTACACACAACATCCAGTATTTTATATCTTTAACACACTCTGTCAATTTAGATAATTTAGTGTTTTCATCTGGTCGTGATGAAATATATAATTGAGTGCCATCAGCATAATGGTGCGTTCACACCGGATGCGAATAGCGCGTCAGGCGCGAGTGATTTCAGTGTTAAGTCAATGCAAAGACGCGTTACGCGCGTAAAAAATTCCTGCGGCGCGAATTGAGCGTCTGGCGCGTTTAAGCGCGAATGATTTTATGTAGTGCTTTTTGTGCATTCACTCGTTTGACGCGAATTCGCGTCTGCCGCCCGAGTTGAAAAATCTGAACTTCTGCGTCAATTCGCGCCGCGTTAACCAATCAGGAGCCTGCTTGCTTCACGTGGCATAAAGTGACATAGCATAACAAACTCCCGCTCGAAGTCACTCATTCCAAATAGAGGAGAAACTCATTCTAGCTGTGAGCGGTCACCCGGAGTTATATGACTCAAGTTCGTACTTTTATAGAGACAGGAACAAAAAGGACCTCGCTTGGAAGAAGATTAGTGAGGAGATTGTACAACCCGGTAAGTTGTAAGATATACAAATTTCACTTTTGAGTCACGTTATTGACCTACTAACTTAACCAGCTAGCAAGCTGCCGTGCTGCTAGTTTACAACTATTTTCTCACTTTTTAGCTACTATTAATTTTCATGTTTTTCTATGTATAGGTCTGTTGCATTTAAGCACTTTATATGTCACTCACACAGGCACAGTTATTATTATTCTCACAATATCCAGACAATTCTGTTGTTTAAATTCATTTTTAAACCTTCACTGTGAACATTGTAAGATGTAACTTAATGTTACAAATTTCACTTTTGAGTCACGTTATTGACCTACTAATCAGTTAGCAAGCTGCCGTGCTGCTAGTTTACAACTATTTTCCCACAAATATACAACTACTTTTCACTAACAAGATAATGTGTTTATTCAGAGGATGTCTGCCGTAAAAAGTGGAAAAGCCTCAGAGACACGTACCTGAAGGAGATGGAGAAGAGGAGTGGGTCAGCAGCAGGGTCTGGGAAGAGGTGGAAGTTTTCTCAGATCTTGGGATTCCTCGACCCCTTCGTCACTCCACGAGAAACGACAAGTAACATGGAGGGGGTCGAGGCCCGGATCGGAGAGGACAACCACCTCGAGGACCAGGGACACCCCGAAGAACAAACAGGGGAGACAGTGACAGGTGTGTTTCCAATAAAGACACATTGCAAGGCATATATGTTGTCATGTTTACAGATGAAAAAATGTAATCTCTCTGAGTATTGTTACCAATGTGTCGTATTAACATTTAATATTGTCTTTACAGAGCCATATCAGAGAGAGGGTGGTCAAAGAACCCCCCCTTCTTCTCCTGTCTCCCCAGTCCCTGGTCCCTCAGCCCCTGCTGCTGAACCTAGAGGTCTGTGAAGGCAATAGTACAAACAATATTTCAACATGTTACATGCACAAAACATTAGTCCCCTTACTAATAATCATTGTTTTTTGTAAATGCAGACACAAATCCATTGCAGTCTATGCAACCAATCATCTGCATACATTTTAACTACTGTTCATTTGAATGTTTATCTATGTATGTATGTCTGAAGTATAACTTTAATTACTTAATAATATATGTTAAAGCAAGTTCAAAACAATATCACACTTGCATTTAAGCACTGTCTGTCACTCGCACAGATATTACTCTCACAATATCTAGACAATTTTGTCGTTTAAATGCAATTTTTAAACCTTCACTATGAAAATGAAAATCAGGTATCATCTTTCTGCCTTCTCATTGCACCGTGTGTTGTATTTTTTTATTTTCACAGGCCAACAGAGGAGGAGAGCTCGTCGGCGGCCCCGTGAGCGGTCACCGGATGGTCCATCGGAGGTGGAGCAGCGACTTCTTGCGCTCCTGTCACAACCTCCGATGCGACCTCCAACACCCCCCCCACCCACACCACCACCCACCCACACCACCACCCCCACTAACAGCAGACGAGCACTTCCTCCTATGCCTTCTGACTTTTGTACAGAGCATGCCGCCTCATCTTAAGGAAAATTATAAATTTAAATTATATACTTTTGCAATGGAAAATAGCTACACTGTGCTAAATTTGGAACAATTTGACCCCCCCCCCCCATATTTAAAAAAAAAATAAAAAATGAGGCAGCAGGCTCTGCAGGAAACGCAGAATGCCCTCCTTCCTCTTCTCCTACATGCTGTTCCCTGGGGCTTTTCCAGCTTCCAAGCGGGGTCCTTTTTATTCCTGTCTCTACAATTTTTTTTCTGTTCGTATTAGTTATTTTATATAATTGGCCTTAATAAATTATTTTACAATCTGACAATTCTAAATGCCTGGTGTGGTTCTATGCACAACAAAGCAGATCTTGAAGAAAAAAGAAGAAAGGTTCATTACTTTTGGAGGCTGGCTCCATTTATTTATTAAAAAATAAATAAATAATTTTACCTTGTATACAAACATGGAAAACCTGTAATTTTGAAAAGGTTAGTCAGAGTTTAAACTTAATACATGTGCATGTTGTGGACCTGACAGCCTGGAACTGAGGCTGACAACCTGGAAAAAAAAATACTAAATATATAATAAATATATTATAATGGAGGAAAACTGTTTTTAGAAAGACATGCTCTTTATAGGTTTGTGGGTGGCTCTTAAAAGAGCCGTTGTGGGGAAGTCATGAGGAGGACTTCAAATGCTACTCCGTCGGCTGCCATGGTACTGCTCCCTCCGCCGAGAAGTGTTCCATGAAAACCTCCCTCGCCTGGAGTGCCTCTCTGGAGGAGTTGTTGGCTGCAACTTGACCCAGATCTGGCAGTGGATCCTCTCCAGCATGCCCCGCGCCCCTCACAGCAGGTGCCTCTCTCCTTTCCGAATACCGCATGAAGTTGTGGAGAACACACGTCGCCTTCACACACTTCTCCGCAACTTCAGGGTGGACCTCGATGAGGCGGCGGTACATCCTCCATTGTGAGGAGAGGATGCCAAAGGCGTTCTCAATCACCAGCCTGGCTCTGGAGAAGCGGTAATTGAAGACACGCCTCTCTGGAGGAAGCGTGCGTCCAGGGAAGGGCCGCATGAGGTTCCTCCGCAGCGGGAACGCCTCATCAGCCACGAAGACATGGGGCTGGGGTCCTCTGTCTTCAGCACCAGGTAGAGGGTGGTCAGGAGGCAGATGAAGAGTGCCAGCCCGGAGAGCCTGTCCAAAAGCAGAGTTTGCCAGAATCCCACCGTCACTGGTCCTGCCGTACCCCCCAAAATCGATCACCCGGAAGCAATACTTCGCATCCACAACTGCAAGCAGAACGATGGAGAACGTTCCCTTGTAGTTGTGGAACTGGGATCCTGAGTTGGGGGGTGCCTTGATCACCACATGCTTCCCATCCACCGCTCTAACGCACAGAGGGAAGTTCCACCGCTCCTGAAATCCCTCTGCGATGGACCTCCAGTCTTCGGTGGTGGGCACAGCCATGTAGTCCTCCACAAGGTAGTCCCAGATGGCAGTCACTACCTGGGCGACGATCTGACACACAGTGGAGACACCAACCCGGTAGCTGGACGCTATCGTCCTGAATGAGTCCCCAGTGGCAAGAAACCTAGAAAACATGGTTATAAATATTATTACAAGTACAGATAGAGATATTTAATTTCTAGGTTAATGTCTAGGTTATAGCAGTTAACTCAGTATTACTAGAAAGATTACTGTGTTTATACAGAGAAACATGACAGTATCACGTCTGCCAAGAGAATAATTTCTAGGTTAATGTCTAGGTTATAGCAGTTAACTCAGTATCACTAGAAAGATCAGTGTGTTTATACAGAGAAACATGACAGTATCACGTCTGCCAAGAGAATAATTTCTAGGTTAATGTCTAGATTATAGCAGTTAACTCAGTACCACTAGAAAGAGCGCCAACAGTGGTATCCGTACCACAGTTTAAAAAAAAACATTGATAGTATATGTTAGCATATTGAATATACAGTATTTAAAATATCATATACATTTACTAACCGAAGACAGATGGACAGGCGCTCCGCAGCCAGGATAGAGTGCCTGTAGTTGGTGTCCTGGAGGGTGATCCTCGCTCCGATGCGGGACAGCAGGTCATCGAACTGGGCACGGGACAGGCGGAAGTACCGCTGAAAGTGGCCGTCATCCAGGCGTAGCTCCTGGAGCAAATGATGAAACTCGCCGAACTGGGTTCGCCTCCGAAGGGTCTGGTGGACCCAAATACGGCGACGATGATCCCTACGCCGCTGTTCTGCTCTCCAGAGCAAATACAGAGCGGTGTCTCTCTCGATAAATGACTGATCAACAACAGACATCTTGTAAAAAGATGGCCGCCAACGGGGTTCGAAACTTTTGAAACTTTCGCTTCTGACGGGCGTAAATTTCACTTCAAACTTTTGTTTTTACGCCCGTCAATTTCGCTCTTGACACGCGAATGTACACAAAGTGGTCAAGCATATAACTAGACGCGGCAGGCGCGAATTTGACGCGCTATTCGCGTCCGGTGTGAACGCACAGTGCGTGGTGAAGTGACAGTTTATAATGTTATTTTATGTTTGGCCTCAATAAATTATTTTGTAATATAAAATGCACAACAAAGCAAATCTTTCACATAAAAATTCGATTTCAATATATGAGAGATACTCATTTTGTACTGAATGCTATTTATTCCATATATATTCTAGATTATATGAAACATTATTAATCTAATGTAAAGACAACAAACACAATAGTGTATAAAAACTAAAAAAAAAATCACAGGACAGGTTTCACTTTTGGAGGCTGGCTCCATTTATTATCAAAACAAAAATAAATGACAGATTAGGTGGGTGCGGGCGAGGGTGAACCTCGCGCCGGGCTGTAGAGCGCGGGCTCGTCAGGAAGCGACCACTTGAGGCCGAGGCCTTATACGGCCTACGCTGTCCTCGTCAGCGTCCTCACCGTTAGGTCTACCAAACCTAGCTCCTGGAGCAAATTGTGAAACTCCTGAAACCCTCCGGAGGGTCTGGTGGACCAGAGTACAGCAATGATGTCTCCTACGCAGCTGTTTAGAGCATACGAGCGGTGACTCTCTCGATTAATGCTAATGCTAATGCCTGATAAACATCTAAAAAAGATGGCCACCAACGGGTTTCGAAACTTTCGCCTCCGGATTTCGCCTCTGACGCACGTAAATTTCGCTTCAAACTTTTGTTTTACACGCGTCAATTTCACTCTTGACGCGCGAATTAACACAAAGTGGTCAAGCGTATAACTAGACGCGGCAGGCGCGAATTTGACGCGCTATTCGCGTCCGGTGTGAACGCACAGTCACAGTGGAAATTAATTCCATGTTTTCTTATAATATTACCAAGTGGCAGCATATACTGTATATTGAGAATAGCAGAGGGCCTAACACAGATCCTTGCGGCACTCCATAGTTTACTGACGTTATCTTCGATTTTTCCCCATTTAAACAGACAAAATGGTAGCGGTCTGATAAGTACGATCTAAACCAGTTTAATGCCTGTCCATGAACACCAGTGTAGTTTTGTAATCGATTTAAGAGTATTGTGTGATCTATAGTATCGAACGCAGCACTAAGATCAAGTAAAACTAGTATTGAGATACAGCCTTGGTCAGAAGCTAGAAGTAAATCATTTGTAATTTTAACGAGCGCAGTTTCTGTGCTATGATGCGGCCTGAATCCTGACTGAAATTTTTCATAGATATCATTTTCTTGCAAGAAAGAGCCCAGTTGAGCGGACACAACTTTTTCTAGTATTTTAGACATAAATAGAAGATTTGAAATGGGTCTGTAATTTGCTAGGTTATTATGATCTAATTGTGGTTTCTTAATGAGAGGTTTTATAACTGCCAACTTGAATATTCTTGGAACATGACCTAAAGATAAAGACGAGTTAATAATATTGAAGAGAGGCTCTTCCACTACAGGTAACACTTCTTACAGTAGTTCAGTGGGTATTGGATCTAATAAACATGTTGTTGGTTTAGATGTAATGATAAGTTTATTTAGCTCTTCCTGTCCTATAGTTGTAAAGCGGTGTAGTTTTTCTTGAGGGGCGATAATTGAGGCTGAATCATAAGACACAATTAAAGATTGTACATTTACAATTGTGTTTCTGATGCTTTCTATTTTCTCAGTGAAGAAGTTCATGAAATCATTACTACTAAACTGTAACGGAATATTTTGCTCAGGTGCTGTCTGTTTATTTGTTAGTCTAAATAAAAACCTTGGATTATTTTGGTTATTTTCTATTAGCTTGCTGAGATGCTCAGCCCTGGCTGCTTTTAGGGCCTTTTTATAATGTGACATACTGTCTTACCACACGATTCTAAAGACCTCTAAATTAGTTTGTTTCCATTTACGCTCTAAATTACGAGTTTCTCTCTTGATAACATGCGTAGCACTGTTGTACCATGGTGCTTTAATTTTCTCTCTAACCTTTTTTAATCTAATTAGTGCAAACATTTCTAATGTACTAGAGATGGTGCTCATAGTGCTAGTCATTTCCTCTAGTTCATCTGTTTGTTTGGGTTCACTGAGCAGCTGAGATAGATCAGGGGCTCGTTCTTCGTACGTCGCTAACTCAGTTAGCTGGATTTGATTGTTGACGATTTGGCTTGATCTTGGATTGTTTGGTTCTTCGACGCTCATCCTGGACTTGCTGTCATAGCAACAGGTGCGCAAGCTTAAACCTGCTCGGGAGCAGGCTTATTTCATGTAAACAGGATTAGATCCCGGCTTCATAAGCGGAGCTGATACGGGAAGTCCAGCGCAGCGCGATAGTGCACTTTCTGAGATATATATTTTTTTCTCGTGACTCGTGAGATTGTCGTTTACATTATTAATTTGTTGGAAACGCACATTTATTTTCGACTTGTCGGAGTCGGGCTTTAACTACAGCATAAACTGTACCCTAAGATTATTTGCGAGTGCCTCTTTCCTTTACACTATTGGAGATGCGGAGAACTTGATGGAAAGTGCTGTCTGTCGTGTCATTCAGAGTTAACCTGGCGCTTTTAGATTTAAAAAACAGTTTTAGGGTTTTTTGTGGCATTTCCAAGCCACTGAAGACCCAATGTTGTAAAGCAGTTTTTTTTAAAGCAGTTTTTTTTATGCTATAATAATTTTTTCTATGAGGATCATGCAATCATGACCATGCTGATTACAGTAGCCTATATGCCACTCAGGCTTAAAGGGATATACTCCACTTTAAAAATCTGTCATCATATAGCCTACTCACCCTCATGTTGTTTCAAACCTGTATGAATTTCTTTCCTCTGCTGAACAGGAAGGAAGATATTTAGAAGAATATCAGTAACCAGACAGTTTCTGTTTTCATTGACTTCCATAGTAGGAAAAAAAATATACTATGGAAGTCAATGAGACCAGAAACTGTCTGGTTACTGATATTCTTCTAAATATCTTCCTTTGTTCAGCAGAAGAAAGAAATTCATAAAGGATTGAAACAACATGAGGTTGAGTATATGATGACAGAATTTTCATTTTAAAGTGGAGGCTGCCATCAAGGCCTCAATGAAGGGGATTATGTGAACAGAAAGGGGGTTCACAATGTAAATGTGCAGCCCAGTTACTATTGTGATTCTTAATATTCCAGATTATATCAAATAAAAAAAGGCATTTGACTAAAATCTTTCATATCACAATTGTGAAAGAAAAATGGCCAGGATCTGTGCATGACTTAAGAATTTTCAGAGATTCACATTTATGCACATTATTTGAAAGTGGTAAGAAAAGTTCCACAATTAAATATCAAGCTCACTGTATTACTGTACATACACTTATGCTGATCCTAACAGAACTGCATTTGTTCATAGGTGATTATGACATGTTCCTGCAGACAGGTGTTTTATGACCCCATTCCCTGACCCAAACCAGTTACAATGCAGCTCTAGCCAGGACAAGGGCACACAATGAAATGAACTTTGGCTAAAGGGAGGATTTCAGTGTCTGAAGAAGTCTGAGGGTTGCACACCTGCAGGGCCTGTGACATTGGTGCATGTGCCATATTAAAAAAACACTTTTCATTAAATGTTTAATAAAAGACACATATGCTTAGTTCCTTGAGTTTTATTTCAATTGTTCTTTGTAAAGAAAAGCCAGTGGTCAAGTGCCTGCACCAAGAGATATTAGACACATGCCTCATGCAACAAATAAAAAGGAAAAGTTGGCTATACACTGCCCACCTGTAGGCCTACCGGTATGTCTCCTCTGTCTGTACAGACTCTTCTGTAGGCCTTTATGTAGATGTGGAATCCTGCAACTTATATTGCAGCCATAAAGCATACAAGTATAAATTAAGTAAAGTTATATTATGCACTTGCAGGTAGGCTAATTCCTCCATATGACAGTTATCTGAGAGGGTTTACCACTTTCTTGGGAACAGATACAAGTGTTGGTGTATTTTGTAAAAGTGCACAAAAGAGGAAAACACAATGTCATTACAATGAACTACACTCGGGAAAAATGTGATCAATAACTCATGGCAAAATATTTTTACATAAACATAAGTTTATCAGTTTTCACTTTCACAAGTCAAAGCAATTCATCATTACTCAAGATTTAACAGTTGAAATGACTGTACGGCCTTAATTTAATGCAGCAAAAATTATTTTACAGTGTAGGCTACTAAGATCTTTTCTTTTTTTCTCAGCCTTTTTCTTGGTTGCTTTTAGAACACCATTTATTTAACAGTGCCTTTTATAAAAGAGACTATAATATAACAAAAAATTACCATAATGTAGAATATTTTTGTACTTCACTTTTATTTGCTCCCATGTTCTAGTGTGGTGACTGACATTGCAATGAACAAAGTAATTATGCAATTATTAAAATACAAAAATATAGGTGATATTAAGTAATAAAAACATCTATGGCCACTTCTAACGGATTTAAATTGTCTGCTACTTTTTGCCAGCCCTCTCTCCTGGCTTTTGCAGACTTTGAGGTGTTCCCTGGCGTTTTGATTAAACATTAAAATTCCGAATAAACTTCGACTATTAGTTCTTGCTCTGCTGAGGAGAAAAACTGAGCCCGCCCTTTGGCCACGCTGAGCAGCCAATAGCAGCGTTGCTGATCAATGTTTCTACTATCGATACATATCCCCTTTTAACCAGCGCATGAACGCGCAATTATCTCAGATAACTCAATCCAGCTATACTGATCATAAACAACAGGTGAGTTCGAAGAACCCAATTAGCCGGATCATGATTAGCAGGATGATATCATCTTGGATGTGTCATTTGATCTCGGATGTAATAAGCAACGTACGAAGAACGAGCCCCAGGTAAGCTATTTGAGAATCTATCTATAGTGGTTGGAAGGATTGTTCTGCCTGGTCGATAACGTGGCGCAACATGACAAATTTCAGCAGTACGTAGTATGCAAGTTACCATGTAATGATCAGTGACATCACTTTGCGGTATAATATCTATATCGGTTGGATTGGTTCCATGTGATATAATTAAATCTAGCGTATGATTAATACGATGAGTGGGACCAGTGATGTTTTGCTTGACCCCAAAAGAGTTTAAGAAATCTGTAAACGCAGCCCCTAACGCATCATTTGTGTTATCTACGTGTCACCGGTGCAGGCCGGGGCGGACTCGGGATGACCAGCCGCCCCTGACTCCAGACACCACCGTGAGGAGCTGACACCACAGGCACGCAACAGATAGACAAAGGAGGAGGCAAGTAATTGAGTTCAAAAGTAACAATCTTTATTGAATAATAATCAACTTGAGGAAAGAATGAGCAACTCCTGTCTTCTTGGGCTATTGGACCGGAGTAGCCGCTGGAACGATTCTCCACTGTCTTCGGGACACAATGGAGCGATAGTGGCTAGGAAGGCTTACTCCACGGCGTTGCTGCACATTTCACAGCATTGCTGCACATCTGCAGGACTCAGACGGTAGGTGGCAGGTAAGGTTTCTTCTCTTAACAGCAGATTCTCTTATCAGGACGTGAGAGGGGAATTGTGACTTTAAAACTCACTTCACAGCGTTGCTGCACATCTGCAGGACTCAGACGGCAGGTAGCAGGTAAGGTTTCTTCCCTTAACAGCAGATTCTCTTAACAGGACGTGAGAGGGAAATTGTGACTTTAAAACTCACTTCACAGCGTTGCTGCACATCTGCAGGACTCAGACGGTAGGTAACAGGTAAGGTTTCTTCTCTTAACAGCAGATTCTCTTAACAGGACGTGAGAGGGAAATTGTGACTTTAAAACTCACTTCACAGCGTTGCTGCACATCTGCAGGACTCAGACGGTAGGTAACAGGTAAGGTTTCTTCTCTTAACAGCAGATTCTCTTAACAGGACGTGAGAGGGAAATTGTGACTTTAATTAAAAAGGTTACAATTACAACAACAATTCAAGTGTAATCTTTCTTTGTAAAAACTAAAGTATACATTTTATCATACATATTTCAAAGTTAAGGATTCATTACTTGAATATTAGCCTAGGCTACATTTGAATAAACACTATAACATATTATTTGATTACTTTATTTTTGACAAAACATACTATATTTAACATATGAGCAAAAATTGGCAAACAAAAACACTTTATTTGAGGTGGCAGATATTTTACAGTAAAAATGTATAATCTATCCAAAACTAATCAATGAAATGTTGTCTTTCATATGTCTGTAACATAGTAACTTTCGTTTTTATTATAAGAAATATAAATGTTAATTTGCAGTTTAATACGTTGCTTATACAAATACATTAAATTTCAACATATTTCACTCGATTTTTACTCAGTAGCCTATAGCAATACAGTTTGCTAAAAGCAAAACATTCAGACAGAAACGATTCAAATTTAAACCGTCTTTAGTTTAAACTGTTTACTAAAACAGCGGCATCTCTGCCGTTCATTCATTCATTCATGCACAAACGCGTCGCACTTGAGAATGAAAAAAAAAAAAAAACTTACTACATTGTTCCATAGCCTCGGATCTGTTGCTCCTCGTACTTCTGAGGTAAATGTTCCATTATAGTATTATTCCTCACAGCGCTGCGAGACTGTGTAAAAAAGTACAATGATCTGATGTGTTTTCTCGAGCTGATATGGGGACCTTCACAGTTTGCAGGATTGCCTCAGTCATTTGCGTTTGAATAGCGCGCGCTCTCCGGGGCGGAGTCACATTACATTTGAATGAGCTCTAATTAGCTCGACTGGAATCGCTCTCTTTTAATACAGATTTCACAAGCTGAGAATATTTGTTTTTTAGATATAATACTTCATTTAAAAGGAGAGAATTCAAGCTTCATGCCTGTGTAACATAGTTAAGATTCATGTTAAATCCTACTAAATGGGATTATTGTGCCACCTGCTGTCATAAAGGTGTAACTGCAGCGAACGCTAGTAATGACGAAGGATTATGGGTAATCCTCAAAGCAATGGAGGATTTCCCTTGAGGTAACGTGTCTGTGAATGTCCGTGGACTAAACAATGTTAACTCACTTGAAAAGCATGTAAAAGTTAAGCTAGATTTAATATGTGTTGTAGATGAAGTCAACCATCTGGTTATGTGTTTTATAGCCGATAGAAAGTCTCTCCAGTATAGCTAGCTAACTTTAATATATGCCGTCTTTCCAGATAGAGCATGCGCTGTTTGTCCACATGAGATGACTACGATTGTTATCCTTTGTCATGAATACAGGTATGTTATTATGTTGTTATAAAGTGTTGTAATGTTTGAACATGAGATTGAGGTATTTTCTGCTGTTTATCTGCCTCTTGTATGTTGAATTGTAATGAAGTTACATAATTGTTTACACATAACTGTTAACATAAAATGGAAAGGTAACTGTAGGAAATCTGTATAATTACATAATTTTATGTTATTTCTTCATTGTAAGATTAAGAGGGACAATTTGGTTTGTTTTAATTATTTTGTTTATATGAGTTAAAATCCACTATACGATCAAATCAATGTGTCAAACTGTACTTTACTTTTGTGTAAAGCTTACATATGGGTAATCCTAAAAAAGAAAAGCAATGGAGGATTTCCCTTGAGATAGAGCATGCGCTGTTTGTCCACATGAGATGACTACGATTGTTATCCTTTGTCATGAATACAGACGCAGATGTGGAATAAACCTGCTGTTACCACAAACCTAACAGTGTCTGAGAGATTCTATCAGGCAGGAGACATTACACAGAGGTCACACCTGTGTGTCTGAATGCCTGATTGACTGAGTATTCGCTGAGTTATGGTTCATTTTCGGACGCGTTTCAGAATGGACTACACTGACAGAGAGAAGGCAGAACTCGCATCACGTTTATTTTTCTTTATTTGGCGAAAAGCACAACACTTTGTTTTTATTGTGAGTATACACAAAAATAATACACACTAAACAGGATAGATTGATGTATAACACAAGCATATAAGATAAAAATTAATATTTTTTTTAAATTATTTTTTTGCACTCATACGGAAAAAAACGAGCCTATCGCGCCGGCGCGACAGCCGACCTCAGGGGGTTAAAACTCACTTCACAGCGTTGCTGCACATCTGCAGGACTCAGATGGTAGGTAACAGGTAAGGTTTCTTCTCTTAACAGCAGATTCTCTTAACAGGACGTGAGAGGGAAATTGTGATTTTAAAACTCACTTCACAGCGTTGCTGCACATCTGCAGGACTCAGACGGTAGGTAACGGGTAAGGTTTCTTCTCTTAACAGCAGATTCTCTTAACAGGACGTGAGAGGGAATTGTAACTTTAAAACTCACTTCACAGCATTGCTGCACATCTGCAGGACTCAGACGGTAGGTAACAGGTAAGGTTTCTTCTCTTAACAGCAGATTCTCTTAACAGGACGTGAGAGGGAAATTGTGACTTTAACCCTCTGGGGTCTGGGCTGTTTTTGGGGCCCTTGAGATGTTCTGACATGCCCTGACATTTGTGCTTTTTTCAGTTGCTTATAAACATATTAATGGCAAAGGTGTAAATTCACTCTATAAAGCACAAACAGGGCTACCATAATATGTGAGCCATGTGTATGTACATGTTTTCATTTTTGAGAGAATAATGTTTATGCGTGGTTATTGAAAAAAATAAAAAATAAAAATTCTGAAATAAGGCCACAAAACACATAGTAAATATGTGTCAATAAGACTTTTGACAAATGGATGTCCTCGCCTAGTGTTTTTTCTTCAAAATTATGTGAAAATAGTCTTGCTTTATCGTTCACATAAAACCATACATTGATTTAAATTGATGTAAAACAGGTTTTGCTTGGAAAGCCAATATGCGAGGGGGAGGAGTAGTTTACACCTTAGATTACAGTGTCCCACCCACTTTGCATAATGATGAGCCATTCACTCAGGTGTGAAACTGACTGAGCCACAATACAAGAACAACAGATATATTTAGAAGACTTATATTGACCATTTAAGATTTTGCTTACATCTATCTTGTAAATATGTTTTGCTATTTTATTAAAAAGGTTACAATTACAACAATAATTACAATTTCAACAATATTTCAAGTGTACTCTTTCTTTGTAAAAAAAAAAAAAAGATTATAGGCCTACATTTTATCTATGTATTCATATTTCAGTCGATTTTTACTCATCTCAGTAGCAATTCAGTTTGCTAAAACATCATCATTCATTCACACACGCGATTTAAATTTAACTTCTGGCAAAGATGAAGTTGACGATAGGCTATTGACTCGCGATCTTCGCAGTAGGCTAGTGTTTTGGATGGTTTGTTTAGAACCAGCTTTCTGTAAATATATTTCACATTTTTTAGACATGTGAGGCGAGAATAGGCTACGGTCTGGTTCATGATGATCTCCAGTTCAAGCACCTTATGTTGTGATTGCTAGCCTATATTTACTTTAAATCCAGGAAATTTGTTAATGAAAAAATTATTAAAATTAAGATACAATTGATACAAAACGAAATTCGTTTTAAAGAAAGGATTTGTACTTTCTGTTTTGAGGTCTCTGTGAAAGTTTGAAAGTCTTTTAGTGCTTTTTTTAGAGCGCTCGCGTCCATAATGGAGAACTGTCACGTAATATTGTTTTTTCCTCATAAATGCGAACACGAAAAATAAAAGACAAAAGACTTTTAAGTAAAACTTACTCTGAAATTGTGTTCTCGGCGGAATTCGCTCTTCAAAATGCTGCCGTTCGTCCTCTGAGGAAAAGGTGCATTCTTCCTCGCTGTCCAGAATCATCTGAAGGGAGTCTTTATTACCGGAGAAGCGTGTCATACTCAAAACGCGATGAACTATCAGTCTGAAGTCTGATGAACAAACTGTGTTTTTATGGCATTGATCGGGGGCGTATGCGATGCATACTAGATCAGGTAAACTATTTACATGTGAATCGCGCCGGGGGCGGGGCGGCTGCAGCTCATTTAGAGATAATGAAGGGAGAAGGAAAAACGGTACCTCTCCTTGCTTTCAAAGGGATTACATGAGTTAAAAACATTTGTTTTTTATATAAATTACTTCATTTAAAAGAGGAGATTTCAAGCTTCATAAAGACATATCTCACGTGCCTGTGTGAGAAGTATTCGCTGAGTTATGATTCATTTTCGGACGCGTTTCAGAATGGACTACACGGACAGAGAGAAGGCAGAACTCGCTTCGTGATTATTTTTCTTTATTTGGCAAAAAGCACAACATTTTGTTTTTATTGTGAGTATACACAAAAATAATACACATTTAACAGAATCGATTGATGTATGAAACTTGTTTTATAAAATCAAAGTCAAAAGAGTATTTGGGGTCTCAATTCAACTCATAAGGAAAAAAGCGAGCAGATCACGCCGGCGTGATCTCCGACCTCTGAGGGTTAAAACTCACTTCACAGCGTTGCTGCACATCTGCAGGACTCAGACGGTAGGTAACAGGTAAGGTTTCTCAAACTCAATAGGCAGCTTTACCAGCGATGTTATACATCTTCAGCGCTCCATCAGTAAGTATAACGGTTCAGACTTTTCCACAGCCATACGGTTCTTCACGAGACTTGTAACTTCAGAGAGAGAGAGGGTTAACAGGAGCCTTCAATGAGGGATTACCTCACGACAATATTCAGTGGAAGAGAGGATAATACAAAGCATTACTTCACCAGTTCAGATGTATCGTTCTGGGATTTAGATGGGGACAAGTAGATCATTTCACAAGAATGAAAGCAGGCGTTGGGAGACTCTTCTCAGCATAGCACACAGCACTCGTGTTCACTACAAATCCACAGCATTAATTCAGCGTGCATCAGGTAAGGCAAACAACTGCAAATCACTCACACAGTAAGGCTGATCAGAAGCCTCGCTTCATCCATGCATTTCAACAGGAATATTCAACTCTCAATTCCTCTCCAATCTTTCTTCCTTCCTCTTCCAGCGCAGATCCAAGCAGCAGTTCAATCCAGTAGTATTCCACAAGCAGTTCCAAACGACAGACTCCAATGGCAGTTCTTCACTTACACAAATTTCCAAGATCACAACATCAAATGTAAGCACTCGAACAGGAGATCTTCTACCCCAAAACACAACGACAGAGACCCAGCCAAACAACTGATCAACTGAACACCGATTGACGTTTACCAGTTCCAACCTCGACCTCAACTCGACTTCGAATGGCTCTTTTATCCTCCTCTTGTGAAGCGGAAAGCCTGTGCAAACACCGCTCCTCTCTCTCACACCTGCCGTGCATCAGCGGTAATTAAGTTGGACAATATCTCCGCTACACCCGGAACCGGAGTGAGGCGTTACACCAAAATAATTCCCCTCGGGGAACATGGAAGGAAAACAAAGGTTCCGCTTTTCCCAGCATTTTGTCACCCGTGACATACGTGTATGTTAAAATCTCCAACAATTAATGCTTTATCGACATTGACCAATAGATCTGAGAGAAAGTCTGCAAACTCTTTTAGGAAATCAGCATAGGGCCCTGGAGGTCTATATACAGTAGCCAAGGCTAGAGATAATAGGGATTTCTTTCTTACATCTAAGAGCATAATATTTAGCACAAGTACTTCAAACTAATTAAACCTGTGACCTGTTTTCTGAGTAACATTAAGAATATCTCTATAGATTGTTGCAACACCGCCGCCACGACCAATCAGACGGGGCTCATGCTTATAACAGTATCCAGGAGGAGTAGACTCTTTAAGACCGAAATAATCATTTGGTTTAAGCCAGGTTTTAGTAAGGCAAAGTACATCGAAACTATTATCTGTGACCATTTCATTTACAATAACCGCCTTAGGTGTGAGCGATCTAATGTTTAAAAGACCTAGCTTTATAAATTGTTTTTGTTCACTAATATTAAGATTTTTCCTAGATCCTACAGTTGATTTAATGTTTGACCTCACTAAACGAGTAATAGACACAGTTTCTATATAATGTTCTACATTGGTGCTTATATCAATTAAGTTGGGACAACAAAGACTGTGATTTGGACTTTGACTTACTAGTCATATGGTGTGTAACGCCTTGGAGATGTTGTCCGACAGAAGAGCCGCTCCGATTCTGCTAGTTGTTCTCCGTGAAGTAGGTGGACATTCTTCTTGCCATCACGGAGAAGTAGATTTTCCCCTCCACATTCAGTAGAGCTATGCTCCTGAACTGCTTGATGGTCTTGGCGTTTTGTTGTTTGGGAATAGAGACTGCCACTGCCCTCTGCCACCCAGATGGTATGGTCTGCTTAGCCCAGGTGATTTCCAACCAGGGCCCATAGCAGCTTCAGCACTCCTGGGCAGATCTTTCCCGCTGGATCACCTGCCTGACCTAGCTGAGCTTGGGTGGTGATGCGTCAAACAGGGCTGATGGTTCTGAGGGTCTAGGCACATACCCTGGCGAGCCTAGGGGGTTGTTGTAGCATGTTGCATTTAGCAAGATGTAGTTGTCCAATAGGACATGTGTGACCAATTAGCTCAGCGGAGAAATATTAATAATAGTCTACGCCGTCACTACAGGTGCACCTGAGTATAAAAGATCGCCTGTAGTGACAACATTCACTTATTTGTCTGTAAGGGACGTATCACAGGCATAACAGAAGCATGGCAATAAGACACTGTGTCTCGTTCTCCTTCTCAGGGAACCATTACATTAGGAACGTTCTCTTTCAAATGGGAACTCGCACTGCATCAAGGATGCTATGAGGAACAATTACCCACTGTGCCATACTGAGGGAACGAGTCACACGTGCTTTTACAGCTCGAAAATAGAACAAGCTGGTAGATTCGCTATTCCCATCTATAGTCTAATTCCCATCTCTACTGTAATTCCCTGTACTGTGGCCTGCCTCAAACTGCAATCTCTCACCTGCAAATTCTCCAAAATGCTGCAGTGAGACTGGCACAAAAAAAGAGAGATACCATTTCTCTCATACCCCACAGTTCACCCATTTTAGCGACTTTACATTGGCTTCCTGTAAAATTCAGAATTGATTTTAAAATGGCTGTTTTTGTGTATAAGGCTTTAGCCTATACACAACCCTAACCCTTTCCCTTATATTCTCTAATGTGTCTGTCCCTCGTTGTCAATAGATCATCTTGTGTGCTGCTGGATGTTTGCTGTGTCTCACCCTTGTCTGCTGCTTTGCCCAGGACACCTAGGCGAGGAATTACAGCTTGCCGTGCGCTTGTTGTCATCTATCTCCTCTCGCTTCCCGTCCTGTTGGGTGTGCACCTGTGGTGGTCTCCAAGATGAAATTGGATACAGTAATGATCATAAAGGTGCTGTTGAGGTTGCTGATAGGGATGATGAAATTGAGGAGATGGGTGATGATGATAGTCTTTCAGAATTGTCTGACATAATTTCTAAGTTATATACAGTGAAAGAAATGAATGACCTCTTGGATGTAACTTTTGGAAAGACTTTTGATGTTCAGGTTTTTTTTTTCCTGATGTTGAAAGATTCTTGAGATCAGAAGATAAAATACAGAAGAGTGTAGGATTTGAAGAATTGAGCTGAAGGAAAATATTTAGACTGAAAAGATGGTTACAAAATTACGATAAAGAAAATAATGGGTTAAAAAGTAATACAAGTAATGGTTGTCACAATTGGTGCTATTTTCTTTCTGTTCTCTTCTGCTTGTTTGTCTTTCTATTATTTTTCTTTTTATGGTGAGCATGAAAATAGGATAATTAACATTAATGGAGGAAGGAATTATAGAAAAAGCCACTTTGTATGCATTGATTCAAAACAAACAAATGGATGCAATTTTGTTTGCAAGAAACACAACAATGTAAGTAATGAAGTAGAATGGAAAATGTGGTGGGAGGGTAAGAACTTTCTAAGTCATGGCTCTAATCTAAGTGGAGGTGTTGCAATTCTGTTTTCAATGAAGCTTAATATGACTAATATATCTTCTTATGAGATAGATAAGGGCAGAATTTTGATTGTACATGTAGAGTTAAAGGGGTTTTCTTTTCATTCATTTTAACTCGCCAAATAATGGAGCAGAAAGGGTAGAATTTCTTACAAACAAATGTGATAATGCATGTGTGGTTCTTGGGGGTGACTGGAATTGTACCTTAGATTTTACACTAGACCGAAATGGCGATGCACCTTATCCCCAGACAGTCTGCTAATTCATTAAGCAGTATTATAGCAAAAGGGGCTTTGATAAGAGTCTGTTATTCTTCAATATGAGAAATAGATGCTCGGTTTTTTTTATTGTTTTTTTTTTACTTGGAGCGGAAAGAAGGAGAAAGAAAACTTATGTTACATTTGAAACTACCAAATGGGACTTTAACAACTAATCCAAAAGAAATGAGAAACCATGCAAAGGACTTCTATACTGATTTATTCAAAGCAAGAGACTGACATTAATTGCATGGACGATCTACTAAGAGATTTGCCAAAGCTCACTGATGATCAGAGACAATAGCTTAATGTAGTTATTCAATTAGATGAAATATCAGAGGCGGTAAAGAAACTCTCTAATGGTCTGTCTCCTGGCATTGATCGACTTCCTTCTGAATTCTAGAAGCAATTCTGGACTCTTTTAAAAGAGGATATACTCAACATTTTAAGAATTTCTGAAAGGAAAAATGAATTACTGACCAGTTGTAGAAGAGCAGTTCTATCTTTATTTACAAAAAAGGTGAACTTGGACTATTTAAGAACTGGAGACCAGTAGCTTTACTGTGCACTGATTACAAAATTATTGCTAAGTGTCTTTCAAATAGATTACATTTTTAGAGTATGTTTTTTTTTTTTTTTTTTTTTTTAACTTTTTGTGTGCCGAAAAGAAGAACAATCTTTCTCTTGTGCGTGATATAATGAACATAGCAAATGCTACTAATGAGGATGTGGGTTTTCTTTCAATTGATCAAGAGAAAGCTTTTGATAAAGTTGATCATATTTATTTATTTGAAACTCTTAAAACTTTTGGTTTGATGAGAACTTTATTTCTTGGATCAAACTGTTATATACTGGAGCTTCTGCATTGTTAAAGGTTGGAGATGGGATAAGTTATCCAGTGTCAGTTCATAGAGGTATGAGGCAAGGCTGTCCTTTATCAGGACAGTTGTACTCTTTGGCAATTGAACCTTTACTTTACAAACTTATGAAGAAATTGCAGGGGTTTCTAGTGAAGAGTTGTGAAAATAAGCCAATCAGTCTTTCAGCCTATGCTGATAAATAACTGTTTTTATAAGAAGTGATACAGATGTTATGAATTTAAGAAATGCTTTAAACATTTATGAAAAGGCTTTGTCAGCTAAAGTAAATTGGGAAAAGAGTGAAGAATATTTATTAGGAGATTGGCAGGGAAGGGCCCTCCTGTGCTTCCAGGGGGAGTTAAATGGGGAAGAGGGGGTTTGAAGAAGCTGTTTTTAGGAACAGAGCAATATAGGCAGAAGAACTGGGAGGGTATGGTAGAGAAAATGGTTGTGGGTGCTACCTCAGCTAGCGTGTAGGGGCAGGGTATTGATCATGAATTATCTGGCTGCATTATGGCATAAAATGTTCTGGATCCCCCAGAAAGTGTTGTTGAAGAGCTGCAAAGAAAGTTAATTGACTTTTTCTGTGATGGGCAGCATTGGAAAAAAATCTGCTGTACTCTTCCTACCCATTCAAGAGGGAGGACAAGGCCTGATGGACATTAAAAACAGAATAAAGACTTTCAGACTTCAAGCAGCACAGAGATTGCTGAATGCGGAAGCGCGTGCTGTGTTGAGAAAGATAAATGTCTTCAAGTATAATGTGCTGTAACTGTTTTTGATCAAACTGGCTAACATGGACTTGAAGGATGTTTGCCCATTCTTCAAAGCAGTTTTGAGAGCATGGTTTTTAAAACCAAACTATGTAAAAACCAAGTTTTTAAGGTTAAGAAGGTTCTCTCAAATATTGGACTTTGGACAGAGAAGGAACCTCTCTTTAATGACCCGCTGATACCTCTTGTCTCATCTGAGGCTGGAACTGTCAATAGTGTTCAGTGCTCATCTGTGCTCAACAACAGAACAGTTTTATTGCTTTGCTCAAACTTTTGCCATTGCGTAAGAACTGGTCTCTGTTGTCGCTTGCGAAACCAAATGTCGGCTGGTGGGTGTAAACGTGCAGATTAAGGACCGGTAATATTATAAAAAGATCCTCTTCCTACGTCAGAAGGGGATCGAAACCTGATCGGCTGATTTTTTGACATGCTTTTATTATTATATTTTATTATGACGAACGGATGCACTTTTTTGAGCTTCAATCTGTTGGTTGCAATCCACTGCCATTATAAAGCTTGGAAGAGCCAGGACATTTATTAATATAACTATGATTGTATTCGTCAGAAAGAAGAAAGTCATATACACCTAGGATGACTTAAGGGTGAGTAAATCATGGGGTAATTTTTATTTTTAAAGTGAACTACTCCTTTAAGACATAAACCTTCTTGGTTTTGGATTCATCAAGAATCTTAATTTTGTCCATTGTCTTCAATGTTCAAAACTACATTCAATCCTTTTGGCAATAAGAAAATAAACCTCTTGGTTTTAGCTTGAAAAATTGTCTTTAACTATAATGTGAAATAGGCTATCTGATATTCCGATTCTCAAATATGTGTTAGTTATAAAGGACAAAATACAATCACTATGATAACGGGTGATCCACGGCGCCACCAATAGTTTGCTCTTCAGAGAATCAGAGTTGTTGAATTTACAACACGCAAATTCATCCACTTCTCCCGAAAGACATGAAAGTAACTGGCCGGTGAGCTGGTAAAAGAATAGAGTAAACTAGAAAATGTGAGTGGTACTAGTAGTTTAGTGGTTTGCAATGATCAACATGTTGCTAGCATGATGCTAACACAATAGCTAGCTAAGATGCTAACATGATAACAGCATGATTATGAATGAACAAAATCTAACAAAAATTATGAATCTCTTTATCTAGTGTTCAGGTTTCTGTAAAGGAAATGTATGCAAATGAGTGCATATTTAATTAGATAACGACTCATTTTCCTATTGCAATACAAAAACAATAGTGGTACTGTACTGTGATTAATCATCTGGGGAAGTATGGTGAGATCTGAGAGTTTACATTAGTGTAGTTGTGTCATATAGTGTCTAGTCTCAGCCACGGACCGTTGGCTGAACGTCTGATGCATATGGCACAATTATCTGGAGAAACACTTCAGGAGATTCAAAGTCGCAATCTGATTGGTTGAATTCTGCAGGATTTCCGGGAGACTTGTGTGTTGCGTTTTTATCGGTCCGCCGGGAAACAAATGGCGTGACGCCAAAACCCCTCGTGGAAGAAGAAAGCCGTTGTGTTTATAACTGTGACAATGAGAGCTTACCAGGATCAACTAAACGCTGGATTTTCAAAAGTATGTAAAGTTCGCGGCTCCACTGTTGCAGTAAACTTGCACAACGTTCTTGAATTAATCATTTATTAGATGCACGCCGGTCTGTTATTGTAGGGACATTGACATTATATTGTCACACTCCTAAACATGACGCAGAACAAAGCGAACTGTGATTGGTTGCGTTACATGTCAGTCAAACGTCCTCTTGGGCGGCCCTTGACCAAGAAAAGCTGCAATAGAGTCCAGACCTGAAGCTCAGGGTTCCTCAATAGGCGGCCCTGAGAGAAAAATGTTTGGCCCGCGCTTATTTCAAGGTTGTCATGGTAACATCAGCGTAAGCACGTCACTGGCGTTAAAATTCAAACGCTGTAGGCTATCTGACAGCATTCGCTCACATCGAAAATATGGCAAGTGTTAAGAAAAGAAAAGTGGACACAGAAAATAGACGATTCAAATCTGAATGGACTGAACAATCAAAAGACTAGCATATTTAATTTTTTTTACGGTCCTCCACGATGACGGCGCGCGAGGGAGAGTGAGTGAGAGTGTGTGTTCGCGAGTGAGCGAGTGTGTGTGTGTGTGTGGGAGAGAGAGAGAGAGAGAGAGAGAGAGAGAGAGTGAGTGCGTGTAACTTATGTGAGTGAGTGCGTGTAAGGGACCGTTCGGTATTTATCGAAAGGGCCACCAGAGGAAAATAGGGGAGGGTCATGTCTTTTTATTCTATGTTGAGGGGAGGGTCATCCAACTTTTTTTAGTCTAGGGGGAGGGTCACCCAACTTTTATATTCATGAAAACAGCAACATTTCAAAGTGGCTTGTTTGGTGCTATTTTTTTCCATTTAGCTCCATGTTGATCTCGCGTTATCAGCCACCCTCAGCTTTAAAGCACGAGCAAATAATGAACTTTTGTGATTGCGAATAAGTGCACAGTGTCCTGTGAGTGTAACTCTACCGCTGCATTAACATGTGATGTGAATGTACGTCGAGTTTTACAGTATTGGGACTGAGGCGCCAGAACTGCAGCTGATAGAATGTGCGCTGTAGCGCGATACTACCATATTTCCATTCTTATTTTGTTTCCACGATGTGTAAAATGTAGGGCTACCACATCTTTAAATTACTATTAGTATTATTTAAGGTAACATAATAAAATACGTAGACCTACACCACAAAGACTAGTTGAGGATAAATTCGTTAAAATTGGGCGATTCCAGTGTTATGGACGTCAAATTTGCAGTCAAAACTTGAAATATAAATTCTCAGAAAATGCATTTAATACCAATATTTTGAAACGTCTGAAAGGAGTCAAGACATTAGAAAAATATCAGTCTACACATGCGTTTTATATTTAATATGAGGAAAATACACATGTGACGTGACACAAAAAATCTTTAACTTTTAGGTGGTAAAATATTTTTTAGTAATTCTATAAATTACACTGTGCAAACCAAAAGATATATACCCACCGGATGAATAAAGACCGGCCTCCACAGAACATAAAATATTATTTTTATTTTATTTTTCGTGTTCGCATATTATGTGAAGAAAAAAAAAAAAAGGTAGGCTATGCTACTTGCCTCACAGACCTGAGAAATATATAGAAAGCTTTAAATGTCTACTTTTAAACAGAACAATTCAAAACGAAGGAAAACAGACTGCTTTCTGCTTATGAAATGTGCATTTCTCTCTGGCGCGTTCTGAGAAGATCGCGACGCATCGTCAACTTCATGTTTGCAGTCGACACAGAAAACACTTGTTTATTAATTAAAATGTCTCCTTGCTATATTTGACATATTAATAATCATTACTTTTGCCGGTTCTTTGTGACAGCTTTTAAATGCTTTGGTGGCAGCGCCACCCACATGATACGAACCGAATCGTATGGCTATCTGAACATCTTTGCCAAGCGCAAACCAGTACAGAAGTAGGCTAATCAATAAATTATCGGGGAGGGTCATGCCTTTTTTCACAATCATTTTGGAGGGTCATAGAAAAATTTATTGCTGGCGAAGGGAGGGTCATGTATTTTTTGACAACAGATCTCAAAACTCCTCCGGTGGCCCCTTAAATAAAAAACGAACAGTCCCTAACTTATGTGAGTGCGAGTGAGTGTGTGTGTGTGTGTGTGTGTGTGTGTGTGTGTGAGTGAGTGCGTGCGTGTGTGAGTGCATGTATGTGAGTGAGCGTGTGTATATGTGCGAGTGAATGAGTGTGTGAGAGTGAGACGGCTCCCGATGACTGGTCGGAAAACAATGTGTAGTCTGACATGTTTCTTGTCCACAACATGACAAGATTTTTAGGAGTCAAAATCGTGTAATCTGACACAGTGACTATCGTAACAGACAAAAAAATTGTGTAATCTGAACCAGGCATAGGGGGAGAGTGGGGTAAGATGAGCCAGTTTTTACTTATGTGGATCTCAAGGCAAGGGAAATTGAGACAGAAGTACAATGAAGACATCCACTGTTAATTTGGGATGTTGCCTATAAACTGAAAATTAAAAAATGCACCTATGACAAAGAGCCTTGAAAATTATGACCTCAGAAAAAAAAGTATTCATGTGACTTAATTTACCCCAGGCTAGGGGTAAGTTGATCCCAGTCAGTGGGTAAATTGAGCCATCTCGGGGTAAATTGACTATCCTATCTTTCACTTTTTTATGCAAGCATAATAATAAAAAAACTTGCCTCTTTAAAATAATAATTTAATAACACACTTACCTTTCTAAACAATGTTAACCCTCTGGGGTCTGAGGTGTTTTTGGGGCCCTTGGGATGTTTTGAAATGCCCTGACATTTGTGCTTTTTTCAGTTGCTTATACACATATTAATGGCAAAGGTGTAAATGCACTATTTAGCACAAAACAGGGCTACCATAATATGTGAGCAACATGTATGTACATGTTTGTATTTTTGAGAGAATAATGTTTATGCGTGGTTATTAAAAAAACAAAATCTTCTCCCCAAATGTGTCACTAATATAAAGCACAATACAAATAATTTAAAGAGAAGGCTTATATTGACCTTTTAAGATTTAGCTTACATCTACTTTGTAAATATATGTTTTGCTATTTTATTAAAAAGATTACAATTGCAACAACAATTACAATTTCAACAATATTTCAAGTGTACTCTTTCTTTGTAAAAAATAAATTATAGGCCTACATTTTACTATATGTATTCATTTATTTGAATATAGCCTACATTGGAACAAATACTATAGTAACATCTTAGTTGATGACTTTATTTTTGACAAAAAAAAATACTGTGCGTATATATATATATGAAGAGTTTGGTTCCAAAACGCGATAAATCCATTTTGATTAATTTGAGTAAAAATGTGTTTTCTTTACCAAGAAAGTGGCAAGATGAAAACCACTATTTTCTGTTTCAAACTTTCACATAGCATCTGTAGGTTATAATAACATTAAAAATTCAAATCCAGATTTTGATTTTCAAAGATTTATTATAAAAACGGGTAATCTTTCCCCCAAAATGCAATAAATTCATGACACTTTTTTTTTTCCAAAATGCAATTAATCCATTGAATCAATATGAAAGTTATTTTTCATATTGAAACTGTTGAAAATACACAACAAAGTAAGTTGATCCACATATGACAGCCTCTGAACTCAGTCAATATCTTATAATACAGGCACTAAAAATACATTCAATCAGCCATGGCTAGGAAATACCTCCTGAACTTTTTTGACGGCGATCAGCTGTAAAATGGCTTGGTCCTGCTCGGATTTCGTTGACTTTGAGTAAAACAATTGAAAGTTTTTTAAAAGATCCCCTGAGGTCAACGTGTCAGCGTGACAGAAGTTTGATGCTGTCGTGTGAGAACAAGCAACAGTCGGCATTTCTCTTCCTCCCGCGTGCCTCATCTTCTTAATCTCCTCACGTAAATTATTAGATTTCGATGGCTTACGTTTCTTCCCTACCGCAGAAACCACCACAGGTTCATCAATGCCGTCAAAATTATTAATTTTTTTGTTTGTTTGTTGATCAAAAAGTACAAAGTATATCAGGAAAACTAGGATGCCGGGTGTATTCAAAGCGCCGCCGTTACTGTTTACAGTGTGTGGAATGGTGCGCTGTGATTGGTTGAGAGCGGATCTATCGCATTCTGCAGAGAAAGGAGACTGGCGTTTGTCGCGGTTTGGAAAGAAAGGGAGAAAACATGACACAATAACACGGCGGATATCGCATTTTACGTAAAATTTAAAATGGACTTTTCAATACCGACCCTATACAATACAGATTTTTGCAGGAACTCAATTTTTTTAAAAATGGCGTTTATCGCGTTTTGGAACCAAACTCTTCATATATATATATATATATATATATATATATATATATATATATATATATATATATATATATATATATATATATATATATATATATATATATAACATATGAGCAGAAATTGCTAAACAAAATCTTATTTGATGTGGAAGTAGTCTATTTTAAAAAACTTTATAATTTATCCAAAACTAGTCAACAAAATATTGTCTTTCATATTTCGGCCGACTGTATCGTTTTTATGAAATATTAGGGCATATAAATGTTAATTGCAGTTTAATATGTTGCTTATACAAAGACATTTTATTTCAACACATTTCAGTCGATTTTCTCCATTTCAAAAAGGTTGAACCACTGGTTCAATTTACCCCACATCATCTGGCTCACTTTGCCCCATAGTCACCATTTTGGTAAAACGACCTAGCTTAGCAATTCAGGATAACCTTTAGCTTAATGATTCACATGGTTTTAAATGTTGACAAATCACCAACATGTACCATACACAACTTTTGACCTAGATCAATTTGCTTTGACAAAACGGCTAATATACCTGAAATGCAGAAAATTTACTTTAACAAGCAAAAAAGGTGTTTTTGTGGACAAGACTACTTCCCTCTTGTCCCATGTGCTTCTCCTCTTCACAGCAATATGTAAATGATGGAGTCCTTCAAAATGTATGGTCCCATGACACCAAATGTGCATAGTTGCCTAGAAACAGGGGGTGGGTCAACTTACCCACTGGCTCATTTTACCCCACTCTCCCCTAAGGCTGATAATATCAAACGCCATTTCAACTCATTGCACTGCAATTTTAACAGCAATTTTCCTGAACATTTTGAGAGTCGCAAACAGAAGGTAACACAATTGGTAGCAGCTTACAAGCAATCAGTTGCTGTTATTCATAAAACCACATCCATACAGGAGAATGCCACCGCAGCATCCTTACTTGTGGCTTGGAACCTGGCAAACAAGGCCAAAAAGCTGTTCACGGATGATGACATTTCCGGACATGGAGATCCAGAGTTGTTATTTGTTCATTTGTTTTTAATATCCACCATGCAAAGTTCTTTAGTTTTCTTTATCTGAATACAAAAATGCTGATAATTGCTTGAATAAAACAGACTAATGAGAAAAATAAAATAATAAATAAAAATAAATAAAATCAGAATAATTATATTGTGATTTGTGACTCTTTTAACAAAACAACAGCAACAACAATAATAGCAGAAGAGCAAACATTAAGGTCATAACATTTTGATTGGTGGCCCTTGGCTTTGTATTGTCGGCAGAATTTGGCCCTTGGTAAAAACCAATTGAGGAACCCTGCTCTATAGTGTCAGTAGTGTTTAGTGTGACACAGATGGCCAGATTAAACACTATATGGTCTTGACATGAACACTGCTGCAAATTACCAAAAACACTAGATTTTCATTCATCTGTCCTTTAACTGAACATTACAAGTGTTCAGTCTTTAACACCTGCACAGGTATTTTACACAAATGAAGACGAGGGAGGAAAATATCACCAGATAAAACCAGTTCAAAAACAAGTGTTCAACCATAACTGTTGAAATATGACATTCAGAGCAATAAAAGGCTTTTCAAAAATCAATTTTGCAAGATTTATTTGTGTGTGTGTGTGTATGTATGTGTGAGAGAGAGTGTCTGTGTGTGTGTGTGTGTGTGTGTGTGTGTGTGTGTGTTGTTTTATGGTGCATAATTATAAACACCTTTTACCTCATTTTAATTATTCCCAGGTTAGGTGAAGTAAGTCAAATCTGTCCTAAATAATAAGCATTTGAATTTCCATACTTACAATATTTAGATCACAGAAGACTTCTCCGTGGTCAGTTCAGCTCAATCTTTTGTAGAAGAGAGACTTATGGCAGGCGAGCTTCTTAATTTCAATGATATAATTTTTTTAATTAAAAACAGGTTAACTAGTTTACATAAAATGTACTAATATATAAAACTAAAATAAAAGTAAATCAAAACCAAATCGTTTACAAGCTTTAACTTCATGAGGCGCAATGGCAAGCATCTAACACCGGAGAGGCCGTCCGTGGTGAATCAGCGACTGACTGGACATTATCTTTCCAGTCCTTTTAAAGTCCATCAACTTTTTGACATCTTCAGAAATCCCCTCCTGGAAACTCCCAGGACTTGTTCATATAAAGCCTTTTGCCTCTTCGTCCTCCTTCTTCGTTGCATTCTGTGTCTCGGCCGCAACACATACGATGGTAATGCTTGCATTTTTCTTCTTTCTTTGGCAAAGCTCTTTCTACATGTTTTGTTCCTCACTATGCTTTTTAATAAATGCTTAAAACATTAAGTGTGGGATATTTTTCTTTATAAACCACTTTCTCAACAAACCATTTTACAAAAACAATTGCAGTTTTTTTTCCTTTATACACCACTTGCTTCATATATGATTATTACAAGTGTCTTTCTTTATATAACACTCCTTAATAAATCGTTTAACAACATCTTCTGGTGTCTTGCTTTATAAAAACACTTTCATTATATAAGGTTACCATTATGGTTGACTACAATACATAAGTGCTTCATAGACAAAAAGGCATATTTATAATATAATAATTGCATATTCCATAACGTGTGTGTGTTTGTGTGTGTGTGTGTGTGTGTGTGTGTGTGTCGCCTTTGGCTTGCTTAGTTGGGAACACTTAATAATATTTTGGGATGGAAACCTAACTGGGCTGGAGGATGACATCCCTGTTTTCTGCAGAGCTGCTTTATAGATTAATTAAACTCATTAACTGATGAACTTTACACAGTTATTGAACAAAACTGAACTGACTTTCTGACGTGTGTGTATGTATGTGTGTGTGTGTGTGTGTGTGTGTGTGTGTGTGTGTGTGTGTGTGTGTGTGTGTGTGTGTGTGTGGGTATTTATATATGTGTGTGTTTTAAAATCTATACTTGAACTATATAGTTGAACTATGCAACTGTGTTAGTTATGAAATACATAATTTGATGTTAGTTAATGAAATACATAGTTTAAATAAATAAAACATTACATTTAAAATGTAAAAATACAAATTAGAATTGTATTGTTTATTTATTAATTGTTTGTAAGTGTAAGTAATATTTAACCTGTAAATTGTGTGTGGAACTTGTGAGGACTTTGCCTCTTGAGAACAGCACTGGTGTTTTACGAACAGCTGCTCATACACAGCATCACTGAATCCACACATCAGCCGTCTGTACGTTCACTCCTGATGGGGGTTTGGTTGTGGTGTGTAGCGCAGGTACTTCTTCCCAGAGGGCAGGTCTTTGGTGTAAACTCCAGCGGGGAAGAGCGCCACGGCCTCCTGCTCAGGGATGCTGGGCGGCACCATAACACTGTCTCCAGGCTTCAAACAACAGCAGATGAGCGTCACTCATTACACACTGATGACAGAAACAGACATACACACTCCAAACAGACCAGGCTTGACATTTCTCACCCGCCAGTCCACAGGTGTGGCCACCCGGTTGTGTGCCGTTAACTGCAAAGAGTCAACCACACGCAGAATCTCGTCAAAGTTACGTCCCGTTGTTGCAGGATAGAGAATGGACAGCTTCAACTTCTTATCTGGACCAATCACAAATACCTGAACGAAAAATGCACACATTAAGAAATCAATTAGTGCAGTGTGAAGGGTTGATGGCTCTGTCCAAACCAGTGACCCAAACTTTTCAGTTATGTTAAACTCTTATCTTATTGAGTAAACCACCAAGCATGCAGAGCAGGTTGAAATGGCATCATCCCCCTACTCCCTAAGTCGTCCTCGGTTTGAAACTATATATTTAGGCAGTCCAAAAATATGGAAGACATGGTTGAAAGTAGCTCTGCTGTTTCCATAGCCATGGGGAGACCCTTGAGGAGCATCATCTTGCATGATTTAGAGAATCTATTCAATATGACGAGAACACAAGTAATCAAGGGCCGATCAGTGATAAAATCCACTCCTAGATGTGACCATGAATGGTCTGGAATGGGCAACAGGAGAAGTTTACTAGATGGTAAGTGGCAGGGACTCTTGGAGACGGCACATTCCCAGAACAGCCTTTCTGATTAGGCCACGAGAACCAATCTTGGAGGAGCAAGAGGGTTTGATTGGTCCCAGGGTGGCCAGTGCCAAGTGAGGAGTGAACGGTGTCCATGGGATCCAGACGGAGTGAGGATGGGATGTAGACATGGTTGGCAGGGCAGTCTGGTGGAGGAGGCTCGGTTAGAGAGCCATCTGCGATCTCATGGTTCAGGGTCCAGTGTATGGGACTGACAATATTGGATGAAGGCAGTATTGTGTCAGGAGGTTCTTGTGGCTCGGATGTAGAGTCGATATGGGACAGGGCATATCCCTTCACAATTACATTTAATCATTTAGCAGAAGCTTTTATCCAAAGCGACTTACAAATGAGGAGAACAATAGAAGCAATCAGACCAACAAGAGTGCAACAGTATACAAGTGCTGTAACAAGTCTCAGCTAGTCATGTCTCATGGGCATGACCACCGATGGAGACATTACAAGAGTCTGTATGCTTTTGGACACCAGACACTGACTGATTGGAAGTGCAGGTTTTATTGAGTCCTTGATTGTGGCTGTGATTGTTACCATGCCAACTCACCGGAAGTAACAGAATCATACACGGGATTTTCAATGACCTCGGGAAATGGGAGTACTTTCCCTCCAGCGAGATCGTTACCTATAATTAAGGCCACGCCATTAACAGGTAACTTGTGCCGCACTGCCAATTTTACACAACCTGTTACTAAACCGGATCGAATGTACACGTTATGTAATGGTACTTTCAACACCCCCAACTCAATTCCTTGAATGAGAACGTCAGATCCACAATAACTTTTCTCAGAAAATGGCAACATACTAGCCAGCACAAACGACTGATTGGCCCCTGTATCCCGCAACATAGTTACAGGAACTAAGTCTAGCTCAGATCCACTAAGAGAAATCATCCCCTGACACACAAAAGGATCATATGCGGCATCAATATTCGAACTAAGTTGACTGCCAATTTTCTTAACAAAACCAACACTTTTGGCTGACTTCCCTCTATTTTTATTTTTCAGTGAAGGGCAATTCGCAATCAAATGACCAAGTCCGTGGCAGTAAAAACATTCACGGGCTTCAACTGGCAATGCTTGCTTAGGCAGACCTACTTTAGGAATTTTAGCGTTTTTCTCTGAGGACGGAGAATTAAATTCGCGACGTACAACAAACGCATTTTTATGAGTCAGAGTAAACTCATCGGCACAGACGGCAGCCTCGGCAAGAGTCAAAACTCTCTTTTCATTCAAATAGACAACAACTCTGTCTGGCAATGAATTTTTAAAATCTTCAATCAGAATCAACTCACGGAGATTTTCAAAATTAACGACTCTGCTGGAATGACACCATCTATCAAAAAGCACAGTTTTCTCCCGTGCGTATTCCACATAAGTTTGAGAGGCATTTTTAACATGTGCACGAAACTTCTGCCTATACGCCTCTGGCACTAATTCGTACGCCCTTAGTACCGCACTTTTTAGTTTATCATAGTCTAAACTATCACTCACAGATAAGGTAGAACAAACCTCTTGGGCTTTCCCAGTTAATTTACACTGTATCAAAAGAGACCAAACCTCTCTCGGCCAGCGCAACGCAGCAGCTATACGCTCAAATGCGCCAAAGTATGAATCTACCTCACTGTCTCTAAATGCAGGCACTAAGGTTAGATGACGACTAACATCAAAATCAGCAGGATGACCAGGAGCCACAGACAAAGGCACAGAGGGTGAATGATAGTCAACACTAGTAGAGGGTACATCAAAATTTGTCTTAACTGAACTGGAACGACGATCATCAGCATGCGTTTCTAGTTCGCACTGCCTAAAGCGTAACAATTGAGTGGTGTGTTCCTGACGTTTTATTTCGAGATCTAATTGCTTTAACTGAATAGCTAGTTTTAAATCCTCCGAGTTTACACCACTAAGTGAGCGCAACACGGGATCTGAACTCGCAACATCAACGTTATCTTCATCAGTTACCTCAACGCTACTAGACTGCAAAATACCCTGCTTAATCAGTGCAGCTTGAATTACGTCTCTCAGTTCCTTCTTTCTATCAGTTTTAATAATCGCAATATCATAGAAATCAGCGATTAAATATAAATCAATTTTCCGACATGACTCCAAAACATCACGTGATGTTCTCTCTCAACATTTTGAGTGGGCCCCTTACCGTGTGTCCAAAAACCAATTCTGCAGGACTAAATCCTAATGACTCCTGAACACTCTCCCGGACAAGCCCCCAATTATTACGCCCCGCCTCTAGGGGAATATAAAACACTAAAGAGGCGTAATAAATACTTAGTTGGGTTGTGGAAATGGAATCCCAGCACGCATCCCTCCGGTCGATAATCAAAAAAACAAATGCACAAAATTGAAGCAAAAAGTAATAAATTTATTAAAGAATAACAAGTGAAATAAAGAGCAAATCTTCAGGGTGTCCAAAAGGCCAAAATAACAAACAAAACGAATATAAAAAGAAAAGAGGGGAAAATTAATAACCTAATCAAATGCCAAAAGAAAATACATTTATCTTACCTAACTCCCTGCCCAAAAAAAACAAAGATCAAACAATTTCAAAATAAACAAGGCAGGACACCCCTACGCTCCACACTGTTAAGATGGTTTAAACATAGGAGAACGCGTCAGAGGTTTTCACAAGATGCACGTTCACTCATAGGAGAACGATTCAGAGTTTTACACAAGATGCACGTTCACTTGAACGAAAATAAAGTCTCTAAAACACAATTTGATCATCGGCCGGAGGAGGGATTCCGGAGCTCTCAACCCACGTGCGACCGAACCAAGAATGAGCTCCTCGATGAGTGTCAGCAGCGTCCTTTTAAAGACCCCGCCCCGACTAGGCAACCAATGGCTGCTTACATCCCATGATTGAAGAACCTGTTTTGGATTAGAGAAAACAAGAGGGAGAAAAGGAACACAAAGCAATAGAAAACAAACTAACACAGGTCGTAACAGTCTGTGATCAGACTTTGGGTGTATTTGGAGGTATAGTCGGGCGTGGGTATGACCACCTGTTCCTAACTTTACCCGTATCCCATTTAAATAGTAGCACAAGTGTTTTACAATACAACATGAACAGAGTAAGTACAATGTACCTAACTATTTTTTTATTCAGGCACATAGTAGTTAAAGACAGCAAATGTAAAGTGTGACCTACTTTTTAATTTAGTAAATATTAGTTTTTTTTTTTTTGTTTTTTTTTTTTTGCTGCAAAAATAACAGAATCAACAAACACACAACCAGGTTTACACTCTTTTCAGGCATGTTATGTTAGTCCCAGTAATTATAGCTACTATTGTTGGCCACAACATTCTCTTTTTATTCACCATTTTTATTTGAAATTTGGGTCACACTTTAGATTAAGGTCCAATTCTGACTATTAACTAAGTATTAACTATGAGGTTTGCTCCTAATTACTCCTAATATAAAATCCTAATTACTGCTTATTAATAGTTAGTACGGTAATGGTTATGTTTAGGTGTTGGGTAGGATTAAGGATGTATAATATGGTCAAGCAGAATAAGGCATTAAAATGTGCTTTATAAGTACTAATAAACAGCCAATATCCTAGTAATAAACATAATAAGCAACTAGTTCATAGTGAGTATTGGACCCTAAACTAAAGTGTTACTGAAATTTGCTCTGTTGTTGAAGCTTTATTCATGTGTGCAGTGCACTTACACATCGCGCGGCATCCCGGTCTGATCCTTCTCCTCCGGGTCCAGCATGCCCAGCGTCTCCACCAGATGCCTCCCAGCATCCGCTATGATTGGGAAAGGGAACTCGCTTCCGGACTCCGCGTTATTGTAAGCCAAGATGTCCTGAAATCATCCATGGAGACTCATTAGCAGCAGGTCATTCAGAGAGACACTACAGACTGAAAGAAGCGAACCTTGCTCCAGCCGTGATGGTCTTCGAGGCTGTCGACGGAGAGCGCGATCAGCTTGACGTTGCGTCTGCTGAACTCTGGACTGAGTTGAGCTGCTCTGCCGAGTTCAGTGGTGCAGACAGGAGTGAAGTCTCGAGGATGAGAGAACAGGACGCCCCAGCTGACGAGGAGAAACTCAGGTCACTCAAGGGGAATGACAGAACTGAGGAAGCCCATTACCGCCACAGAAGAGTAAAAGAAATTGTGCTTTGTAAATCATAGATAGGAAATTACGACATCGAAAGTATGTATTTAGTATGCAAGTATGTAGTAAAAGTATTTAGTATGTCAAAATTATGAATTGGTATGTCATATTTTTTACTTTCTCATAATTCCAAATTTTAATGTCATGATAATTAGTATGTCATAATTTTGACTTTTAATGTAATAATTTAGATTCTAATCTCATAATTATGACTTAGTCAAAATTGTGACATACTAATAATTATGAGATAAAAAGACAAACATACTATCTTATTTTGACTCATGTCAATTATTAGTTTTTCATAATTATGACGTTTTATGCCATAATTTTGATTTATGTCATAATTGACTTAGTGTGCCATAATTTTGACTTTTTAATTGCATAATTATGACTTACTAGGCTATGTTCATCTTTTTATCGTTGACTTACTAATAATTGACAAAAAATCGAATTAATAAGAATGTAATAAATTACTTACAATTTTTATCTCATAATTATGAAGTTTAATGTCTTAATTAAGATTTAGCAAAGCATGATTTTCTTCTGAGGCAAAAATGTGCATTCATACATATCTGAGTAAGAATCATAAACACATTTTAAGACGTACAGCATTTCTGTGCATTGCATGTTTTAGTCATAGACACACAGACACTGTTTGTTCACAAAGAACTGTAGATTATTACAGGAGCTTTCAGTCTGGCCCGTTGATGTATAAATGTACATTTATAACACTATACTTTGTGTTATAAATGTACATTACATTTTTAAAAGATTATTTTTAAAAGGTGTATTACTTTGGTATTAAATTACAGTAAACTAGTTAACGCTGCTGCGAGGGTGTTTCTAACAACGGCTGAGGGAATGACAGACAGTTTGACATCTTTCTCTCTTCTGACCAACATAATCTCTCCACGTTTTTCCTCTTTAATGTCATAGAGACGCTATAGCAAAACGTATTTGATGTAGTTTCCTTTCACCACTAAAGAAGTTTATCCAACTTTGAGGACTTCTGCTTCTGAGAACCTGGAAATGTGAAGCGGGTCCATTTCCATTTGCTGAAGACATTTTATCAGTGACTTATGAGTGTTTTGATGTTTAACTGAATAACCAACCCAAGATCATTGATTATTAAAAGATTATCTTAATGTCATTAAAACAGAAAGGACTGTGAAAACATGCAAAGAGAGATAAAAAATCATTTGTGATTAAGTTTCTCTGATCTAGTAACTCTAGCAAAGAGCAGCTGTTTAGTGCATAATTTACGCAATTTTCTGCTTTGTTCACAGTGAAGCTTCGCCATCACTGCAAAACATTCAGCAAAACAGGGTCACTAAACCCACAACTTAGTCACAAACCCTTACCCTAACTTTAGCCTAATTATAACCTCAGCCCTAAAAGCAGGTCTTGACCCCCTCAAACAGAGGTCTCAGAAAGTGAGGACAGGCCAGAAGGTTCTTCACTTTGTCAGTCTGTGATGAGGACTCGGAGGACAGTATACAGACAGCAGGGGTTGATAAACAGAGAGATATACAAGCAGCAGCGTAGGCAAAGCAGCAGTCGAGGTCATAACAGGAGAAGTATCAGGGCAGGTAGCAAACAAACGGGTCAATATCCAGGTAAACAGAGCAGAGTCAAAAATACAGCCAGCAAGAATCATAAACAGTCCAAAGGTCAGAACACAGGCAAAACAATGCTTGGAAATGTTGGCCGTGATAAGACAAAACTTCACAGTGAGCCGAGCATGCTCAGTGCTAAACTAGTCCAGGGAATGAGAAACAGGTGTGTGTGTGTGTGTGTGTGTGTGTGTGTGTGTGTGTGTGTGTGTGTGTGTGTGTGTGTGTGTGTGTGTGTGTGTGTGTGTGCGTGTGTGTGACTCTGCTCTTTATGTGTGTCAAGCCGTGTCAGCGTTTGGATGAAGCTGAAGAGGTGGTAACAGTGGCGTCACGAGTCACGACCGCATGACCTACAAACACAATCACCACACAGGAACACACAACGGCTTTGACCATGTACGGTTTTATCAAAGATACCTGACTAGCACATGTCCATTATTACGAGAGAAACGTGTCTTATATCCGAGCCACACAATTCACTAATAACCAATAATAAGAATAATAAGAATAATAAGAAGAACACAGAGGAGGAGAGAAAAGAGGGAATATTGTTAGATGTGACCTCAGGAAGATGCTATTGAGAATAAAACAACTGGTATTGTAATCTATGATGAACAACACATATCAAACAACACACTCTCATATCACAAGCACACATGATCGCATTACACTTACGAATCCCCGAGAAAATCATGAAGTTTCAATCTGCCAAAGGTGGAATCGGCTTCGAAATTGGGAACGATGTCTCCTAACAGCATCCCCGGCATCTTGAAGCATCTCTCTCTCTCTCTCTCTCTCTCTCTCTCTCTGTCTGTATTGCATGTTAGTGTGGTTTGGTGTGTGGGAGGGTGTGAGAGAGCACTTGATTTGTAAGCATATTTTCTCTACAGGTATGATGATTTACTTGGTTTTTCCTCACACATACAGTTTTATACAGTTGCCAGGACCTGTTTCTCAATGCATATGTCACTCTTTCAAAACTCTTCGCACAGTGATCACAGAATAACCCTCAGTTTACCTGAAGTGGCTCAGATCGGGGAATAGCAGATGGGGCTCCACCTCTTTCGAGATACCGGAGTCTTGATCTCAGCATCGCTATGGTCATCTTCCCACAGTGGGTTCATGACTCCTCCATGAACACTACCTCATCATGCTAATGGCCCAGACACATGAGGCAGTGATCGAGACTGGCAGACGGGCCAGTTTGATCTGTATGTCAGCATCGGGGAATAACATTATAATCTTGTTCACAGTAGAGAAAGCTGCTTACATGTACAAAAGTAACAGTGAAGACTTATACATAAACACAGCTTTTGTGTCTTTATCAGCTTTTCCACACACATATACTGGCCCTGAAAATCATCACAAATACTGACGCTTGCTCCATTTCTGTAAATCCATTTTAATGAATGAATGACTGACTGACCCAGCAACATAGTGTCGGCCCAGATCCGGCCCACATCTGGACCGTTTGGACTCCACGTGTGCCAGATGTGGGCCGGATCTGGGCCGAAACCATGTTGCTGTCTGGGGACTGATGCTCTTGTCTTCATCAACATGCGTTTGCACCACCAACTGGTCAGCCGACTAACAGCAGACGAAGATTATGCATCGACAAACTACTGCACTACTGCTCTTCCTGCAATTACCGGATCTGAAATGTTAAATTTTCTGTCGAATATGAACCACTGAATTGTAGAAGTGAATTTGTAAAGCAGAATAAAATGGACCGAAAATTGCCTGTCTAATATTATAGGTTGTATTTTTAAACAGAAGGAATATTTTAGAAGTGAAATCTGAAAAAAGCAAAACTTTCAAGTTTGTTTCTGTGGTCTTTTACCCTGCTTTTTACAAGAAAGTGGTAAGTCTGTCTGATGAGAGAGCGTCAGTTTGTCTTTTAAGATCAGATTCTCATGGATGATGTTGGTCTGGTCATGGAGATGTTGTGAGGCTGTTGTGGTTTAGAGAGACTGATCTGTGGGTGTAACAGTTCATTGTGTTTGGACTTTATTTTCTGATTTCACCATCTTCTGAGTTAGCTCTTTTATTTGTCACCATGGTTTCCAATTTGATTAGTCATTGTTTTCAGCTGTTACCTAATTAGTGCTCTTTGTCTTGTGCCAGTATATTTCTGCCTGTGTTTCTTGTTGGTTCTCGTTAAGGTTAGGTCTGAGTTTGGTTTAGATTGTCCTTGTATTAATCAAATTTATCTTCTTCGTCTTCTGCCTGCACCACGCTTCAGAAACGTGACAGTGAGCAAGAGAAATGTGATGGTGGACACGATTGAGCCTGTAACAAGAGCAACCATTTCAAATGTGGCTCCATTCATTACTAATGACAATCATGCAAAAGAGTTCAGTTAGTGTGGTACATTTTCCAGGGGCCTGTTTCAGAAAGGAGGTTCAACCAACTCTGAGTTAAAACTTTAACTTACCCTGAGATGGGAAACTCTGAGTTTTCGGTTACAGAACAGCTGAAATGAGTTAGTTCAATCAACTCTGAGTTGACCTACTCTGAGTTAAGCGCGTGCACCACAACTATAAAAAGCCATTATCAATGGAGTGCAGATATTATGAGTCACCATGACAACAGCGCCAGACAAAAAGAGGTCTTCATATTTCTCACCAGCAGAACTGGATGTGCTTCTGCAAGCATATGGAGAGTACAAACATTATTACTGTAATTTTACAGTATTAGAACATTAATAAAAGTGGAAAGTTCAGTTTCCAAAAGATGATTTTTTTATTCCTCTTTTTAGTCAACTTTAGTATGGGTGTCTAAACTTATGCATAGCACTGTATGTATATTTTTAATCAAGCGAGTTACTTTTTTGCTATTCATCTTTTTGTTCCTACACCATTTACCAATTATGCATTATATTAAGCTATATTATATTAGATATTATATTGAAGACATTCAAACATGGGAATATATTGTGATATTTATTGTCAATATATATGCTTTTCTCATTCTATTTACAGTGAACACTTGAGATGCATTACAATTCACTCAGTCCACTCAATATCACAATCAAGTTTCAGAAAAAACATTTTATCTGATATTCTGATTTTATTTACTGCATCAGTACTGGCCTAATGACCTTATAAGCAGATCGGGTATTGACCCCCTGTATCTATAAGTAAAAGCTTATGTCACTGAGAGTATAACAAGTCCTCCATGTGGTAATCTCAATCTTAAAAAACATTCTTATTTTAGTGATAATATTTACATTTGATAAAAAATGAAAAGACAATGTTATAAAACTGTTAATGGTTATGTTGTATCTTCCTATAAATGTCTTTCAATCCAGTATTTCTTTCTTTCTTTCTGCAGCAGCACTGCACTTCCTTTTGATGTTGGTCTATTATGTAGTCAGCTCATAGCGATTAAGAAACTTAAAAATGTAGTCCACTCTCAGTCCTGGTAGACACACAAATAAACTCTTCTGTTTGATCTTACTGGCAGGAATGGCTGTTAGATGGCCAGTAGTTTTATCAACAGCAACAAAATTGCATGGGTTGCTTAAGGATGAGAAAAAAAATATGCTTTTGCTTCTGAAAATAGTGACCAATGGCATAGCACATGCCTCCGGTCCCCAAATCTGCAAAGATAAACCTTCTCACCAAGAAGGCACAATCATCATCATCATCATCATCTTTAAGGAAGACAATGTGAGAGTTTCTCTTCATCTCCCTGGCATAACTCTCTGCATGTATTATTTGACCATCAACTACTACTCTGTCATAGTAGTTGACAATGTCTTTCTTTAAAGAGTGCACAAGACTGTGAAGTGCCAGATAGTCGTCATGTTCTAGCAATTTTCTTTGTGGTCTGCCAAGTGCAGTGACTCCTTCAAACTGTTCTACCATTTGAACTGTCTTCTTAGATGTAGTTAACATCTCGAATGTGTCTTTGACCTCAATGGGAGCATAACTCATCAAAGATTTGCCATAGACTGGAAGTGCCTTCTCTAACAAAAAGGTTTTGGAAATCTGTAAAGCTACACCCTGTGTGCTCTTTACCATCTCAAGCAATTCTCTGTTGTAGCTTTCAAAAACAAAAGCAGAGTGAGTCCAGAGTGGCCCCCAGTCTTTAACACTTTGGGCCAAATGCAGACACAGATGAATGTTGAATGTCATATTACAAACACCATAAAGTCCTTCTGCTTCCTGCACAAATGCATTAAGCAATTTGTCAGCCTCGGTGATCTCTTCTGAAGTGATAGATTCTAAGAGGAGCAAACCAACACCCTTCATAAGTTTTGCCCAGTGGACAAGGAACCTTTCAGGGAGTGTGCCCTTTAACACAGGTACACTGTAGAAGAACAACCACATGTACAACTCATGTGCTTTCCAAAAATGCCTTTCAGTCACAGATCGAGGGATTCTAGAAACACTACAGGGTGGTTGAATGCTGCAAAGTCTATCATCCACTTCTGAGACAGACCTTCCAACATACCATGGCTGTCCACTGTTCTCACTGCAGAACCACAGGTTAGAGTAGGCCCTGGCAACACCAAGAAGAACACAATGCATGTAGTCTGGAACACAGCCATGTATGATGTTAAAGCCTGGCAACAGTGAGAGTACTGAGGGCCCTTTAACACCCATTACAGGTGTGCACTTCTCCAGTGCTCTTTCAGCAAAATTGATGGTTTGAGTGTGACTTCTTAAATCACACTTTGTTTCGAAAGGGTAAACCCTTGTATGGCCATGTCCTTTTTCTACCATGACTCCTTTCTGTACACAAAATGAACATCCACTGTTTGAAATTTTGTACAAGTGGCCTGGCAACAGAATCACTGACTAATACCAAAGGAAGAACTTTAGTTGTGTATGTCACATGTCCAACTGACCATTTGAAGCCAGCCTGTTCCAAGTGAACACATTCTTTCACAAAAGGTTCAAGAAATGTGTTCATGTTTGGCTTTTCTCCACCAACCCACAGAGCAGCAAGCATCACATGCTTTGATCTCACTGCTGGGTCAAGTTCATTAATGGTATAGAGCAAGGGCCAACAGCTGCATTTAGATGAACGATACAGTGGTATGCCATCACAGCTAAATGTTAGTGAAAGGTGGTTCACACTGCCATGAGATTTACTGTTTTTTAAAGCTTCATTGTACAGCTGTCCATCATAGATGTCACAGACAGAAGTCTTTGTAGGTGCAGGTGTTACGATGTGTGAACGAATTTCGTCATTTTGTAGTATATTTCTGAGTTGGCCTTCCAGGGGTAGTTCAATGAAAAAGTTTCATGTGTTGAAAAAGTTCCCCTCTTTCATGTGTTTGTTCAAGTCGCATGTCTCCCCACAACTGTTACATTTAGCTAATTTCTCATCAGACTGCATAATAGCAGAGCACTGTTTACAAACTGGATGCAACTGAAAATGGTTTCTGACTTTACCAAAAGTTTTGTAGAAACAGTACTTTGATGTGGACACAACATGTTTTTCACTAACTGCATTGATTACCTTAAGCATGTCCTCAATGACTGCATCAGTTAGATTATGTTTTAACTTTAATGCCAACATTAATAGTTCATGCTGCTTTCTCCTTTGGTCACCATCATCTGGACCGTTATGTTGTAGACCAGTACATGTGGTCTGATCTACCACTCCTTGTTCAGCAGGATTCACCATCCTCAGTTTGTTGTCCTCCTCCATTTGTTCCCTGACTGACCCTTCTTCTGCAAGGGAAATTGATTTATCTTCATAGTCCTGTTAGAGATGAACAAAACATTACCATTATATATGGTCATAATTAAAAAGAAAACGGTTAAAAGACTGAAACGGTTCTTTGATGTTTTGTTTGGTGAGCATGATTGTTCTTGTTTAACGTTGAGACGAAATGTCCCCACAATGATAGTAATACCAGAAATATTTGATCTTGTGGAGACATTTTTGGTCTTATAAATATGTTGTTGTTGTTGTTGTTATTTTAATGTAGGGTTGTGTTTAGAGTTAGCAGATAAGAAAAAATGACCAAAATCATTATGTCTATGGAACAAAAATCATTATGTCTATGGAAAGCCCCATATAAAAGACAGAAACCCACTGTGTGTGCACATGTGTGTGTCACAGCGTATGTGTGTGTGACACATGTTAATGTGAAAATGCAGCATAAGTGTACTCCCTCTAACCTGGTAAACATTGAGACCTCTACAGTCCGAACTGGAGGATTCTTGATGTGTAAATGATGTTACCTCCAAATCTGCAGAGAGCCACCTGCTTTGCACCGTGGGTTTGCTGGTTAACCCCTTCTCAGTGTCTCCTAGTCAACATATGGTAAAAGCAAAATAACTGATACTGAACCGATTTTAGTTGCAAATATTTACATTCATGTAAAGAAATGGATATATATGGTTAAATATCTCACCAGAAGGGGCTAAGTTGATTGAACTCCAGAGCCCTGCTAATGAGGAACAACCTTTTTAAAGCAACATTATTGTAACATTTGAAAAAACAAACAAAAAAACAATAAGACTGAACAAAAAAACTTACATGAATTGCCAGTTGTTTCTTCTTCCACATTTGGACATTTTTCAGCTAATTTTACCCTAGGAAGTGAAAATTCTTGAATTCAGGCTTACTCATATCATACTCCCCCAACCAGCAAAATTTTCCTTTTCCATTCAAAAACAATTAGGACAGTATGTTATAAAAAAGAAAATGAAAAAGAGAATTTAGAATTATTAAATTATATAAATACAATTATTAATTTATATAAAGAAAATATAATTTACAATTTACAATTTTATATATTGGCCTATGTATAGCCTATGTATAAAGCCTTGACCTATTGACCTATATTGGCCTATGTATAAAATATTGATTGTATCAACAAATGTTGTGCTTTTTTTGTTTTAAGTATAATATATTGAGTTTTATTAAATACATTTCAGTTTATTCATTCAGTAATATCATTTGTTATAAAAAAACAACTCATTCACATTGATTGTGGGTGAAAACGCCAGTTGAGAGTTGTCATCCAGTCAAAAACAACAACAAAAAATCCCAAAACTTCATGTGACTTACCGTTTCCATCTACTCTCTGTGCGTTTAGGGACAACACACTTCTCATTCAAATACTTTTTATATTTTTGCATCTGGACTTTTTATTAATTGTTAATTTACATAATTTGCTCTTTACATTATATAGTAAGGCTATGGCCCTGCACCATGGCAGTAAGAGTCCTGTGATTGGTCAAACTGCCAGCTTTACTTCCATATATGGTTATATATATGATACGTCTGCCTTCCAACCGACGTTCAACTTTTCCCGCCGCTCGTCCCACTCGTCATCGTCAGTTCTCCTGAGGTTATCGTCAGTTCTCCTGAGGTTAACGTTAGTTCAACAGAAATCAAGAAGTTATGTTTGCTCTCGTCGAATGGTTGGATGGTATTGACACTGGAACATACAGTGTTGTGAAAACTGACTTTATTCGTGATTTTATTTGCGAAGACTACTTAGATCGTCTGGATAAGAGCGATGGCATCTATGTTGTGGAGTGGGCCGAGGGTAAAAAACCCAAAGGTGGCTGGCCGGTCTACACTGCCAAAATTATCAAAGTTGCTGGTAAGTTGCTGTTTTTAATTCATATAATCTTGTAAACAATTATGCCGATTAAATGTTAATGGGTAGTTGACTCTGTTTTGAAGCGTTTCATATTATCATGGTTTTGCGCACTGAAAGATTATTAAAAGCCTATATTTTTTTTATACCTAGCCTGCTCAATACATTTAAAATAAGCATAATTTAATTGTGTATTATTTCTGTTTAGTGTAGCGTAGGCTATATAAATACACTTCTAAATTCTTGACATTAACATATAAATATAAAATTGAGAAATGTATGATTGCCTGATTGAATTTTATAAGAGTACTAATAGCAATTTTTTTTTATTAACGTGTAGATTTGATAAAATTACTGTGCAGATTTTTTCAAGAATTACTTTTTGCTGCTGATTTATACACTCAATAAGTTTAATAAAAATACATAATAATACATTTATGTAATATTTAAAGGTGTTAACCGTAATCTTACACTGCAAAAATCAGAAGTTTACATAAAAACACTGTATATTTCCCTCCATTGTCAAAATCTAACACCCGCAAAAACACAGATCGTTAGCGCCTATTTTTACCGCAATGCTATGCAAATTAGCTCGCGCACGCTCTTACATTAAGTACAGGATTGTTCTCAGTTTAATGCACATCTTAATGATTGAAAATTACTTATTTTAAAAACGTAATTCAAAGACTGAATGTCTAGTTTGGCGGTTAGTGTACCCTGTGATTCTATAGTCTGCATTTATTTTAAACAGACAAATAATCATCAATTAACTTGTTCTTTTGACAATAAAACAAAAATATATTAATCAGAATGTGGCTTATTTTGTTTACATTTTAAGTGTTTTTATGATAAAAATGCAATACCCCACCCATTGATATCACTATGGTATTTGGTACGGGGGCCCAGCAAGATGGTTTGTACCCAGGGCCCAAAATTTGGTGCTACGCCCCTGATCACTAGTACTGTTAGTTTAGGGCAGCCGTGGCACAAACCTTACGTTGGATGGTGGTGTAATAAATATGTTGAGCTATATATATATATATATATATATATATATATATATATATAGTATTAGTAATATATTACTCAAATTTACATCTTATTGTTTACATATAATAAACACAATTTTGTTGTTTATACTTTCAGGGGGTTGGGGAAGTCGGAAGCTTACCCTAGTGGCACCTGCAGACTGTGGGTACACAGGCAGGCTTATTAAAACAACAAAAATAGGGGAGAATTCTATTCTGTACATTGCTCCACTTCAAGATGAATTGGACACTGCTCCCTTGCCACCTTCATCAGACGCATTTCGCAATATGCCTAAGGCATTATGCAAAAAGTGCAACATATCGTTCCCCCTTCAGCTCCTTACAAATCACATCAAGACTTGTTCTGATGTTGTTTTGGTCGAAGATGAAAACGAAAGTCAGGATGAGGCTGGATGTGGGCAGGATGTGGAAAGTGTGAAAAAGAACATTGAACAGGTAATTTCTCTCTGTACAATGCATGTCTTGCTAAATATATTTGGACCCAATGCGATCAAAAAAGGTAAATTGTAAACTGAAGTGGAAAAAAGTGTATTTTGTTTTTTTATAGTTATGAATTTTTTTTGTGCTTGGTCATCTATATTGTAGGGTTGCTGTCCTATTTGTCAAGAGGAAATGCCTCTTGACATCTTGGAATTGCATGCCAGTGAATGTGGTGAAAGGTGTGAAATATTGATATTGAAATATGTGAAATATGGTGAAATATTTTCCAAGTTGGAAAATATTAGTTTTGTGATAAACATAATATGATTTATAAAAGTACACTTTACCTCACACTAGAAACAGGATTTTAATTGTTTTTTCCCCTTTCCTATATTGTAGACCAATGGATGATGAAAAAAACACAGCGGAGTTGTCATGTTTGGATAACGAAGTGAATGACACTGCTGAGTTTTCATACATGGATAATGGTAATTAAACTGTTCCTCCTTTGGCTTTTTTTGCAGTGCTAAACAGAATAACATGAATGTTTGCTTAAATCATTCTATTGCTGACATTCTAAAGAAGTCTTTATTTTTTAGTCCATCTTGAATTTGTGGCAAACAAGTAAAAATGAAAAAATATTAAACTTATGGTGATGTGCAACAGAGCTCTTTTGATTTGCCATGATTAATTATTATTATTATTATTTTATTATTATTATTATTTTTTTTTTTTTTACCAGATTGGAAGACCCATCCGGATCCAAAAATGGCTGCAACCTTGTACAAAAAGGAAATTCTCCAACTGCACGAGACAGGGAAACCTCTTTTTATGTGTATGGACTTGAGATCATGTACTGAAGATCAGGAGAGGCAACTGATCAACTTCTACAAGCAAAGAAATGTAGAGTGGGCATGTCCTGTAAAATGTCAACTTCAAGGTACAGCTGTAGAAGATGAAACTATTTATGCAATAAATTATGCATCTCATATAGTGTATTCATTGTTGGCAGCTTTAATTACTGTATGTTAATTTTTTTAGGAGATGCTGCAGTTGGCGATGGAGTCACCAGGCACTTTTTTTCAACAGTTCTTGAAAAACTGAAGTATGGTTTCAGTTTGAACTTGGGTATGCAGTTTATTAGTTGCACTGCAAAATGTACATTTTTAATAATTGTTTTGATGGGATTTACTTAATGCTGATATGTAATTAAATCAACAGGAAACACAGGAGTTACTTGCCTCTTTGAGGGAGAGCCAGACCACTTGGTTCCCTCATCATCACAATTCCTTATTGAAAGCGATCTCTTCCTAGTAGCAGGGAGAATGCTAGGCCATTCCTTTCTACACGGTGGCCCGTGTCTTGCAGGGCTCAGCAGAGCCTTTGTTCATGTACTGCTGCAAGGTTCTCAAGATACAACCACTTTGCAATTGGAGGACTGCCCAGATGTTGACATACGAGAGACCATCAACTTGGTAAGTGTGTGTATTTATATATATATATATATCCACACACACAAACACGTGTGTGTGTATATATATATATATATATATATATATATATATATATATATATAAAATATGCTTAATTTTATTTTTTTAGCTCAGTGGGCAGTCTCCATTGAATGAGGACCAGTATAGTAAAGTCTTGGAACTTTGTTTGTCCTGGGATCTTCCTGGTCCAACAGAAGAAAATACAAAGTGGCTTTATGAACGTCTGCTGCCACATGCGGTAATTACAATTTGTAGTTATTGTTTTTGAGAATGGAAAGTGCCCTTATTTCTATACATTTCAATTATATTATTAAGCTAATTACCTGAATACTTATTATTAATGCATTTTTTATCATGTGTTCTAATGGCATTGTAATGGTTACACAAGTATAAGAATATTTTTTTACTCGTTTACTGTTTAGATTGCATTCATGATCTTTCACACAGAGCTACTAACGCATGTTATGTGATATCCTGATTCTTTTTAATTTATGGCTGTTTCATTTTACTGTAAACTTCTTTGAGGCGGTAGATCATAACTTTGCCCTTCTGTGATTTTATTAGATTTTCAGTCGCCAGTTGTTATTTTATGTTCTTTGTATAAGGATGTAAAATTATAAGATTTTATTATAAGAATAACAGCAAGAACATGCTCTGGTGTGGATTTTTTTTTTTTTTTTTTTAAATGAAAGACCTTTAGGTACTTGGTCTGTCAGCATGCTGACATTATACTTTGAAATTTGGATATAATTAATTTTTTCCATTTCTTTGTACTTTGTAGGTTCTTGGGAGAAGAACACGCCAAGTCAAACAAATCAGGCGAGGACTGAAAGACACTTTTGTTTGGCCTCTTCTAACTGAGAGGAAGGATGTGGTAGGCTATTCTTCCCCAAAGAATCAGAGGACTCATGCACTCCTGAGGTAAGGCTTCCTTCTCGTTAAGAGGACTACAAATGGACTTTTCACTTAAACAATGTCAGTAGCTATTTTCTTGGGAAACATATCATTCTGTTACTTGTTTAGATGCTGCTTTCCCATATCTCCTGGCCTAAAGAGAGTGATGACGAAGATGACGACGAATACTCAGTTGATACCAAGGAACGGATCACAGGGTATTTAAAGCAGTTCATTGAGACAGGTATGTGCCTCAGAGTTTGAAGAGTACAGCAGTATCTTACAGTTTTTTTTTTTTTAAAACAGCAGTTGAATTCTATGTGTACTGTAAGAACCTATTATTGGAGATTCATGTTTCATTTTCTAATGTGAATTTTTGTGCTTTCCAGTCTTTTCATGGTTGAAGTATTCAAGGTAGTTTGATATAATGCACTGCATATATATGAAGACTTCAGATGCAAAAGCCTCTAAGTGCCATCTGAAATTTTCTTCTAAAATTATAATTTTTATCAAGCTTGTATGTTTATGTTCAGTTTTTTCACTTTAATGGCAATGAAAATTACCTATTTATTGACATTGAAGTGAAATTATTGAACCTAAATATACAAGCTTGATAAAAATGCTCATTTTAGAAGAAAATTTCAGATGGCACATATAGGCTTTTGCATCTGAAGTCTTCATATATATATTTCAAATAACTATGAGATAACATGCTTGTTAATATTTAAATAAACTTATTAAAGATTACATAATGATTAACAGATCATTAGTTAACATTGTAGGTATAGTTAACCCCAAAATGAAAATTCTGTCTCATTACTCGAATAATAATTACTCATCCTCATGTCTTTCCAAACCTGTAAAACTGTCGTTCATCTTCGGAACACAAATGAAGATCTTTTTGATGAAATCTAAGCAATTTCTGTCTCTCAACTGATAGGCAACTACCACTTTTGATGCTTCAAAAAGTTCATAAAGAAATCATAAAACTAATCCATATTAATTGAGCGGTTTAGTCCAAATTTTCTGAAGAGACACGATCGCTTTATATGATGAACAGATTTAAATTATGGTGAACTATCCCTTTAACAAGCACATTATCTCATATTTCTAGCTATGTGAATATTAACTAATTATCTGATCATTATATAATGTTTGTTAATGATTTATTAAAGTTATTATAAAGTGTTGCCCCCTTTTTTGTGTCCTGTTTAAAACTTAAATCTTAGGACCCCCTGAAATTATATTATATGGATCTAAACACCAATATACTTTACAGAAAGTCATAACAGTTTGAGATTCTGTAAGACTGAGTAAACAATAAGATAATTATATTTTTAGGGTGAACTGTTATTATAATTTCTGTGTTTTTTGCAGCATCCAGCAAGGACTTAAAAAACCTTCTGAAGTTCTGGGTCGGATGGGAGCAGATGGAGGGAAATATGGCTGTGGAAATTGTAAAAAGTGATCTCCCAAAATCCTCTTCTTGCTTTTGTGTTCTCCGGCTCCCAGGGCACTACAGCGATTTTCAGTCCTTCACAAATGATTTGATGATGTGCATTGGCACTTGCAAGTATGGTTTTGGCCATGTGTAATTTTTAGACATTTACAGTATATGTTACACACTGATATACACTTTTATTAGATACTGTTATTACACTTAGGTCCAATACTTTAAAATCCAGCTTACAAGTTGTGCTTTTCGTGTACATGATGCATGTTGTTCATGCCGTTATATTTTTGATACTATGCTATAAGACATAGTACATTCCATGTTTAGGTAACGGGTTAATGTTATGTACAAGCAGTCACTTACATTGTAAGCTTATACTGTTCCACAATGGATTTTTCATGCATGGGCTCATGCAGTGGTTTTAGTAATGTTGAATGTCTATTGTTCCAAAGCTTGTCAGAATCTGCAGAATATTGTGAAGTACTTTATTCTTTTTAAGTATTTGTAATTGGAAATGTATGCATAATGTATATTATGTACATATATGTACATGTTCAGTGGGATCAGAAATATTAAATGTAAGCAGTAGTTAATTCTTGAATAAAGTTTTTCCCCCATAATTCACTGTACTAATCACTAACTAAAGGAATGGTCAAATCATAGGAAAAGTACAAATTACACAGACAGCAATTCTTGTTTTTATTCAGATATTTTAAGCAGGTATTGTTGATTAATATTAATTATAATTGATAGTGACAGAAGTCTGCAGAATAGAAAGGAAGATGACATCATAATTATTCAATAAGAACGTCTCCGGTTACTTAACTGTAACCTTGTTCCCTGAGAAAGCGGAACGAGATGCTGCGCTGCTCAGCGCATTGGGAACGTCTTTAGTCGTGACCAGCTGTGAATATTGTGTGTAACACGTCGATAGAATTGACCCGGAGGTAATATAGCCTCGGTCGATGACGTCATCGGCGCGCACCCGCAACACGAGGCTATATATAGATGAGCCACAGGTGCATCGTCAGGATATTTTGTCTGAAGAGCAGTCCTGGGACATCTTCAGCACGGCAAAGTAGCGCAGCATCTCGTTCCGCTTTCTCAGGGAACAAGGTTACAGTTAAGTAACCAGAGACGTTCCCTTTCGAAAGCTACAATCGATGCTGCGCTGCTCAGCGCATTGGGAACGAGAATACCCACGCCGCCGTGCTTGAACATGTCTGGACCCCCACGGTTGTGCATGTGTGTTTCACAAGAACGCAAGAAGGCCTAGACATTAGCTTGTGATGTCGACTCAAGGACATGAGAGCCCGGAGTGGCATGAACATCCAAACTATAAAATCTTATGAATGTGTGCGGAGAGGACCAACCTGCCGCATCACAAACCTGTTGTAGGGGGGCACCTCTTGCCAAAGCACTAGAAGAGGCGACCCCCCTGGTGGAGTGAGCCCTAAGACCTTTAGGCGAAGCTTGACCGCGCGCCTCATAAGCAAGAGCAATAGCATCCCTGACCCAATGAGACATGGTCTGCTTGGTGGCAGCTGCTCCCCTGTTACTACCACCATAACAGACGAACAATTGCTCTGACTTACGCCACTGGCTAGTGCGGTGGACGTAAGCCTGAAGAGCACGGACTGGACACAGTCTGTGAGATTTCTCCTGCTCCGGCGTTGCGAACGGTGGAGGACAGAAAGCTTCTAGAATGACCGGATGTACAGCCGAAAATGGAACCTTAGGCAGGTAATCAGGATGAGGATGCAAAATCACTTTCACCATTCCTGGGGCAAAGTCTAAGCAGGATGGAGAGATAGACAGAGCCTGCATATCCCCAATTCTCTTCAAGGAAGTTATTGCCATTAGAAAAACCAGACGCTGATTCTATAGGTTCAAAGGGGGTGTCAACCAGACCCTCGAGAACTGTAGCTAAGTCCCATGAAGGGATCTTGGTTTTTACTGGAGGACTCAGTCGCCTGGCCCCACGAAGGAAGCGAGAGAGCAGAGGGTGTCTCCCGAGCGGTGCCCCGTCTACCAAGGCGTGGCAAGCCGAAAGAGCGGCCACATAAACCTTAAGAGTAGCAGGGCATGTGCCCGTTGATAATTTCTCTTGCATGAAGTCCAGAACTGAAGCAACCTGGCAGTTGACTGGATCTACACTGTGTACAACACACCATCTTTCAAAAACACCCCATTTATTGGCATAACTTTGTCTAGTGGAGGAAGCCCTAGCACTTAGAATGGTCTCAATAACGGCAGGCGAAAGCCCAGTGTCCCTCAGTTGGTTCCCATCAGGGGCCAAACGTGAAGATTCCACAGGTCGGGCCTGGGATGGAATATCGTGCCCTCCGTCTGAGACGGAAGGTCCCTCCTCTCGGGAATCGTCCAAAGCGAGCCGTTGAGGAGAGATATTATCTCAGAGAACCAAACTCTGGCTAGGACTCCTGGGAGCAGAGAAACTGGAGGAAAACGCATACATGCACATTCTAGGCCATGTGTGCGCCATCGCATCCAGACCCAGGGGCTGGGTGACTCAGAGATAAGTAGAGGGAACATTGCGCTTTCTGATAAGAGGCGAAGAGGTCCACCTCCGCTTCATATCCAAATCTGTTTGACTACTTCTGGGTGGAGTTTCCATTCCCCTCTCAGTAGTTTCTGTCTGGACAGTAAATCCGCTCCCACATTCAGGTGCCCTGAGATGTACACTGCCCTGAGTGACAGGAACTTTTCCTGGGCCCAGAGAAAGATGTGCCCCGCTATTCTGTTCAGATTGCGTGAGCACAAACTTCCCTGGTGATTATGTGAGAGACTGCCGCTGTGCCACACTAGGACATGACAGTCTCTCAACTGAGGGAGAGAGTATTTCAGGGCCAAAAATACAGTCATCAGCTTGAAGCAGTTGATGCCCCTCATTCCCCTTGAGCTGGACGACCACTTAAGACCGCTCCCCAGCCCATCAGGGAGGCGTCTGCCGTTAGCATTCTGCGACAGCAAGACACACCTAAAGTGGGACCCAAAGCAAGGAACCGGGGTCTGAACCACATAGAAAGGGAACGAAGCCGCAGCGCGTAACCCTTACCATAAACATGGATTTTAGAAAGTGCACGAAGCGTTCAGCGCGTGACTCACCATAAACATGGATTTTTAGAAAGGACACGAAGCACTCAGCGAGTGTTCTTGCCTTTATTTGCCCTTGGGGATTGAAATCCCCCGTTTTGAGCCACAACTGACATGGTCTCATGCGCAAAAGGCCCAGAGGAATCATTGTGGACGCAGCTGCCATGAGACCTATGTAATGTCCTGACCTAGCTAGATGTTGCTAAGGGTATTAAAATTGGTCCTGACACGAGCGGGAGAATTATGCCCGATTGTGACAGAGTCCCATTTAACCCCAAACATGTTACCCTCAGTGTGGGAGAGAGTACGCCCTTGGCGTTGACCTCAGCCCCCTCGAGATAACATGGCTAGGTCGACAGGAAGGACCCAATATTGGTAAGCCTTGCCCCCAGAAGCAAACTTGGGAACCTCCTGGGTTGTGGCAATATTCTATATGAAAATATACGTCCCTCAGATCGATCATGACGAACCAAACGTGATGTTGAATTTACGACACGATCGTCTTTACAGTTAACATCTTGAACTTGAGTGCTTTAACTGTACGGTTTAAGCCTCGAAGATCGAAGATTGGACGCAACCCCCCATCCTTCTTGGGGACCAGGAAGTATCTGCTGTAATAGCCTGACTCTCTCTCTCTGAAAGAGGAACATGTTCTATGGCCTCTTTGTTCAGCAGAGATTGTAGCTCTTGTGACAGTACATGCGCCAGTTCCGGTCTCACGGAAGTGAATACCACGCCGTTGAAACACGGAGGACGATTAATAAATTGGATTCTATCCTATTTGCACTGTACTTAATACCCAAGTAGAAAAACCTGGCAGAAGTTTCCACGCTGCCAGACTCTCTGAGAGTGGTATCAACTTAACACTTCCTTTTGAGGGGATGTTAGATGTTCTGTGTCCTGGATGACAGCAGAAAAGCAACAGAACATCTAACATTTCGCTGGAAACAGCTGCTCCCCGAATCACCAGAGGTGGCGAGGAAGTACAGTGGTTTCGTGAGGGTGTCAGGTAGGAGCTGTTTGATTTAAATGTCTCGTCCCGTTGGGGCACACCCCCACAGACCTGGGACAAAACAACCCTCAGGATTTTGTCTTAGGTCTATTATGCAGCTGCCGAGTGCAACGAGCAGGTCCCCAGTTTTTTTCGAGGGAGAGCGCAACTCGTTACACTCTGCTTTTGAACCCTCCTAAAATGACGATGAGCAAAAAGAAGAGAAGAAAATGTCTCTTCAGACTGGCCCATCATCGTAAAACCACACAACCCCGCACCCATGATAGTCTTAATACGTCAAGGGCACAAAGATGCACGAAAAATAAGGTTTTCCCATGAACGAGTTAACGTCATGGAGATCCTCAAGGAGGGCAGTCTAGCTGTAATCCGACCATCACACAAGTCACCACCTCGAGAACCTCTCAAATGTTTTATCATAACGAGAGATGTGTTCGGAGGCAGCTTCAATTCCTCAGAATTAAATGTGGCCAAAGAACAGTCAGACAATATTATATTATATATAATACATACATATATATATATATATAATTATATTATATAAAATATTATATATATATAAATCAGTTTCTCAGCAATAAACACATCCCAATCAGACAAGCAAACACGGTCTGGATGATAAGCTGTGTTTAAATCTTTCATAAGATCAACCTGGTATGCCTTTAACACGGCCATGGTGTACAACGCAGTACCAGCCTGACCGCTGAAAATGCATCTGATAATGTGATCCCAGGGGAGAGATAGCCCGCGAGCGTCTCTCCAAACTGAGGCAATATCATACAATCGCGTGCCCTCGATAGTAGAATGGCTCGATGTCGAGGACACAAGACATAAATATTTACAATCTTTATTTATTTATAGACTGTTTTATGGGACTCTTTTTGTTGTGACCAGAATAATCCGGCCACTGCACGAGCGATCGCCACGAGCGATCTCCTTTTATCATCACGGGAGAAACGCTCGGAGGCGACAAACCCACGAGATTCAATGTCCTCTTCCCGAGCCGAAGAAGCGCCGAGGCACGCTTCGGTAGTCAGGCAAAAGGACATCGCGATCTGGAGAGAGAGCGAGCGATAGGGAAGCACCGTCTCTCGCTTCTCAGCCAGATCGCACGCGAGCCCCACAATCATTATGGGCGCTACCCCAATGAAATAAGCAAAGCGAACGCGAAGCACTTTAACTGTGAACATTCCACTGTGCTCGCAATCACCATGCTCAAATGCAAGGGCAGTTCTTTCCCAAATAAACAAAGCAGTAAGTGTGTGTATCCAGTTCTGACATGGGACGGGAGCATGGAGGAACACAACACTTATCGTTTTGTTGGCTCATTTCTCCTCTTTTTTTTTCTTTTTAAACTCTTTGATGTATGAGAGAGAAAAAGGCTTGAGAAATGAGAAATTTTCTGCACACTGCCTGAATAAACTAACTCCTAGCAAAGATCTGTAGCAGATAAAAGGTAGAGAGAGAGTTTTGACGTTCACACATGCACAGTAATGGTCTGAAGACAAAAGACCTGACGATGCACCTGTGGCTCATCTATATATAGCCTCGTGTTGCGGGTGCGCGCCGATGACGTCATCGACCGAGGCTATATTACCTCCGGGTCAATTCTATCGACGTGTTACACACAATATTCACAGCTGGTCACGACTAAAGACGTTCCCAATGCGCTGAGCAGCGCAGCATCGATTGTAGCTTTCGAAAGGGAACTGACTGGCAAAAATGGAGTGCAGCTAGATAGATGTCCCAGCCAAAAGTCTGTGAAGGTCCTTTGGGGTCTACAGTTTCTTTGAGTGCTTCCACTTGCTCATCAGTCAGGGGGCATTCGGTTTGAGGCACAACAATACTGGAATGTGTATCAACACTCAGTCCACTACTCTCCCAGTCTATTTGTGGTATGCTTAATCCCTAAAAACAGCAATATAGAGCATTTACTGTCATAAATAAGATCCAACTTACAGTTCTGGGTTCTCATTAATAACCGCTGCGTATGGACAAAACAGGCCCTGAAACAGCTCGTAAGCCACTATCGACGCACAAGTTGTGATTTATAAAAAAACAAACTTGACGGGAGAATGTGCAACTAAGTAACTCTGATCCTGCGTACGAACATATTGGAGACGGAGCAGTTTGGCGACACCGACGTGACCATGTTTCGGATGAAGGAAAAACACTTTAAATCTTCATTATGAGTACTAATCATAAATTCAATGCATGTTCACAATAGCAGTTAAAAATAAATAGACTGATTTAAACTCTGTTTTACATCTGATATACACATTTAGATTAAATGTGCCACTCATTAATGGAGTTATAATTTTAATTAATATAATTTTTTGTAGTGGATGCAATGCTTTTGAACACTTTCCTTTGGCATGCTGAGTTTAAATGTTTTAACTACAGTTTAGTGCACGATAATAGCAGAACTCGTGGTCTGAGAAAATATTTTTGTGCAAATAATGATAAATAATGCACAATAAGGCCTATCTGTTTCCGTTTAAAATATAAAGCAATTAAAAATACTATTTGGACAGTGGAGAAGATTGAGAAAAAACTTTTTTAATTTATTTATTCAAAAACAAGGCATCCGTATCTCATATTTTCCTAATCCTAATTGTTTAATCCTTAAATTTGGGATCATGTGGATAAATATGCATATGCAAATGATATGCAGATGAGGATATGCATAGTAAAACAAGGCATTGAAAGTTACAAGTATGGTTATTTCAGGGAGGAGACGCATGTACACATTCTTCCACTGACTGGGTTTATAAAGGGAATTTTGCGCAGATTCTGGTTTACGGGCGCACATGCACTTTTAGTAAGGTCCTTTGCACAGCTTTATAAATGAGGCCCCTGAACAGAGAATAAACTGCTTCAACATTAAAATGTTTATTCAATGTCTGGCATTGAATACAGTGTGATCATTCAAAGTTATTGGATTTCACTGTCAAAATCCATATCCACATCAAACATACCTCTATGGCAGGCTCAGGTACAGGATTGCGGATACTTCCCATCACCCACAACTGGTTAGGAGTCATATTACCCTCTGTGCGTATTGGGTGATTGTCCCAGGTGTTTCGGAAAAGGTTGAGATCATCTTGAAGCCGTGGAAGAAATACATAGTGGCAACAGAACAGATGAGTAAGGTCAGAAATATCAAGGTGGCCACCTTCTTCCAAAGCATGTAGAACATCGTAGTAGACATTTGTCACTGATGTCCAGACGTCTCTCCACAACCTCTCTATACTGAAAAGAAATATATCAATTAAATCTAAGAATTTCAGACAGGTATTATGCACAAGTTGATAATTAATTAAAAAATTAAATATATTTTTAACAAAACCTCAATTCAAAGTACATTATTTGAAAACTACAACTCACCGCTGATTGTGCACGCTCTTTCCTGAAATAAAGCTGCCCCTTTCTGTCCCACGAACTGTGAACATCAGACGAGCCACGTCCACATTTTCGACACCCTGATATCCTCGTACCCTAAGAACATGGGTGTTTTAGCACAGCGACTGAAACACATTTCTCAAAAATTTTTACTTACTCAATGTAAAATTCATAGACAGTAAAAAAAATCATCAGATGTAAACTTGGTCTAAAATTCATTCATTCATACGTAGGGGAGGTTCTGTGGTCACTGGCCAGGTAAATACACAGACTGCAATGCATTATAATATATTTTGATTAGTGTGTGCCAATTCTGGGGTATGACATAAGAGAGGGCAACACCAGAATTGTAGCAGCATTACTTCTTACTTGTAGTGGACGCATGGAAATTTAAGGAAACAAACGCCCTCACAAATATAGTTATACCCTTTGGGATGGAAAAAAATGCTGTTTACATGTAATAAATTATGTTAGGCTATATTATACGTTACAATAAGCGCAAACGTTTCTAATCGTGCCTTAATGTAGAAATGCTGATAAAAAGTGTTGATGTAAATCATTTCATTCACTGAACTTGAAAAAAAAAACTGAACTGAACTGAATAAACATGACAAGATTTGGCATCCAATTCTTACTGACTTGTCTCCTACCTGAGAGGGAAGCCAAATGTCTCCACTGCTTCTTGGAAAAAATCCAAGGTAGTAGCAGCAAGGTTATTAGATGAAGCACCACGGTACATTATCTATCAAAACAACAACAAAAAAAAATGGTATGATGGATGATATGTCAATATAGATTAAAAAAAGTAGTTAGGAGTGGCCTCTACCTTGCGTGAAAAGCCATCCACCCCCCCAAAGATGACTATATTGTATCTGAAAGAAGAATATTCATGCAAATGTTTTAAAAAGCCCACATCTATCTGTCATACGGTCTGCAACATGCAATAACGGAGTAAACAAGTCTGACAAACCAAACTTACCGAATCAATTTATGGTTGGTGTCAATGTGCATTATTGACCTAGGACCTGAAACTGAATATGTCCTTCGTACTACGCAGCCCAATTGTGCCATTCGGGACATGACTCCCACTGTATCAACCCGGTGCATTGCTGCCCTGACCCGGTCGAACTGCACTTGGTGTCCTCACGCTTTTAAAGCTGCTCTCATCATTCTGTATCCACACTGAGGCATGTGTTGCTTTACATCTGTCACACACTCATCTAACTCTTCATCCGAGAGACTGCTATATCTTGCCCGAATGGAGAGATTACATTCAGCCATTCGTCTAAATATTGTGCTCCTGCTTACTCCAATCATGCGAGCAATGGTTGGAACAGAACAGTTAATGTCCAGGAGATTGGTGATATAATCCGGTGAGATTACAAGACGTGGCCTTCCCATCGATCCTGACTGGTGCAGAATAGTCGGAGTGCCTGCGACTTCTTCTCAACGTCTGACAAGTTTAGTCGAATTAGTCTTAGCAGTTCTGTGATGCCCTCGAAAACATCACGCGGGATGGCAACTAAATTGGACACAGCACTTAAAAAGACCAACTCTTGCGAGCAGATAAACTCCAGGTAGTCCATGTCAAGGGGCAGTCGTCCAACAGCATTTTCCAAGCGTGAACGGAGTCTTTCCAAAACATAATCCAAAAGCAATTGCTAAAGGGAAATATATAATATGGCATGTTAAGTACCTCGGTCTTGCTGGCCAGATGAATGAAACAAAAGTAAAATGACATCCAACAACAAACAAGCAAACTCACCGCTCTGTCCATTTCAGAAAATGACATTGAAGGCCTCTCTCATCTCTAGCTGTAGCTTTGGTGCTTGTCAACACGCGCTTGCACCACCTGCTGGTGAAGCCGACTAACAGCAGATGGAGAATATTCTCGGTAATCTACTGCTTTTCCTGCAGTTCCTGGATGTCAACGTAGTATTTTCTGTTGAATTTGAACCACTGAATTTGTGGAAGCGAATTTTCAAAGCGAAATAAAATGGACCGAAAATTGCCTGTTGAATATTATAGGTTGTATTTTTAAACAGTTTGAATATTTTGGAAGTGAAATATGAAAGGTGAATATGGATTATTGAATTTTTAATAATGAAAATGTGTTTGAAATGTTTTTAATTGAAATATTCACAGCTTAAATATTCAACCATGTTGAATTTCAGCCCATAAAAATGCAAGCCTTAAAAATACAATGGATTAAAATGCAAGCATGGTTAATGCAATGCATATTTTTTTTCGATTGGTGCAATTCAACATGCTTTTTGTTTCAAAAACATTATTTTATTATTATAATTTTTGACATTATTTTATTTCCATACGTTTAATTCCACTTCCCAAGCTGCCTACAGCATTTGAGACTGCCGAACTCGTGTGCAACTTTGTGTTTCGCTTCTATGGCCTTCCTGAGGACATTGTGTCGGACTGAGGGCCCCAATTCATATCCAGAGTATGGTCAGCATTCTTCCAACAACTCAACATCAACATTAGCCTCACTTCAGGATATCACCCACAATCGAATGGTCAAACAGAATATCTCAATCAGGAGATCACCCGGTTCCTCAGAACCTATTGTCAACAGAACCAAGCAGACTGGAGCCGATTCCTCATGTGGGCTGAGTATGCACAGAACTCACTCCAGAAACCTTCCACCGGACTAACTCCATTCCAATGTGTAATGGGCTTCCAACCTCCCCTATTTCCATGGTCAGGGGAACCTACCGAGGTACCCTCTGTCAACGACTGGCTCCAGAGAAGCAAAGACATCTGGAATCAGGCTCACACCCACTTGCTACATGCTGTCAGGAGACAGAAGTCGCAGGCCAATCGTCACCATCGCCCCAATCCCGAATATACTCCAGGTCAATGGGTCTGGCTATCCACTCGAGACCTACGCCTCAGACTTCCTTGCAAGAAACTCAGTCCCAGGTATGTGGGTCCCTTCCAAATTGTTAAACAAATTACACCAGTTTCCTTTCGTTTGGCATTACCCTCTAATTATCGTATCTCTCCCACTTTTCATGTATCACTTCTCAAACCCGCTGGTGGTCCGAGAGCAGAGGAGGAGGAGGAGGAGGAGGAGGAGCAGACCAGTGACCAGGGCCCCTCACCCATCTTGGTGGACGGCGAGGAGGCATATCAGGTTCGAGATCTACTCGATTCCAGACGCCGGGGCAGGCTCCTCCAATATCTGGTGGATTGGGAGGTGTACGGACTGGACGAGTGATCCTGGGTTAATGCAGAGGACATACTCGACCCCACACTCGTGACTGAGTTCCATAGGAAACTCAGGGGCCGGAAAAACCGGCCCCTCGACCTCGAGGAAGACCCCGGCGTCGTTCGCCTCTTCGCATCAGGAGCCGCTCGCAGGGGGGGGGGGGGGGGGGTCTCTGTCACAAACGAGACTCTGCGGTTCCTCCTGCTCACCACCAGAGGGAACCCTCTCCTGAATATTAAACCATTTGAACTACATTTCCCACATACCTGGCACTGATTACCTTGCACCTGACCTTCATCAGTGGACTATTTAAGGTGCTCTCAGACTCTCCCTCATTGCGAAGTTTTGCATTTACCCTGGTGATCAACTCTGAGCGTTTCTTCCCGTGTTTTGTCTTCCCGTGTTTTGTCTTCCCGTGTTTTGTCTTCCCGTGTTTTGTCTTCCCGTGGATTACTTTTGGGCTGTCTATTCTCGTCTTGATTCTTTGCTGCCTGCCCTGGACTATATTCCATACTGGACTGATTTATGTAAGTTTGCTGCCTGCCCTGACCTTATGCCTGTTTCTGGATTACGAGTTGCCTTATCTCTACTGTTGTGTTTGCTGGTGATTGACCTTTATTGTACAACCAAGATTATAATAAAACTGCAAATGGATCCTCACTCTCATGAAGCTTCATTACAATTAAGATGGTTTAACTGGACTTGATTTTTCAATTGTTCATTGCATTTACAGCAGGATTCATCAGATTTGTTTGTCATAGTCTTAATGTAAGATATATGTGTCACGTTTCTCATGTGTTTATGTTCTGTTTGGACTCTTATTTTGATAGTTGTGTTCTCATTGCCACTTCCTGTGTTTACATCCTGTGTTGTATTGGTCTCCAGGTTTTTTTGATTATTCATCATGCCTGTTTCTTAGCGTGCTGAAGTTATTAGGGCCCGAGCACCGATGGTGTGAGGACCCTCTTGGAATTGCTCTGTTTATTATTATTAGGGCCCGAGCACCGATGGTGTGAGGACCCTCTTGGAATTGCTCTGTTTATTATTATTAGGGCCCAAGCCCTGAAAGGGCGAAGGCCCTATTGTTTTTGGTAGGATTATTATTATTATTATTATTATTATTATTATTATTTTGTCAACCTTTCGGCCACTTTTGGGGCCCTTAACATGCTCGAAAACTCTTGAAATTTTGCACACAGGTCAGAACCCGCGGCCATCAGGGCTGGACTGAAGCTGGTACCCGGGCGTGGCAGGGGGGCTCGACAGCGCCCCCTGGAACGGGATCCGAACACTTGTCCATAAATCAGACACGCTTGCATGTAATAATATGAAACTCGGTACACATATAGAACTCATCGGGCCGAACAACTTTCGTGCTCTAAGTTTTACGCCAGCCCAACAGGAAGTCGGCTATTTAGGGTTGTTTGGAAACGCATGCTGTGGAATTTAATGTACTCCTCCTAGGGAATTCATCGATTCGCCTCCAAACTCGGTGTGCATGAAGTCAAGACATTGAGGATGCTAAATTGCGGACGGATTTTTGATATCTCGAACGGTTTGGCCGTGGCGAGGAAACGAATTTATGGCGAAAAAATGAAACAGGAAGTGTGTTATAACTTCTGCATACATTAACTGATCTTGATGAAACTTCAGCAGTGTGTTCGTTGTAAGAGGCCGATCGCACAGATGTGACTATTGTGAGTCAAAGTTATAGCGCCACCAACAGGCAGCAGGAAGTACATCACTATTAAAATGCTTTGAAATCACTGTCTTATTTTTACCAGATTTGCTTCAAACTTTATGTGTACAATGTAGACACACGGCAGATGTAAACCTGTGAAAGGATTATTGATATCTTAGATACTGTTGCCGTGGCAACGCATCAAACTTTAATATTCTTTTTTTATGCTTTTGAGACTCTTAACATACTTGAAATTGCATGAAACTCGACAGACACATCACATTTATTATCCAGTAGACATGTGCAAAGTTTCAGAAACGGGCGTGGTGAGGGGCTCAGTAGCGCCACCTTTAGTCATAAGTGGGGGTGTTAGTTTTATCAACAGCAACAAAACTTGGTATGTGTATTGTTCTCATCAAGACGGACAACTTTCTAATTTACATGAACCATCTCTGACCAACAGGAAGAGAGATATTTTGGTTTGAATGTGGATTTTCTGAAGAATTTTCTCTCCCTCTCTGTGTCTGTGTGTGTGTGAGGGGAGGGGGGGATTTGACTATTGCTTTTATATTGTTAATCAAGGTTTCAGGGGCTTTTGGGGTCCTTAACGTGCTCAAAAACTCTTGAAACTTTGCACACAGGTCAGAACCCACGGCCATCAGGGCCGGGCTGAAGCTGGGACCCGGGCGTGGCTGGGGGGCTCAACAGCGCCCCCTTGAACGGGGTTCTAAAACTTGATCCATATATCAAACACGCTCGCATGAATTAATATGAAACTCGGTACACATATAGATCTCATCGGGCCGAACAACTTTACCCCGGTCAAGTTTTACGCCAGCCCAACAGGAAGTCGGCTATTATGGGTTGTTTGGAAAACGCTTGCTGTGGAATGTGAAATACTCCTCCTAGAAAATTCACCGTGCCCCCTTCAAACTCGGTGTGGATGTAGTCAAGACATTGAGGATGCTAAATTGCGGACGGATTTTTGATATCTCGAACGGTTTGGCTGTGGCGAGGAATCGAATTTATGGCGAGAAAAGAGAAACACGGAAGTGGAATAACTTCTGCATACATTAACTGATCTTGATGAAACTTCAGCAGTGTGTTTGTGGTAAGAGGCCGATCAGATGGATGTAGCTATTGTGAGTCAAAGTTATAGCGCCACCAACTGGCAGCAGGAAGTGTGTCACTTTCAACATGCTTTTGACAAAAGTGGGGGGGTTAGTTTTAACTACAGTAAAGAAAAAATAGTTTGTATATTGTTCTCATCAAGCCGGACAACTTTCTAATTTACATTCAATAGCTCTGGCCATCAGGAAGTCAGATATTTTGGTCTGAATGTGGATTTTTTTGCAAAATCAGCCTCTGAATTTTTAGCCACTCCTCTTAAACTATTTATTTTATTCGTACCAAACTTTTTCAACATGATGAAACTACATTAAATATGCTAAATTGTGAATGGATAATAAATATCTCAAACGGTTTTGCTATGGCGAGGGATTAAATAATGTCCAAAAAGGAAACACTAAAAATCTTCTAAAAATGTAATTATATACCATTTATTTCTATATAAAAGTATACAAATATCACAACTAAACCCATTTTATTCTGTTTTTGCAATTCAAGAAGAATGAAAAAGATAAAACAGGCTATTTAGTGCTATTTGGTTCAACAAAAAAGCAAACATAGGGCTATACTGCCCTCTTGTGTCCAAAAGGACATCAAAATAGTATATAAAACTTTTTACCAGGTAGGCCAATATTGTATTTAAATATACATGTATTAGGTATGTGTCTGAGGATATTTTCCCACCGGTTAATCGACGTGTGACACTAGTGGGTGCTTTTAAATCGCTAATATAATAGTGTAAGAAAAATAATGATAATGTTGCACACACAAATCACACACATGTGGGAAAGAATGATGCTTTTAAACAACACTAAACCGCCATTAGGTGTCGCCAGGCATCCATCTTAATAAGCGAGTCATTGATTCATTCGTTCAAACGATTCGTTCGAATGAGTCGATCATGATTAAGACAGATGTTTATGGATTGATCATTCAATCTTTGAGTCAACCGATTCGTTAAAAATGCTGAATCGTTCAGTTATGAGAAAACACGTGATGCGTGATGGTTCTGCCGTGATCTTTGTTTAACTATTTTCGCTGCTGAAACAGAACAAAAACAGTCAACATTGCATCTAAAATGTAAGTGACTTAATTGTAACTGTTTATTAACCTGTTGTATGAAATCTAGGGGTGGGAGAAAAAAATTATTCTTAGATGCATCGCGATGCGGACGTGGACGATTCTGAATCGATTCACAAATGTCAAAAAATCGATTCTCTAAAAAAATATTTTTCTAATAACGTAATATTGACGGAAGGCAAAAGGCGGAACTCTAAGCGGACGTGCATGCAGTCTGTGGCGCGCACATAACAGAGAAGTTTCTTCTGCTCACCAAGGCTGCATTTATTTGATTAAAAATACAAACAAAAACAGTAATATTGTAAAATATTATTCCAATTTAAAACAGCTGCTTTCTATTTTAATATATTTTAAACTGTTATTTATTCCTGTGATCAAAGCTGAGTTTTCAGCATCATTACTCCAGTCGTCACTGTCACATGATCCTTCAGAAATTATTCTAATATGATGATTGATACTCAAGAAACATTCATTATTATTTTAAATGTCGAAAACAGTTGTGTACAGTCTTTGATGAATAGAAAGTTCAAAAGAACAGCATTTATCTGAAATCTAAAGCTTTTGTAACGTTAAACACTACCGCTCAAAAGTTTTGGGTTAGTAATAATTAAAATTTTATTTTTTGGGGAAATAAATAAAATAAATCAGTACTTTTATTTATGAAGGATGAGTTAAACTGATCAACAGTTACAGTAAAGACATTTATAATGTTAAAAATATATATATTTGAAATATATGCTGTTCTTTTGAACTTTACATTCATCAAAGCATTTTGAAAAAAAAAAATCTGTACACAACTGTTTTCAACATTGAAAATAATAAAGAATATTTATTGAGCATCAATCATCATATTAGTATGATTTCTGAAGGATCATGTGACACTGAAGACTGGAGTAATGATGCTGAAAACTCAATTTTGATCACAGAAATGAATTACTATGTAAAATATTTAAAAATTGAAAACAGCTGTTTTAAATTGGAATAATATTTCACAATATTACTGTTTTGTTTGTATTTTTAATCAATAAATGCAGCCTTGGTGAGCAGAAGAGACTTCTCCTAAAAACATTAAAAATCTTACTGACCCCAAACTTTTGAACAATAATATATATATATATATATATATATATATATATATATATGTATGTGTGTGTGTGTATGTATGTATGTATATATATATATAAATATAGCTGCGAGCAGCGATGGAGGGCCAAAGCCGGCGGTACCGCCACCCCGGTGCCTTTAGGTAACTAAAGGCACCGGGGTTGCGGTGCCACCGGCTTGGGCCCGTAATCGCTGCTCGCAGCTATATTTATTATTATTATTATTATTATTATTATTATTTTGTCAACCTTTCGGGCACTTTTGGGGCCCTTAACATGCTCGAAAACTCTTGAAACTTTGCACACAGGTCAGAACCCGCGGCCATCAGGGCCGGGCTGAGGCTGGTACCCGGGCGTGGCAGGGGGGCTCGACAGCGCCCCCTGGAACGGGATCCGAACACGTGTCCATAAATCAAACACGCTTGCATGTAATAATATGAAACTCGGTACACATATAGATCTCATCGGGCCGAACAACTTCCGCTCTCTAAGTTATTAGCTCCGCCCAACAGGAAGTCGGCTATTTAGGGTTGTTTGGAAACGCATGCTGTGGAATTTAATATACTCCTCCTAGAGAATTCATCCAATCTCCTCCAAACTCGGTCAGCATGAAGTCAAGACATTGAGGATGCTAAATTGCGGACGGATTTTTGATATCTCGAACGGTTTCGCCGTGGCGAGGAAACGAATTTATGGCGAAAAAATGAAACAGGAAGTGTGTTATAACTTCTGCATACATTAACTGATCTTGATGAAACTTCAGCAGTGTGTTCGTTGTAAGAGGCCGATCGCACAGATGTGACTATTGTGAGTCAAAGTTATAGCGCCACCAACAGGCAGCAGGAAGTACATCACTATTAAAATGCTTTGAAATCACTGTCTTATTTTTACCAGATTTGCTTCAAACTTTATGTGTACAATGTAGACACACGGCAGATGTAATCCTGTGAAAGGATTATTGATATCTTAGATACTGTTGCCGTGGCAACGCATCAAACTTTAATATTATTTTTTTATGCTTTTGAGACTCTTAACATACTTGAAATTGCATGAAACTCGACAGACACATCACATTTATTAGCCCGTAGACATGTGCAAAGTTTCAGAAACGGGCGTGGTGAGGGGCTCAGTAGCGCCACCTTTAGTCATAAGTGGGGGGGGGTTAGTTTTATCAACAGCAACAAAACTTGGTATGTGTATTGTTCTCATCAAGACGGACAACTTTCTAATTTACATGATCTATCTCCGACCAACAGGAAGAGAGATATTTTGGTTTGAATGTGGATTTTCTGAAGAATTTTCTCTCCCTCTCTCTGTGTCTCTGTGTGTGTGAGGGGAGGGGGGATTTGACTATTGCTTTTATATTGTTAATCAAGGTTTCAGGGGCTTTTGGGGTCCTTAACATGCTCAAAAACTCTTGAAACTTTGCACACAAGTCAGAACCCCCTGCCATCAGGGACGGGCTGAAGCTGGTACCCGGGTGTGGCAGGGGGGCTCAACAGCGCCCCCTTGAAAGGGGTCCCAAAACTTGGTCCATAGATCAAACACGCTTGCATGAATTAATATGAAACTCGGTACACATATAGATCTCATCGGGCCGAACAACTTTCTCCCCGTCAAGTTTTACGCCAGCCCAACAGGAAGTCGGCTATTATGGGTTGTTTGGAAAACGCTTGCTGTGGAATGCGAAGTACTCCTCCTAGAGAATTCATCCAATCCCCACCAAACTCGGTGTGCATGAAGTCAAGACATTGAGGATTCTAAATTGTGGACGGATTTTTGATATCTCGAACGGTTTGGCCGTGGCGAGGAAACGAAATGATGGCGAGAAAAGAGAAACACGAAGTGGTATAACTTCTGCATACATTAACTGATCTTCATGAAACTTCACCAGTGTGTTCGTGGTAAGAGGCCGATCAGATGGATGTAACTATTGTGAGCCAAAGTTATAGCGCCACCAACTGGCAGCAGGAAGTGTGTCACTTTCAACATGCTTTTGAAAAAAGTGGGGGGGTTAGTTTTACCAACAGTTACAGAAATCAGAATATATATTGGTCTCACCGAGCCGGACAACTTTCTAATTTACAGTTATTAGCTCAGAGCAAAAGGAAGTCAGATATTTTGGTTTGAATGTGGATTTTTTGGATATTTCAGACTCTGAGTTTTTAGCTACTCTTCCTCCTTTTTATTAGGTTTATTTTATTCACACCAAACTTTTTCAAAATGATGAAAATACATTAAAGATGCTAAATTGTGAACGGATATTAAACATCTCAAACGTTTTGCTATAGTGAGGGACTAAAGTAATGTACAAAAAGGAAACTAAAAGCCTCATCTTCTAAAAATGTAATAAAAACATTTATTTCTATATAAAAGTATACAAATATCACAACTAAACCCATTTTATTCTTTTTTTTTTTCAATTTAATAATTATTTATAAGTTTAAAAATAGTAATTGTACTATTTAGTCCCATAAAAGTCAAGTCATACATAGGGCTATACTGTCCTCTTGTGTTCAAAATCAGGTAGGCCTATTGTATCTACATAAAAATATACTAGGTTTGTGACGTTGAGAATATTTTACCACTGGTTAATCTATGTGTGACACCGCTGGGGGCTTTTGAATCGCCAACTTAAAAACGAAAGTAAAATATGCTCGTCCGCACTGACATTGATAGTGGTTGAGCGAGCGTTTCAAATGAATTCCTATGGAAGCCATGAGCATTTTAGTTTCATTTTAAAATTAGCACCTTTCGGGGGGTGGATTGCTTGGAATTATTTTACAAAAGCACAATGTTGTGTTTTATTGTGACTGTACACAAATATAAGTTAACACTTTGCAGTTTGAATGTCGTCCTGTATAATGACGGAGTATGTTTTTATGTGTCCACTGTTCAATCGCGCCCACGCCACACACACACACACGGTTTACTATCTTTGTGGGGACTCTCCATAGACTTAATGGTTTTTATACTGTACAAACTGTATATTCTATCTCCTCACACTAACCCTACCCCTAAACCTACCTATCCCAGAAAACTTTCTGCATTTTTACATTTCCAAAAAAACTCATTCTGTATGATTTATAAACTTGTTTACCCATGGGGACATCTATTTAGGTCCCCACTGTGACATGAGTCCCCATGAGTCTGTGTGCATTCAGGTTGAAGTCCCCACCGGGATAGGAAAACATGAACACACTGTAGCGTTTATACGCCCACGTATAAATATAATTAATTATTATTCATAACGAATTATGATCAATAATTAATAATTTAATTATTTTCAAAATTTACTGTAACAGAATCAATAATATGATCATTTATCAGTTCATCCAATGAACAGAAGGCATAAACAATTATTAACTCTAGGAAATATAATATCTTCCTGGCCAAGAAAGAATAACCCCCTAACAGTAAATTAAGAAATAGGGTAAAAGCATAGGTAACTTTTGATCGAAGTTCAAGACAATAAATCTGATAAGCACATACACAAGCAATATCTTTTCAAATACAAACCATACTTTATTGATTATATACTAACTCATAACTAACACAAACAAGACTCTATTGATTATCCTAACAACTAACACAAACACACGCGCACGCATACACACACATTCATACAGGTTGCAGAAAGGAAGAGAGTAATAAAGAAAGAAATACAAACAGAAGAATGAGTTTGGGAAGAATGGGTTTAAGGGTAAGAGGAAGGAAATTCCGAATTTCTATATGCACTTGTAAGACATGACCTGAACGAACCATCAATCATTAATTTAACCCTTCTATCGTTTCTTAGACAGGTTATTACATTTATCAAAACACCAGTTAAGATTTTAGTCTGGAGGTAGTCTACTTGCGTCTTTGCTTTTGCGTTCCTTTTGGGAATTCCTTTGGTCAGCGTCAGGGTTCGTTCGTTGGTTATAGTCTCCTCGTGCCTGGATAGATGGGGCGTGTGGCTGGCGGTCGCGGATGGTTGATGCGTCTTTGAAGTTGAAAGCGTGCGTTGCAGCCGTGAATCGTGGAACGAAACTTTGCAGCAAAACTTAACTTAAAACCGAGACTTTCAATCGGAAAAGAAGAATAACACAAAAGAAAGAAAGAAAATAAGATACGGAAAGGAGCTAGATGACTGGAAATTGAATCTAACCCATATCTGATATTAATTTGGGTTGATCTGCTCGTCTGTTAACGTTACATGGTTACTAAAACCATCGTCTGCCGTCTCCGTCTTTTTTCTGCACTCGTTGAGAGCTCTTCTGTATCAGAACATTTTGAACGAACTAACTTTTGGACTCCCGAGAGCGAACTTGGAGAGAGAGCTTCGAGAGCAGCGAGAGAGAGAACTTAGAGAGTTTTGGGTCTAAGGTTTTTAACTAAAATTTGTCCTCCCCTTCTGAAGAGAGCGGACCAATTAGACACTGTTCTTTGTTTTCAAAGTCATAAATCATGTATTCCCTGAGGGGTTTTTCTAATGAAACTAAAAGACCAGATGCAGTTTAGGCATGATTTCGAATTATCAGAATATGAACATTTTTAAACAGATTTAATTCCCGTCATCTTGCTATTTGTGTTCGTAAGATAGCATTGATATGAAACAGTACACACTTCACACATTCACACGTCTAATAATTATAATTATAACAATTACATGAATTAAATGGGATCAAAACATATTATTTTATTAAAATATGCATATAAGTGGTGGAAACAACCCAGGATTAGGTAGTTGCATGATTGTTTGATCATGAGTCCATTGAAAATTGTTCTTGAATGATTTTATGGATCTTGATAGGTAAAGTCTTTTTGGTGTGCAAAGTTTAGACATTCCAATCTGAGGTCATGGATAGTTCTTGCTGAAGAGAGGTTTTGTTCATCTCTCATGGGACCAAGATGGGGTCCGTTGGCCGCAGGGGTCAGCAGTACCATTTTCTGAACTGATCCGTCTTGCAAAACTATCAAACGTTGACCAGTTTTTCCTTAAGTTAACCAATAAAAATGTCTTTGGTAAGCAGACTTTCTGGAGACTGGATGATTTATGGCTCTGGTTCGTGAGGACTCTTGTGTGAGACCTTGGTCTTTGTCTTTCTCTTAACCAATCAGTAATTTCGGCAACAAAGATAGTATTGACCAGTTATTTCGTTAGTGCTGGGGGTCAGTTTTAAACAGCCCGACTGGTTGGCGCCTGGCCCCGATGACAAGATGGATGAGGATCATGAGACGTTCTGAACAAGTCTTTCCCCCCCCCCCCCATTCATCGAGAAGCAGAGAATTTGAATTAATATTCAAAAAGAAGATGAGTCGGTGGTTGGTTCCTTCTCATTGTTGTTACATATCCCCCCTTCGGTCACTGATGGGTTGAGTAGAAGGCATCGGTGAACGCTGGAGAAATGAGTAGAGGAAGCAAACACAAACAGCAAACAACAAGACAACACCTCCATGACTGGTCACTTTACTGGTGCAGGGCATTAGATTACCTAGGCATAAACAGGTTCACTCTCTCAATATAGTTAATCACGTTGAATAAAGTTTAGTTCAATTTTAGGACGTTATCCTAATTTATTTTGGGATGGTGATTAATCAATTTTGTGACTAAATTTGATTTGTTTGTTTTCTTCTCTTCTAAATTGTTCTAGGCTTGGACCAATTTACCTTTCAATTTGTGATACGAATGATGCAGGGAGTTCTTTGGCTCACATTCGTTTTAAGGTGACTTACAAATATTAGGCGTGGTGTGTCAATCCTATTACTGTGACCTTGACCCTTATGGGTTGGACAGGCCTTTTACCTAATAAAAGAAGGAAAGGAAGGAAGGAAGAGGTAAAACAAAACAAAGCAGTTGAGTGTTCCTCCGGATATGACTTGTAACTACTGTTGCACAGCTAAGGTGTCAGGGATCATGATGTAATGAGAGGTGTTCTCAGGTGTACTTGTTGGATGGGTAGTTACCATGTTTCCTATGGTAAGTGTAGCTAAGTTGTTAAGCTAGTTTCCGAAGTTAGTTTCTATCTGTGGGGGAAAACATGTTTGTTGCATGTTTTGCATGGCAGAGGTGGTTAACTTCTGTATGTTAGTGAGTATGTTAGGGGTGTTGTGTAGTACATGTATGTATGTATGCATGTATGTATGTATGTATGGTCAGATCTGTTTCAGTCTGTTTTGCTCCCCCCTTTGCTTGATGGCTGAGCTTTGATGAGCTTGCTGCCTCTTCGCCTTAGAAAAGGGATCTTCTGTGATCTGCTGGGGTCAAACCAGTAAGGCAGGAAGTTCTCTGGCAGACATTGGGAGGCAGTTTGGCATGGCTGCGTGAAGCTGTGGTGCAAAACTTTGTCTCCGTTGTTGCATTCCTCCGATGATGCCTTCTGGTTGTGACAGACTTTCTGACCTTCGGTGCTTACTGTTGTTGCTGTAGCACACACATGGTTCTTGGGTTTGGAGCTCGTTTGGTGGTTTCTTTATGAGTGATGGGGTAGCCAGGATGGTGTTTTCTGGTACCTCAGTGGTTGACTGTGAGAGACCACTTTGTTCTGTGTTGCTGTAGAACAAGTGGTTGTCATCTTCGTTATGAAGGTGTATCAGATGAATCGGTGGTCTCCCGTTCCATCCTGTTTTCTAGGAACACTTCCAGTCGCCTCATTAGTTGCTCCATGTCTTCTGAGGTTAAACTGTCTTGTTCTTGGGCATACTCAGTGCTGTGCTTAACTGAGTGGTGCCGAGGTGGGTTTCTTGAGAAGCGTGGTTGGTCCCATGACTTTTCCATGCAGTTGGTGTGGTATCTGTCATCGGCATGGGAATCACGTTCTCTGTGCTTCTTACGAAGAACTGTGGTGTTGTCATGCCACTGGTTGTCTTCCAGTGCAAGGCTTGTGTCTTGGCTGAAGGAGTTTGAAACTGTGGATGTTTTCAAACCTTTCTTTGAGGACATCTTTTGTTTGATGTGGGCCTTGTGTGTCAGGTCACGTAGCTGCTGAATTGTCATTGTGTCTGCGCAGGCCTCGAGACCGAGATGATTACTTAATCCAGGGTGCAGGTTTCTCAGGAAGAGGTTTTTGAAATTCACATCCTCTTCATGTTCAGGTGAGTTATGTGCACCAAAGAAGGCTTGTCGAAAACGGTGGTAGTAGGCTTGAGGAGTCTCGTGTCGACCTTGTTTGGTTTCCAAGGCGATTAACACACCGTGTTCCAACTCTGGGCCTGTGAATTCTTTTATCAGTGTCTCACATAGTAGCTGGTAATTTGACTTGACATGAGCAGGTTGTCGGTCTAGGAAGCTTCGTACCTCTGAACTGGATGTCGATCTGAGGAGGTAGAACCTGTCTCTGTCAGTCACATGTGGTCTCACCTCTAGGTGGAAGTTGATATCTCGGATGTGGGACTGGATGTCCGGGCATTCCGTGGAGTTCGGGTTGAACTGAGTGATATTCTTAACCAGCTGGTTGAGATCTTTAAAGGTCATCCCCTGTGCAGCTTTGGAGTCTGCCTGGATGAGTTCTCGTTGCTTGTTGGCAGTGAACGGTTCTGTGGTGAAGGCTGGTGATGTTTTGGGTTGTGGCCATTCACTTCTTTCTCTGTATGCCAGTTCTTGGATGGAGGACTCTGTTCTGCTCAGCAGTGGTGATGCTGAGGGAGGTCTCTCCCTTCTTGGCTCTAGTTTCTGTTTGAAAACATGCCGGAGTTCATCTCTGACCGCGTAGAGCTCGTTGTTGGCGTCATCTCGCTGTTGGGTCAGATGGTCAATGTCAGCACTGCACCTTTCCAGGTGGTCTTTCAGAGCATTAATTTCAGAGTTCTTATCTTTAATATCAGCTTTAGCTTTCTCTAGCTGATGTTCAGCAGACTGGAGTTGGTTTGCCAGGTGCTTCTGGACAGTCTTTAATTCTTGTTTGTCACGTTCAGTGACTGCAAGGGCTTCTTGGAGCTTGTCAACTTGTTTCTTTGTTTCTTGCTCCACTTCGTCAGGCACTTGAGCTTTCGCTTTGAGCTGGTCTGTGCAGTGTTGAGTGTGCATCAGCTCTCTCAGGAACTCAGTGGTCTGACGCTTGAAGTCGTCCTGGACTTTCACTTCCAGCTTGTCTATGCGGCTTTGAGCACGTGTCAGCTCCTCCTGAAGGTGGGTGATGTGCTTGTTGCTTAGTGTCAGCTGGGCTGTGAAGGCATTGCTTAGGGAACAGATGATCTTGGTTAGTTCCACGTGGTTGTGGTTCTGATTCTGGCTTGAATCATGTGTCAGGAGTCTTCTCAGAATTATGATTATTATTAAAAATAATAACAGTTCAATTGTCTTTGGTGTGAGGCAGTCTGTGATGCCTCTGAGCCAGGCGTCCACGTCAGTGGGGTTCGTCGTCCACGGCATGTTGGCACGCTGGGGTGAAGAGACTGACACAGATCTGTGTGGGGTGTAAGCCTATGTGGTTGAACAGCTAAATGTTGTCTAAGTGACTGTACAACAATAGTGAAGTGTTGTAATGTCTAAGTGTTGGTCTCAGTGTAGACAGGTAGGTTAGTGATGTGGAAACTTTGTCACTCAACTAAGTGAGGGAAAGAGAGAAAAAGGTTAAAACAAATCTCAATTGCAATGTTTTTTTTTTTCAATGGGAGAAATATTTTTTTTATAAATATTTTCTATCAATGAAAAGCTGGTTCAAACTCGTGCTGTGAGGACTATGTCACTCACTGAGTAAGGGAAAAAGAGAGAGAGGTTAAAACCAATTTCACTAAAACAAGAAAGAAAATTCTTAAGTGGGAGAAATATTATTTTTCTCGTAAATGCTTCCTATCGGTGAGAATCTGTTTCCAGAAAGGTAAACAATATTATTGTTTATGTTTACAAGGAAAAATAATACAATAATAATGCTGATACCTTTTTCCGAGTATTACAGGATTGACACCACACACCGTCAGTTGGACCGCTTACAGCTGGGATGCTATGAAGGCGAGGGTTGCTCAACACTTGTCTCTGTTAACTGATCTTGGATAAGATGTTAAATTGTAAATTGTGTTTACAAAGACAGAGAGAGTATGGAGAACAAGAGAGGGTTTGATTACAAATCAAATACCTAATAATTGTTTTCTTTTGGAAAAATTATCTTTCTCTTTCTTTAGACTCGATTGATGGTTCTTCCAGATTTGTTTCCCACAAATGTGAAGGATGGGAACGCAGGACAAAACAGGAAGGATGTAGGAAGGAAAGGAGGGAAGGAGATTGGATCCACAAATGGCTCTGGAGCCTTTGTCAACCTACGAGTTTAGAATTGATAGTTGCCAACAACTAAACATTCACAAATAAAACTTTGTAAGAGAGGTTTATCTCTGATTTATTTGAAACTTGTAGTGAGATGCCAATGTCTCCTATTGAGGCTCAGGTGTTTCACTCCCAAGCTAGGAATCGAAAGAGAAATTTAGAAATTAGGAAAATTATGAAATTAGATTTATTAAAAATAAATCTAGAAATCATTAGAAATTACCTGTTTAGAAAAATAAAACTTAAATATTGATTTAATATTTCCCTTTTTTAAATCAAATTAGAATTTGGCAATTAATAATCATAAACCAGTATTTTCTTTTCAAGTAAAATGCAGGTAAATGAAATTAATAATTGTGAACCGAAATTTCCTTTTCACAGAAAAATATGGGTAAAGTATGAGACAGGTAAAATAGGAAAGAAGAAAAACCCAACAGGTGTAACAGGTGTTTAAATGGTTAAATCACTTTAACGTTGTTCAAACAGACACGGTATTTAACCACTGATGTTAATACTAATGACAAACGTAGATAATGCTTAAGGCTTTAGCATATAGGTTAGGCCTCAATGTAAACAACTACTTAGCTTAGCTTTAGCTTAGCTTAGCTTAGCCACAAATGGGTTTTGTTTCAGTTTGTTTACACTGTGGCGTTGGTCAGAGTTCACCCGGAAGCGTTGGTTAAGACTTCCGTGTCACGATTGTAACTATGGCGACAAAACAAACTCTAGTGGGCAAAAAGTGAATTGCAGTTTGTAAACAGTAATGCATGTTACATGAAATGTCGGCGCATTTCAACAATGTTCAAAGAAATATGCACGTACAGTTGATAATATTATGTGAAATGACGGCGCATTTCAAACTGTACAAATGGGACACCACTCGTAGCTGTTTTTACGACGTGGGGCTTCACTCAGTTTTTTAGGAGTGAGATTAACTTTAAAGGGCAGCTTTGTGCTGTAATAGATGGAACAATTATAGCGATCTCTGTGGATCGTCTCTGTGCAATTTTATGTGAGCACACGAAGACAACAGGGTTTTTAACTGTTGGTTGAGTTTCAACGTCAAGCTTTACTTGAATACAACTTTAAATAATTCCTATTCAACTACACTCGGACATACGCAGTGTTTACACGAGAATTAATTGAACAGACACAGATAAGCTTATCGTTTATCACGGGAATTGCCGTGGGACACGCACGGACAACCTGAGAAATAAAGACTAATCTGTGAGGAGAATATTCGTCCCAGTGGAACACGCACTGAGTGACGATCAGATAAATAAGGACTAACGTTCACGTTAGACGAGGGACACGCTCGTCCGTCCTTTACATGGTTATTTTAATTAGCAGCTACTGCAGTTTTAATTTCATTCAGCTCTCTGACTGATACAAACACACATAAGTTACCGTTACAGCTTTGAAAGACGCTGGAACACGCAGACGTCAGTACGCTATAATCAAAGTATTTCAGAGATTGAGGGACACGCTCAATCCTTACCTTATCATTGTGTGAGATTTTATATCTTGGGTTATTTTACTGCAGTTTAAAATAAAATAACACGGGAAGGGAGGCAGACTAGACTAGAGTAGCAGCTCAAGCAGCAGACATCCATTCAAACAGTGCGCGCGGCGCGCGCTGCATACGTCATACACAGACTCTCAGAGGTTCGGATCTCTCATCCGCATGAAAATGAAAATATAAATTACTTCGTATATGCTTACAATTTAGGTTAAACTGCCCGCATTCTCCACCATAAATAATGTAGCGTTTATACGCCCACGTATAAATATAATTAATTATTATTCATAACGAATTATGATCAATAATTAATAATTTAATTATTTTCAAAATTTACTGTAACAGAATCAATAATATGATCATTTATCAGTTCATCCAATGAACAGAAGGCATAAACAATTATTAACTCTAGGAAATATAATATCTTCCTGGCCAAGAAAGAATAACCCCCTAACAGTAAATTAAGAAATAGGGTAAAAGCATAGGTAACTTTTGATCGAAGTTCAAGACAATAAATCTGATAAGCACATACACAAGCAATATCTTTTCAAATACAAACCATACTTTATTGATTATATACTAACTCATAACTAACACAAACAAGACTCTATTGATTATCCTAACAACTAACACAAACACACGCGCACGCATACACACACATTCATACAGGTTGCAGAAAGGAAGAGAGTAATAAAGAAAGAAATACAAACAGAAGAATGAGTTTGGGAAGAATGGGTTTAAGGGTAAGAGGAAGGAAATTCCGAATTTCTATATGCACTTGTAAGACATGACCTGAACGAACCATCAATCATTAATTTAACCCTTCTATCGTTTCTTAGACAGGTTATTACATTTATCAAAACACCAGTTAAGATTTTAGTCTGGAGGTAGTCTACTTGCGTCTTTGCTTTTGCGTTCCTTTTGGGAATTCCTTTGGTCAGCGTCAGGGTTCGTTCGTTGGTTATAGTCTCCTCGTGCCTGGATAGATGGGGCGAGGACCAGTCACGTGTGGCTGGCGGTCGCGGATGGTTGATGCGTCTTTGAAGTTGAAAGCGTGCGTTGCAGCCGTGAATCGTGGAACGAAACTTTGCAGCAAAACTTAACTTAAAACCGAGACTTTCAATCGGAAAAGAAGAATAACACAAAAGAAAGAAAGAAAATAAGATACGGAAAGGAGCTAGATGACTGGAAATTGAATCTAACCCATATCTGATATTAATTTGGGTTGATCTGCTCGTCTGTTAACGTTACATGGTTACTAAAACCATCGTCTGCCGTCTCCGTCTTTTTTCTGCACTCGTTGAGAGCTCTTCTGTATCAGAACATTTTGAACGAACTAACTTTTGGACTCCCGAGAGCGAACTTGGAGAGAGAGCTTCGAGAGCAGCGAGAGAGAGAACTTAGAGAGTTTTGGGTCTAAGGTTTTTAACTAAAATTTGTCCTCCCCTTCTGAAGAGAGCGGACCAATTAGACACTGTTCTTTGTTTTCAAAGTCATAAATCATGTATTCCCTGAGGGGTTTTTCTAATGAAACTAAAAGACCAGATGCAGTTTAGGCATGATTTCGAATTATCAGAATATGAACATTTTTAAACAGATTTAATTCCCGTCATCTTGCTATTTGTGTTCGTAAGATAGCATTGATATGAAACAGTACACACTTCACACATTCACACGTCTAATAATTATAATTATAACAATTACATGAATTAAATGGGATCAAAACATATTATTTTATTAAAATATGCATATAAGTGGTGGAAACAACCCAGGATTAGGTAGTTGCATGATTGTTTGATCATGAGTCCATTGAAAATTGTTCTTGAATGATTTTATGGATCTTGATAGGTAAAGTCTTTTTGGTGTGCAAAGTTTAGACATTCCAATCTGAGGTCATGGATAGTTCTTGCTGAAGAGAGGTTTTGTTCATCTCTCATGGGACCAAGATGGGGTCCGTTGGCCGCAGGGGTCAGCAGTACCATTTTCTGAACTGATCCGTCTTGCAAAACTATCAAACGTTGACCAGTTTTTCCTTAAGTTAACCAATAAAAATGTCTTTGGTAAGCAGACTTTCTGGAGACTGGATGATTTATGGCTCTGGTTCGTGAGGACTCTTGTGTGAGACCTTGGTCTTTGTCTTTCTCTTAACCAATCAGTAATTTCGGCAACAAAGATAGTATTGACCAGTTATTTCGTTAGTGCTGGGGGTCAGTTTTAAACAGCCCGACTGGTTGGCGCCTGGCCCCGATGACAAGATGGATGAGGATCATGAGACGTTCTGAACAAGTCTTTCCCCCCCCCCCCCCATTCATCGAGAAGCAGAGAATTTGAATTAATATTCAAAAAGAAGATGAGTCGGTGGTTGGTTCCTTCTCATTGTTGTTACAACACACACACACACACACACACACACACACACACACACACACACACACACACACACACACACATTCCAGCATTGCAATCTTGACATCGCAGCCTGTTCATTATAGCCTTAATAAAATATAATAATAAAATAGTTAACCTAACATATAAAAATTACACTGCTCTAAATAGTCAGTAGTACAATTCGTACATTCACAGTAAGCACCGCTCCACTATGATGTTTCAAGCACATTTTTGCGCGTGTGAAGAGGATGATTTTTTTTCGTCGATATTGGAACACGAGTGAAGAACAAAGCCTATAATAAAGAATAGTTTAGCATCCAAATACATCGCAAATGCTGAAACATTTTGATTCTAATGAGAGGGTTACGTGAGCCCAACAGTGCTTACTTTCGTTTTTATTTTTACATTAAATTTAAAAGATTTGTTGTGGAATATTTTGAGTGTATCATAAAATCAGAATAAGGTAATAAGGTTTCTGTCTTTTATATATATATATATATATATATATATATATATATATATATATATATATATATATATATAAATATATATATATTTATATATAAATATAGCTGCGAGCAGCGATGAAGGGCCAAAGCCGGTGGCACCGCCACCCCGGTGCTTTTAGGTAACTAAAGGCAACGGGGTTGCGGTGCCACCGGCTTGGGCCCGTAATCGCTGCTCGCAGCTATATTTATTATTATTATTATTAGGGCCCAAGCCCTGAAAGGGCGAAGGCCCTATTGTTTTCGGTAGGATTATTTATTATTATTATTATTATTATTATTATTATTATTATTAGGGCCCAAGCCCTGAAAGGGCGAAGGCCCTATTGTTTTCGGTAGGATTATTATTATTATTATTATTATTATTATTTTGTCAACCTTTCGGCCACTTTTGGGGCCCTTAACATGCTCGAAAACTCTTGAAATTTTGCACACAGGTCAGAACCCGCGGCCATCAGGGCCGGACTGAAGCTGGTACCCGGGCGTGGCAGGGGGGCTCGACAGCGCCCCCTGGAACGGGATCCGAACACTTGTCCATAAATCAGACACGCTTGCATGTAATAATATGAAACTCGGTACACATATAGAACTCATCGGGCCGAACAACTTTCGTGCTCTAAGTTTTACGCCAGCCCAACAGGAAGTCGGCTATTTAGGGTTGTTTGGAAACGCATGCTGTGGAATTTAATGTACTCCTCCTAGGGAATTCATCGATTCGCCTCCAAACTCGGTGTGCATGAAGTCAAGACATTGAGGATGCTAAATTGCGGACGGATTTTTGATATCTCGAACGGTTTGGCCGTGGCGAGGAAACGAATTTATGGCGAAAAAATGAAACAGGAAGTGTGTTATAACTTCTGCATACATTAACTGATCTTGATGAAACAGCAGTGTGTTCGTTGTAAGAGGCCGATCGCACAGATGTGACTATTGTGAGTCAAAGTTATAGCGCCACCAACAGGCAGCAGGAAGTACATCACTATTAAAATGCTTTGAAATCACTGTCTTATTTTTACCAGATTTGCTTTAAACTTTATGTGTACAATGTAGACACACGGCAGATGTAAACCTGTGAAAGGATTTTTGATATCTTAGATACTGTTGCCGTGGCAACGCATCAAACTTTAATATTCTTTTTTTATGCTTTTGAGACTCTTAACATACTTGAAATTGCATGAAACTCGACAGACACATCACATTTATTATCCAGTAGACATGTGCATAGTTTCAGAAACGGGCGTGGTGAGGGGCTCAGTAGCGCCACCTTTAGTCATAAGTGGGGGGGTTAGTTTTATCAGCAGCAACAAAACTTGGTATGTGTATTGTTCTCATCAAGACGGACAACTTTCTAATTTACATGAACCATCTCTGACCAACAGGAAGAGAGATATTTTGGTTTGAATGTGGATTTTCTGAAGAATTTTCTCTCCCTCTCTTTGTGTCTGTGTGTGTGTGAGGGGAGGGGGGGATTTGACATATTGTTAATCAAGGTTTCAGGGGCTTTTGGGGTCCTTAACGTGCTCAAAAACTCTTGAAACTTTGCACACAGGTCAGAACCCACGGCCATCAGGGCCGGGCTGAAGCTGGTACCCGGGCGTGGCTGGGGGGCTCAACAGCGCCCCCTTGAACGGGGTTCTAAAACTTGATCCATATATCAAACACGCTCGCATGAATTAATATGAAACTCGGTACACATATAGATCTCATCGGGCCGAACAACTTTACCCCCGTCAAGTTTTACGCCAGCCCAACAGGAAGTTGGCTATTATGGGTTGTTTGGAAAACGCTTGCTGTGGAATGTGAAATACTCCTCCTAGAAAATTCACCGTGTCCCCTTCAAACTCGGTGTGCATGTAGTCAAGACTTTGAGGATGCTAAATTGCGGACGGATTTTTGATTTCTCGAACGGTTTGGCTGTGGCGAGGAATCGAATTTATGGCGAGAAAAGAGAAACACGGAAGTGGAATAACTTCTGCATACATTAACTGATCTTGATGAAACTTCAGCAGTGTGTTCGTGGTAAGAGGCCGATCAGATGGATGTAGCTATTGTGAGTCAAAGTTATAGCGCCACCAACTGGCAGCAGGAAGTGTGTCACTTTCAACATGCTTTTGACAAAAGTGGGGGGGTTAGTTTTAACTACAGTAAAGAAAAAATAGTTTGTATATTGTTCTCATCAAGCCGGACAACTTTCTAATTTACATTCAATAGCTCTGGCCATCAGGAAGTCAGAAATTTTGGTCTGAATGTGGATTTTTTTGCAAAATCAGCCTCTGAACTTTTAGCCACTCCTTTTAAACTATTTATTTTATTCATACCAAACTTTTTCAACATGATGAAACTACATTAAATATGCTAAATTGTGAATGGATAATAAATATCTCAAACGGTTTTGCTATGGCGAGGGATTAAATAATGTCCAAAAAGGAAACACTAAAAATATTCTAAAAATGTAATTATATACCATTTATTTCTATATAAAAGTATACAAATATCGAACTAAACCCATTTTATTCTGTTTTTGCAATTCAAGAAGAATGAAAAAGTTAAAACAGGCTATTTAGTGCTATTTGGTTCAACAAAAAAGCAAACATAGGGCTATACTGCCCTCTTGTGTCCAAAAGGACATCAAAATAGTATATAAAACTTTTTACCAGGTAGGCCAATATTGTATTTAAATATACATGTATTAGGTATGTGTCTGAGGATATTTTCCCACCGGTTAATCGACGTGTGACACGAGTGGGTGCTTTTAAATCGCTAATATAATAGTGTAAGAAAAACAATGATAATGTTGCACACACAAATCACACACATGTGGGAAAGAATGATGCGTTTAAACAACACTAAACCGCCATTAGGTGTCGCCAGGCATCCATCTTAATAAGCGAGTCATTGATTCATTCGTTCAAACGATTCGTTCAAATGAGTCGATCATGATTAAGACAGATGTTTATGGATTGATCATTCAATCTTTGAGTCAACCGATTCGTTAAAAATGCTGAATCGTTCAGTTATGAGAAAACACGTTATGGTTCTGCCGTGATCTTTGTTTAACTATTTTCGCTGCTGAAACAGAACAAAAACAGTCAACATTGAATCTAAAATGTAAGTGACTTAATTGTAACTGTTTATTAACCTGTTGTATGAAATCTAGGGGTGGGAGAAAAAAATTATTCTTAGATGCATCGCGATGCGGACGTGGACGATTCTGAATCGATTCACAAATGTCAAAAAATCGATTCTCTAAAAAAATATTTTTCTAATAACGTAATATTGACGGAAGGCAAAAGGCGGAACTCTAAGCGGACGTGCGTGCAGTCTGTGGCGCGCACATAACAGAGAAGTTTCTTCTGCTCACCAAGGCTGCATTTATTTGATTAAAAATACAAACAAAAACAGTAATATTGTAAAATATTATTCCAATTTAAAACAGCTATTTTAATATATTTTAAACTGTTATTTATTCCTGTGATCAAAGCTGAGTTTTCAGCATCATTACTCCAGTCGTCACTGTCACATGATCCTTCATAAATTATTCTAATATGATGATTGATACTCAAGAAACATTCATTATTATTTTAAATGTCGAAAACAGTTGTGTACAGTCTTTGATGAATAGAAAGTTCAAAAGAACAGCATTTATCTGAAATCTAAAGCTTTTGTAACGTTAAACACTACCGCTCAAAAGTTTTGGGTTAGTAATAATTACAATTTTATTTTTGGGGGAAATAAATAAAATAAATCAGTACTTTTATTTATGAAGGATGAGTTAAACTGATCAACAGTTACAGTAAAGACATTTATAATGTTAAAATATATATATATGAAATATATGCTGTTCTTTTGAACTTTACATTCATCAAAGCATTTTGAAAAAAAAAATCTGTACACAACTGTTTTCAACATTGAAAATAATAATGAATATTTATTGAGCATCAATCATCATATTAGTATGATTTCTGAAGGATCATGTGACACTGAAGACTGGAGTAATGATGCTGAAAACTCAACTTTGATCACAGAAATGAATTACTATGTAAAATATTTAAAAATTGAAAACAGCTGTTTTAAATTGGAATAATATTTCACAATATTACTGTTTTTGTTTGTATTTTTAATCAATAAATGCAGCCTTGGTGAGCAGAAGAGACTTCTCCTAAAAACATTAAAAATCTTACTGACCCCAAACTTTTGAACAATAATATATATATATATATATATATATATATATATATATATATATATATATATATATATATATATATATAGGCTATATATATATATACATATATATGTATGTGTGTGTATGTATGTTTATATATATATAAATATAGCTGCGAGCAGCGATGGAGGGCCAAAGCCGGCGGTACCGCCACCCCGGTGCCTTTAGGTAACTAAAGGCACCGGGGTTGCGGTGCCACCGGCTTGGGCCTGTAATCGCTGCTCGCAGCTATATTTATTATTATTATTATTTTTCTGTCAACCTTTCGGGCACTTTTGAGACCCTTAAGGTGCTCGAAAACTCTTGAAACTTTGCACACAGGTCAGAACCCGCGGCCATCAGGGCCGGGCTGAAGCTGGTACCCGGGCGTGGCAGGGGGGCTCAACAGCGCCCCCTTGAACGGGGTCCGAAAACTTGGTCCATAAATCAGACACGCTTGCATGTAATAATATGAAACTCGGTTCATATATAGATCTCATCGGGCCGAACAACTTTCGTACTTTTACTTTTTACGCCAGCCCAACAGGAAGTCAGCTATTAAAGGTTGTTTGGAAACGCATGGTCTGGTATTTGAAACGCTTCTCCTAGGGAATTCACCCGATCGCCACCAAACTCGGTGTGCATGAACTCAAGGCATTGAGGATGAAAAATTGCCAGCGGATTTTTGATATCTCGAACGGTTTGGCCGTGGCGAGGAAACGAATTTATGGCGAATAATGGAAACAGGAAGTGTGTTATAACTTCTGCATACATTAACTGATCTTGATGAAACTTCAGCAGTGTATTCGTTGTAAGAGGCCGATCACATGGATGTGACTATTGTGAGTCAAAGTTATAGCGCCACCAACTGGCAGCAGGAAGTGTGTCACTTTCAAAATGCTTTGAAATCACCCTCTTATTTTTATCCGATTTGCTTCAAACTTTATGTGTATAATGTAGACACACGGCAGATGTAGACCTGTGAAAGGATTATTGATATCTTAGATACTGTTGCCGTGGCAACGCATCAAACTTTATTATTGTTTTTTGATGCTTTTGAGACTCTTAACATACTTGAAATTGCATGAAACTCGACAGACACATCACACTTATTAGCCAGTAGACATGTGCAAAGTTTCAAAAATGGGCGTGGTGGAATGGCTCAGTAGCGCCACCTTTAGTCAAAAATGGGGGCTTAGTTTTTCCTAGAATCACAAAAATCGGTATGTATATTGTTCTCATCGAGCGGACAACTTTCTAATTTACACTTAATAGCTCAAAGCAACAGAAAGTCAGATATTTTGGTTTGAATGTGATTTTTTTGGAGAATTTTCTCTCTCTCTCTGTCTCGGAGTGTGTGAGGGGTGGGGGTGATTTGTCAGTTGAGTGAGATTTTACTTTTCCATTTGTTTTTCAAGGTTTCTGGGGCTTTTGGGTCCCTAAACGTGCTCGAAAACTCTTGAAACTTTGCACACAGGTCAGAACCCGCGGCCATCAGGGCGGGGCTGAATCTGGTAGCCGGGCGTGGCAGCTTGAACGGGGTTCTAAAACTTGGTCCATATATCAAACACGCTTGCATGAATTAATTTGAAACTCTGTACACATATAGATCTCATCGGGCCGAACAACTTTCGTGCTCTAAGTTTTACGCCAGCCCAACAGGAAGTCGGCTATTTAGGGTTGTTTGGAAACGCTTGCTGTGGAATTTAATGTACTCCTCCTAGGAAATACATCGATTCGCCTCCAAACTCGGTCAGCGTGAAGTCAAGGCATTGAGGATGCTAAATTGCGGACGGATTTTTGATATCTTGAACGGTTTGGCCGTGGCGAAGAAATGAATTTATGGCGAGAAAAGAGAGACACGAAGTGTTATAACTTCTGCATACATTAACTGATCTTGATGAAACTTCAGCAGTGTGTTTGTGGTAAGAGGCCGATCAGATGGATGTAACTATTGTGAGTCAAAGTTATAGCGCCACCAACTGGCAGCAGGAAGTGTGTCACTTTCAACATGCTTTTGACAAAAGTGGGGGGGTTAGTTTTACCAACAGTTACAAACATGAGTATATATATTGGTCTCACCGAGCCGGACAACTTTCTAATTAACAGTCATTAGCTCAGAGCAAAAGAAAGTCAGATATTTTGGTTTGAATGTGGATTTTTTGGATATTTCAGACTCTGAGTTTTTAGCTACTCTTGCAAACTGGCTTATTTTATTCACACCAAACTTTTTCAAAATGATGAAAATACATTAAAGATGCTAAATTGTGAATGGATATTAAACATCTCAAATGGTTTTGCTATAGTGAGGGACTGAAGTAATGTACAAAAATTAAACACTAAAAGCCTCATCTTCTAAAAATGTAATTATACACCATTTATTTCTATATAAGTATACAAATATCACAACCAAACTCATTTTATTCTTTTTTTTTTTAATTTAATAATTATTTATAAGTTTAAAAATAGTAATTGTACTATTTAGTCTCATAAAAGTCAAGTCATACATAGGGCTATACTGCCCTCTTGTGTTCAAAATCAGGTAGGCCTATTGTATCTACATAAAAATATACTAGGTATGTGACGGTGAGAATATTTTACCACCGGTTAATCGACGTGTGACACCGCTGGGGGCTTTTGAATCGCAAAATTAAAAATGAAAGTAAAATATTTTCGTCCGCACTGACATTGATAGTGGTTGATAATAATAATAATAATTTGTTACATTTATATAGCGCTTTTTCTGAGACCTCAAAGCGCTTTACATAGATGGGGGGAATCTCCTCAACCACCACCAATGTGCAGCATCCACTTGGATGATGCGACGGCAGCCATATTGCGCCAGAACGCCCACCACACACCAGCTTACTGGTGGAGAGGAGACAGTGATGAAGCCAATCAGTATATCAGTACATGGGGATGATTAGGAGGCCATGATGGATAGAGGCCAAGGGGCAAATTTGGCCAGGATGCCGGGGTTACACCCCTACTCTTTTTCGAAGGACATCCTGGGATTTTTAATGACCACAGAGAGTCAGGACCCAGTGTCTCACAAAAGCACAATGTTGTGTCTTTTTTTAAATTTAATAATTATTTATAAGTTTAAAAATAGTAATTGTACTATTTAGTCTCATAAAAGTCAAGTCATACATAGGGCTATACTGCCCTCTTGTGTTCAAAATCAGGTAGGCCTATTGTATCTACATAAAAATATACTAGGTATGTGACGGTGAGAATATTTTACCACCGGTTAATCGACGTGTGACACCGCTGGGGGCTTTTAAATCGCAAAATTAAAAATTAAAGTAAAATATTTTCGTCCGCACTGACATTGATAGTGGTTGATAATAATAATAATAATTTGTTACATTTATATAGAGCTTTTTCTGAGACCTCAAAGCGCTTTACATAGATGGGGGGAATCTCCTCAACCACCACCAATGTGCAGCATCCACTTGGATGATGCGACGGCAGCCATATTGCGCCAGAACGCCCACCACACAGCAGCTTACTGGTGGAGAGGAGACAGTGATGAAGCCAATCAGTATATCAGTACATGGGGATGATTAGGAGGCCATGATGGATAGAGGCCAAGGGGCAAATTTGGCCAGGATGCCGGGGTTACACCCCTACTCTTTTTCGAAGGACATCCTGGGATTTTTAATGACCACAGAGAGTCAGGACCTCGGTTTAACGTCTTATCCGAAGGACGGTGCTCTTTTGGCAGTATAGGGTCCCCGTCACTACACTGGGGCATTAGGACTCACACAGACTACAGGGTGAGCGGTTGAGCGGGCGTTTCAAATTAATTCCTATGGAAGTAGAAATAAACTGAAAAACGTTCACTCTGTTCTGCTCGTTCCTTGTCGTGGATGCGCACCATGAATGCCCGTGCAGCCATGAGCATTTTAGTTTAATTTTAAAATTAACGCCTTTCAGGGGGTGGATTGCTTGAAATTATTTTACAAAAGCACAATGTTGTGTCTTATTGCGACAGTACACAAATATAAGTTAACACTTTGCAGTTTGAATGTGGTCCTGTATAATGACGTATGTTTTTATATGTCCACTGTTCCATCGCGCCCACGCCACACACACACACACACACACACAAACACACACACACACACACACACACACACATGTCTGGTGCACTATCTTTGTGAGGACTCTCCATAGACGTAATGGTTTTTATACTGTACAAACTGTATATTCTATCCCCTTACACTAACCCTACCCCTAAACCTACCCATCACAGGAGACATTCTGCATTTTTACATTTTCAAAAAAAACTCATTCTGTATGATTTATAAGCTTTTGTACCCATGGGGACCTCAATTTAGGTCCCCACGGTGACACGAGTCCCCATGAGTCTGTGTGCATTCAGGTTTAAGTCCCCACCGGTGTAGAAAAACAAGTCCACACACACACACACACACACACACACGGTTTACTATCTTTGTGGGGACTCTCCATAGACTTAATGGTTTTTATACTTTACAAACTGTATATTCTATCTCCTCACACTAACCCTACCCCTAAACCTACCCATTACAGAAAACTTTCTGCATTTTTACATTTCCAAAAAGACTCATTCTGTATGATTTCTAAGCTTGTTTACCCATGGGGACCTCTATTTAGGTCCCCACTGTGACACGAGTCCCCATGAGTCTGTGTGCATTCAGGTTGAAGTCCCCACCGGGATATAAAAACATGAACACACATGCACACACACACACACACACACACACACACACACACACACACACATTCCAGCATTGCAATCTTGACATCGCAGCCTGTTCATTATAGCCATATATATATATATATATATATATATATATATATAAATATAAATATAGCTGCGAGCAGCGATGAAGGGCCAAAGCCGGCGGTACCGCCACCCCGGTGCCTTTAGGTAAAGGCTCCGGGGTTGCGGTGCCACCGGCTTGGGCCCGTAATCGCTGCTCGCAGCTATATTTATTATTATTATTATTATTCTCCGCATTTAATCGCATTTTTGAGGGCCTAAACATGCTCGAAAACTCACGAAACTTTGCACACGCGTCAGAACTGGTGAAAATTTACATCTGATATAGGTTTCAGAATTGGGCGGGGCAAAATGGCTCGATAGCGCCACCTATAAAAGTTCAACGGAGTGCGCCTCCCGCTATGTTCCACGTACGTGTACGAATTTCGGTACATACATGTAAGGACCTAATACCTACAAAAAAGTCTCTTGTAGCGTAGCCCTAAACCCAACAGGAAGTCAGCCATTTTGAACTTCCTCTCAGATTTTTGTGCAGTTTTTGCCATTTTCAGGCCTCGTACTTTAACGAACTCCTCCTACAGTTTTAATCTGATCATCTTCAAATTTGGTGAGTGTAATCTTAAGGCCTTTGCGACGTTAAATTGCGAAGATCTTGAGTTTTCGTCGAAGGGCGGGTCCTCGGCGGCCTGACAAATTTTGATGTTTCGCCATGAAACAGGAAGTTGCTGTAACTCAGGCATGGAATGTCCAATCTGCCCCAAACTTCACATGTTTGATAAGAGTCATGGTCTGAACACATCTACATGAGAATATTCAGTTATAGTAATAGCGCCACCTGCTGGCAACAGGAAGTGACATGTTTAACACTGTTGTGGACTCCTAATAACATATAAAAAAGTGTCATCAAGTGCTAAACATGCTAACAACATACTAGAAACATGCTAAAACATGCTAGCAAACTCTTAGCTAAGTGCTAAAGCATGCTATTACTGCAATTAAATAGGAATTTGCTGTAGCTCAGGCACGGAATGTCCAATCTGCCCCATATTTCACACTTTTGATAAGAGTCATGGCCTGAACACATCTACATGAGAATATTCAGTTATAGTAATAGCGCCACCTACTGGTAACAGGAAGTGTCATGTTTAACACGTTGATGCCATTCTAGCAACATGTTAAAAATGCCATTGACTTCTTAACATGCTAGAAACATGTTAAAACATGCTAGCAATACTTAGCTAAGTGCTAAAGCATGCTAATTCAATTAAAAGGATGTTGTTGTTACTCAAGAAGGCAATGTCCAATCTGCGTCAAACTTCACACTTTTGATAAACGTTCTGTCCTGAACACATGACCATGCTCATATTCAGTTACAGTCATAGCGCCACCTGCTGGCAACAGGAAGTGACATGTTAAACACTGTTGTGGACATATAAAAACATATAAAAAAAGTGCCAGCAAGTGCTAAACATGCTAACAACATACTAGAAACATGCTAAAACATGCTAGCAAACTCTTAGCTAAGTGCTAAAGCATGCTATTACTGCAATTAAATAGGAATTTGCTGTAACTCAGGCATGGAATGTCCAATCTGCCCCAAACTTCACACGTTTGATAAGAGTCATGGCCTGAACACATCTACATGAGAATATTCAGTTATAGTAATAGCGCCACCTGCTGGCAACAGGAAGTGACATGTTTAACACTGTTGTGGTCTCCTAATAACATATAAAAAAGAGCCAGCAGGTGCTAAACAGGTTAGCAACATACTAGAAACATGCTAGCAAACACTTAGCTAAGTGCTAAAGCATGCTATTACTGCAATTAAATAGGAATTTGCTGTAACTCAGGCATGGAATGTCCAGTCTGTCCCAAACTTAATATGTAACATGCAAGAAACATGCTAGCATCACTTAGCTAAGTTCTAAAGCATGCTATAAAAGCTCAATGAAGTTGTTGTAACTTAAGCATAAAATGTCCAATCTACCCCAAACTTCACACGTTTGATAAGAGTTATCTCTTGAACACATGTCCATGCTCATATTTAGTTATAGACATAGCGCCGCCTGCTGGTAACAGGAAGTGACATTTAACACTGTTCTGGACTCCTAATAACATATTAAAAAATGCCAGTAGGTGCTAAACATCCTACCAACATACTAGAGACATGCTAAAACATACTAGCAAACACTTAGCTAAGTGCTAAAGAATAATATTACTGCAATTAAATATGAATTTGCTGTAACTCAGGCATGCAATGTCCAATCTACCCCCAAATTAATATGTAATATGCTAGAAACATCATAAAATATACTAGAAATGCTAAAGGAAGTTGTTGTAACTCAAGCATACAATGTCCAATCTGCCCCAAACTTCACATGTTTGATAAAAGTCCTGCACTGAACACATCTACATAGCGATATTCAGATATAGACATAGCCCCACCTACTGGCAACAGAAACTGACATGGTTAACAGTAATGCAGTACTAACCACAGTACTATTGTGTAGTAAGCATGCTAGCAACACTAAGCTGAGTCATGAAGCATGCTATTATCACCATTATACAAAATATTTTGTAACTGACTTTGACATACTCTCACTATACATACCCCTTAAATGTACATTGCCCAACCATGCTCTGTCTTCCTAAAGCCACCGAGTGATGATGGCACGGGTGCGAGGGCCCTTTCATCGCTGCTTGCAGCTTTAATTAGGGCCCGAGCACCGATGGTGTGAGGACCCTCTTGGAATTGCTCTGTTTATTATTATTATTATTATTATTATTATTATTCTCCGCATTGAATTGCATTTTTGAGGGCCTAAACATGCTTGAAAACTCACGAAACTTTGCACACACGTCAGAACTGGCGAAAATTTACATCTGATATAGGTTTCAGAATTGGACGGGGCAAAATGGCTCGATAGCGCCACCTATAAAAGTTCAACGGAGTGCGCCTCCCGCATCGTTCCACGTACGTGCACGAAATTCGGTACATACATGTAATTACCTAATACCTACAAAAAAGTCTCTTGGAGCGTAGCCCTAAACACAACAGGAAGTCAGCCATTTTGAACTTCCTCTCAGATTTTTGTGCAGTTTTTGCCATTTTCAGGCCTCGTACTTTAACGAACTCCTCCTACAGTTTTAATCTGATCATCTTCAAATTTGGTGAGTGTAATCTTCAGGCCTTTGCGACGTTAAATTGCGAAGATCTTGAGTTTTCGTCGAAGTGCGGGTCCTCGGCGGCCTGACAAATTTCGATGTTTCGCCATGAAACAGGAAGTTGCTGTAACTCAGGCATGGAATGTCCAATCTGCCCCAAACTTCACACTTTTGATAAGAGTTCTGTCCTGAACACATGACCATGCTCATATTCAGTTATAGTCATAGCGCCACCTGCTGGCAACAGGAAGTGACATGTTTAACACTGTTATGGACTCCTAATAACATATAAAAAAGTGCCAGCAAGTGCTAAACATGCTAACAACATACTAGAAGCATGCTAAAACATGCTAGCAAACTCTTAGCTAAGTGCTAAAGCATGCTATTATTGCAATTAAATAGGAATTTGCTGTAACTCAGGCATGGAATGTCCAATCTGCCCCAAACTTCACACTTTTGATAAGCGTTCTGTCCTGAACACATCTACATGAGAATATTCAGTTATAGTAATAGCGCCACCTACTGGTAACAGGAAGTGTCATGTTTAACACGTTGATGCCATTCTAGCAACATGTTAAAAATGCCATTGACTTCTAAACATGCTAGAAACATGTTAAAACATGCTAGCAATACTTAGCTAAGTGCTAAAGCATGCTAATTCAATGAAACAGGATGTTGTTGTTACTCAAGAAGGCAATGTCCAATCTGCCCCAAACTTCACACTTTTAATAAACGTTCTGTCCTAAACACATGACCATGCTCATATTCAGTTACAGTCATAGCGCCACCTGCTGGCAACAGGAAGTGACATGTTAAACACTGTTGTGGACATATAAAAACATATAAAAAAGTGCCAGCAAGTGCTAAACATGCTAACAACATACTAGAAACATGCTAAAACATGCTAGCAAACACTTAGCTAAGTGCTAAAGCATGCTATTGCTGCAATTAAATAGGAATTTGCTGTAACACAGGCATGGAATGTCCAATCTGCCCCAAACTTCACACGTTTAATAAGAGTCATGGCCTGAACACATCTACATGAGAATATTCAGTTATAGTAATAGCGCCACCTGCTTTCAACAGGAAGTGACATGTTTAACACTCTTGTGGTCTCCTAATAACATATAAAAAAGAGCCAGCAAGTGCTAAACAGGTTAGCAACATACTAGAAACATGCTAGCAAACACTTAGCTAAGTGCTAAAGCATGCTATTACTGCAATTAAATAGGAATTTGCTGTAACTCAGGCATGGAATGTCCAATCTGCCCCAAACTTCACACATTTGATAAGAATCATGGCCTGAACACATGTCTATGCTCAAATTCAGTTATAGTAATAGCGCCACCTACTGGCAACAGGAAGTGACATGTTTAACACTTTGATGCCGTTCTAGCAACATGTTAAAAATGCCATTGAGTTCTATACATGCTAGAAACATGTTAAAACATGCTAGCAATACTTAGCTAAGTGCTAAAGCATGCTAATTCAATGAAACAGGACTTTGTTGTTACTCAAGAAGGCAATGTACAATCTACCCCAAACTTCACACGTTTGATAAGAGTTATCTCTTGAACACATGTCCATGCTCATATTTAGTTATAGTCATAGCGCCACCTGCTGGCAACAGGAATTGACGTTTAACACTGTTCTTGACTCCTAATAACATATAAAAAAATGCCAGTAGGTGCTAAACATCCTACCAACATACTAGAGACATGCTAAAACATACTAGCAAACACTTAGCTAAGTGCTAAAGAATGATATTACTGCAATTAAATATGAATTTGCTGTAACTCAGGCATGGAATGTCCAATCTGCCCCAAACTTCACACTTTTGATAAGCGTTCTGTCCTGAACACATGACCATGCTTATATTCAGTTACAGTCATAGCGCCACCTGCTGGCAACAGGAAGTGACATGTTTAACACTGTTATGGACTCCTAATAACATATAAAAAAGTGCCAGCAAGTGCTAAACATGCTAACAACATACTACAAACATGCTAAAACATGCTAGCAAACTCTTAGCTAAGTGCTAAAGCATGCTATTATTGCAATTAAATAGGAATTTGCTGTAACTCAGGCATGGAATGTCCAATCTGCCCCAAACTTCACACATTTGATAAGAATCATGGCCTGAACACATGTCTATGCTCAAATTCAGTTATAGTAATAGCGCCACCTACTGGCAACAGGAAGTGACATGTTTAACACTTTGATGCCGTTCTAGCAACATGTTAAAAATGCCATTGAGTTCTAAACATGCTAGAAACATGTTAAAACATGCTAACAATGCTTAGCTAAGTGCTAAAGAATGCTAATTCAATGAAACATGACTTTGTTGTTACTCAAGAAGGCAATATCCAATTTGCACCAAACTTCACACGTTTGATAAGAGTTCTGTCCTGAACACACATCCATGGTCATATTCAGTTATAGTCATAACGCCACCTACTGGCAACAGAAACTGACATGGTTAACACAGTAATGCAGTACTAACCACATAATTATTGTGTACTAAGCATAGAAACAGACTAAACATGCTAGCAACACTTAGCTGAGTCATGAAGCATGCTATTATCACCATTATACAAAACATTTTGTAACTGACTTTGACATACTCTTACTATATATACCTCCTTAAATGTACATTTCCCAACCATGCTCTGTCTTCCTAAAGCCACCGAGTGTTGATGGCATGGGTGCGAGGGCCCTTTCATCGCTGCTTGCAGCTTTAATTAGGGCCCGAGCACCGATGGTGTGAGGACCCTCTTGGAATTGCTCTGTTTATTATTATTAGGGCCCGAGCACCGATGGTGTGAGGACCCTCTTGGAATTGCTCTGTTTATTATTATTAGGGCCCGAGCACCGATGGTGTGAGGACCCTCTTGGAATTGCTCTGTTTATTATTATTAGGGCCCGAGCACCGATGGTGTGAGGACCCTCTTGGAATTGCTCTGTTTATTATTATTATTATTATTATTCTTCTTCTTCTTCTTCTCCGCATTGAATTGCATTTTTGAGGGCCTAAACATGCGCGAAAACTCACGAAACTTTGCACACGCGTCAGAACTGGCGAAAATTTACATCTGATATAGGTTTCAGAATTTAACGGGGCAAAACGGCTCGATAGCGCCACCTATAAAAGTTCAACGGAGTGCGCCTCCCGCAACGTTCCACGTACGTGCACGAAATTCGGTACATACATGTAATGACCTAATACCTACAAAAAAGTCTCTTGGAGCATAGCCCTAAACCCAACAGGAAGTCAGCCATTTTGAACTTCCTCCCAGATTTTTGTGCAGTTTTTGACATTTTCAGGCCTCGTACTTTAACGAACTCCTCCTACAGTTTTAATCTGATCATCTTCAAATTTGGTGAGTGTAATCTTAAGGCCTTTGCGACGTTAAATTGCGAAGATCTTGAGTTTTCGTCGAAGGGCGGGTCCTCGGCGGCCTGACAAATTTTGATGTTTCGCCATGAAACAGGAAGTTGCTGTAACTCAGGCATGGAATGTCCAATCTGCCCCAAACTTCATACGTTTGATAAGAGTTCTGTCCTGAACACATGACCATGCTCATATTCAGTTATAGTCATAGCGTCACCTGCTGGCAACAGGAAGTGACATGTTTAACACTGTTATGGACTCCTAATAACATATAAAAAAGTGCCAGCAAGTGCTAAACATGCTAACAACATACTAGAAGCATGCTAAAACATGCTAGCAAACTCTTAGCTAAGTGCTAAAGCATGCTATTATTGCAATTAAATAGGAATTTGCTGTAACTCAGGCATGGAATGTCCAATCTGCCCCAAACTTCACACTTTTGATAAGCGTTCTGTCCTGAACATATCTACATGAGAATATTCAGTTATAGTAATAGCGCCACCTACTGGTAACAGGAAGTGTCATGTTTAACACGTTGATGCCATTCTAGCAACATGTTAAAAATGCCATTGACTTCTAAACATGCTAGAAACATGTTAAAACATACTAGCAATACTTAGCTAAGTGCTAAAGCATGCTAATTCAATGAAACAGGATGTTGTTGTTACTCAAGAAGGCAATGTCCAATCTGCGCCAAACTTCACACTTTTAATAAACGTTCTGTCCTGAACACATGACCATGCTCATATTCAGTTATAGTCATAGCGCCACCTGCTGGCAACAGGAAGTGACATGTTTAACACTGTTATGGACTCCTAATAACATATAAAAAAGTGCCAGCAAGTGCTAAACATGCTAACAACATACTAGAAGCATGCTAAAACATGCTAGCAAACTCTTAGCTAAGTGCTAAAGCATGCTATTATTGCAATTAAATAGGAATTTGCTGTAACTCAGGCATGGAATGTCCAATCTGCCCCAAACTTCACACTTTTGATAAGCGTTCTGTCCTGAACATATCTACATGAGAATATTCAGTTATAGTAATAGCGCCACCTACTGGTAACAGGAAGTGTCATGTTTAACACGTTGATGCCATTCTAGCAACATGTTAAAAATGCCATTGACTTCTAAACATGCTAGAAACATGTTAAAACATACTAGCAATACTTAGCTAAGTGCTAAAGCATGCTAATTCAATGAAACAGGACTTTGTTGTTACTCAAGAAGGCAATGTACAATCTACCCCAAACGTCACACGTTTGATAAGAGTTATCTCTTGAACACATGTCCATGCTCATATTTAGTTATAGTCATAGCGCCACCTGCTGGCAACAGGAAGTGACGTTTAACACTGTTCTTGACTCCTAATAACATATAAAAAAATGCCAGTAGGTGCTAAACATCCTACCAACATACTATAGACATGCTAAAACATACTAGCAAACACTTAGCTAAGTGCTAAAGAATGATATTACTGCAATTAAATATGAATTTGCTGTAACTCAGGCATGGAATGTCCAATCTGCCCCAAACTTCACACTTTTGATAAGCGTTCTGTCCTGAACACATGACCATGCTTATATTCAGTTACAGTCATAGCGCCACCTGCTGGCAACAGGAAGTGACATGTTTAACACTGTTATGGACTCCTAATAACATATAAAAAAGTGCCAGCAAGTGTTAAACATGCTAACAACATACTAGAAACATGCTAAAACATGCTAGCAAACTCTTAGCCAAGTGCTAAAGCATGCTATTATTGCAATTAAATAGGAATTTGCTGTAACTCAGGCATGGAATGTCCAATCTGCCCCAAACTTCACACTTTTGATAAGAGTCATGGCCTGAACACATCTACATGAGAATGTTCAATTATAGTAATAGCGCCACCAACTGGCAACAGGAAGTGACATGTTTAACACGTTGATGCCGTTCTAGCAACATGTTAAAAATGCCATTGAGTTCTAAACATGCTAGAAACATGTTAAAACATGCTAACAATGCTTAGCTAAGTGCTAAAGCATGCTAATTCAATGAAACATGACTTTGTTGTTACTCAAGAAGGCAATGTCCAATTTGCACCAAACTTCACACGTTTGATAAGAGTTCTGTCCTGAACACACATCCAAGCTCATATTCAGTTATAGTCATAACGCCACCTACTGGCAACAGAAACTGACATGGTTAACACAGTAATGCAGTACTAACCACATAATTATTGTGTACTAAGCATGCTAGAAACACACTAAACATGCTAGCAACACTTAGCTGAGTCATGAAGCATGCTATTATCACCATTATACAAAACATTTTGTAACTGACTTTGACATACTCTTACTATATATACCTCCTTAAATGTACATTTCCCAACCATGCTCTGTCTTCCTAAAGCCACCGAGTGTTGATGGCACGGGTGCGAGGGCCCTTTCATCGCTGCTTGCAGCTTTAATTATTAGGGCCCGAGCACCGATGGTGTGAGGACCCTCTTGGAATTGCTCTGTTTATTATTATTATTATTCTTCTTCTTCTTCTTCTTCTTCTCCGCATTGAATTGCATTTTTGAGGGCCTAAACATGCTCGAAAACTCACGAAACTTTGCACACGCGTCAGAACTGGCGAAAATTTACATCTGATATAGGTTTCAGAATTGGACGGGGCAAAATGGCTCGATAGCGCCACCTATAAAAGTTCAACGGAGTGCGCCTCCCGCAACGTTCCACGTACGTGCACGAAATTCGGTACATACGTGTAATGACCTAATACCTACAAAAAAGTCTCTTGAAGCATAGCCCTAAACACAACAGGAAGTCAGCCATTTTGAACTTCCTCTCAGATTTTTGTGCAGTTTTTGCCATTTTCAGGCCTCGTACTTTAACGAACTCCTCCTACAGTTTTAATCTGATCATCTTCAAATTTGGTGAGTGTAATCTTAAGGCCTTTGCGACGTTAAATTGCGAAGATCTTGAGTTTTCGTCAAAGGGCGGGTCCTCGGCGGCCTGACAAATTTCGATGTTTCGCCATGAAACAGGAAGTTGCTGTAAATCAGGCATGGAATGTCCAATCTGCCCCAAACTTCACACTTTTGATAAGCATTCTGTCCTGAACACATGACCATGCTCATATTCAGTTACAGTCATAGCGCCACCTGCTGGCAACAGGAAGTGACATGTTTAACACTGTTATGGACTCCTAATAACATATAAAAAAGTGCCAGCAAGTGCTAAACATGCTAACAACATACTAGAAGCATGCTAAAACATGCTAGCAAACTCTTAGCTAAGTGCTAAAGCATGCTATTATTGCAATTAAATAGGAATTTGCTGTAACCCAGGCATGGAATGTCCAATCTGCCCCAAACTTCACACGTTTGATAAGAATCATGGCCTGAACACATGTCTATGCTCAAATTCAGTTATAGTAATAGCGCCACCTACTGGTAACAGGAAGTGTCATGTTTAACACGTTGATGCCATTCTAGCAACATGTTAAAAATGCCATTGAGTTCTAAACATGTTAGAAACATATTAAAACATGCTAGCAATACTTAGCTAAGTGCTAAAGCATGCTAATTCAATGAAACAGGACTTTGTTGTTACTCAAGAAGGCAATGTACAATCTACCCCAAACTTCACACGTTTGATAAGAGTTATCTCTTGAACACATGTCCATGCTCATATTTAGTTATAGTCATAGCGCCACCTGCTGGCAACAGGAAGGGATGTTTAACACTGTTCTTGACTCCTAATAACATATAAAAAAATGCCAGTAGGTGCTAAACATCCTACCAACATACTAGAGACATGCTAAAACATACTAGCAAACACTTAGCTAAGTGCTAAAGAATGATATTACTGCAATTAAATATGAATTTGCTGTAACTCAGGCATGGAATGTCCAATCTGCCCCAAACTTCACACTTTTGATAAGCGTTCTGTCCTGAACACATGACCATGCTTATATTCAGTTACAGACATAGCGCCACCTGCTGGCAACAGGAAGTGACATGTTTAACACTGTTATGGACTCCTAATAACATATAAAAAAGTGCCAGCAAGTTTTAAACATGCTAACAACATATTATAAACATGCTAAAACATGCTAGCAAACTCTTAGCTAAGTGCTAAAGCATGCTATTATTGCAATTAAATAGGAATTTGCTGTAACTCAGGCATGGAATGTCCAATCTGCCCCAAACTTCACACTTTTGATAAGAGTCATGGCCTGAATACATCTACATGAGAATGTTCATTTATAGTAATAGCGCCACCTACTGGCAACAGGAAGTGACATGTTTAACACGTTGATGCCGTTCTAGCAACATGTTAAAAATGCCATTGAGTTCTAAACATGCTAGAAACATGTTAAAACATGCTAACAATGCTTAGCTAAGTGCTAAAGAATGCTAATTCAATGAAACATGACTTTTTTGTTACTCAAGAAGGCAATTTCCAATTTGCACCAAACTTCACACGTTTGATAAGAGTTCTGTCCTGAACACACATCCATGCTCATATTCAGCAATAGTCATAACGCCACCTACTGGCAACAGAAACTGACATGGTTAACACAGTAATGCAGTACTAACCACATAATTATTGTGTACTAAGCATGCTAGAAACAGACTAAACATGCTAGCAACACTTAGCTGAGTCATGAAGCATGCTATTATCACCATTATACAAAACATTTTGTTACTAACTTTGACATACTCTTACTATATATACCTCCTTAAATGTACATTTCCCAACCATGCTCTGTCTTCCTAAAGCCACCGAGTGTTGATGGCACGGGTGCGAGGGCCCTTTCATCGCTGCTTGCAGCTTTAATTAGGGCCCGAGCACCGATGGTGTGAGGACCCTCTTGGAATTGCTCTGTTTATTATTATTATTATTATTATTATTATTATTCTTCTCCGCATTGAATTGCATTTTTGAGGGCCTAAACATGCGCGAAAACTCACGAAACTTTGCACACGCGTCAGAACTGGCGAAAATTTACATCTGATATAGGTTTCAGAATTGGACGGGGCAAAACGGCTCGATAGCGCCACCTATAAAAGTTCAACGGAGTGCGCCTCCCGCAACGTTCCACGTACGTGCACGAAATTCGGTACATACATGTAATGACCTAATACCTACAAAAAAGTCTCTTGGAGCATAGCCCTAAACCCAACAGGAAGTCAGCCATTTTGAACTTCCTCCCAGATTTTTGTGCAGTTTTTGACATTTTCAGGCCTCATACTTTAACGAACTCCTCCTACAGTTTTAATCTGATCATCTTCAAATTTGGTGAGTGTAATCTTAAGGCCTTTGCGACGTTAAATTGCGAAGATCTTGAGTTTTCGTCGAAGGGCGGGTCCTCGGCGGCCTGACAAATTTTGATGTTTCGCCATGAAACAGGAAGTTGCTGTAACTCAGGCATGGAATGTCCAATCTGCCCCAAACTTCATACGTTTGATAAGAGTTCTGTCCTGAACACATGACCATGCTCATATTCAGTTATAGTCATAGCGCCACCTGCTGGCAACAGAAAGTGACATGTTTAACACTGTTATGGACTCCTAATAACATATAAAAAAGTGCCAGCAAGTGCTAAACATGCTAACAACATACTAGAAGCATGCTAAAACATGCTAGCAAACTCTTAGCTAAGTGCTAAAGCATGCTATTATTGCAATTAAATAGGAATTTGCTGTAACTCAGGCATGGAATGTCCAATCTGCCCCAAACTTCACACTTTTGATAAGCGTTCTGTCCTGAACATATCTACATGAGAATATTCAGTTATAGTAATAGCGCCACCTACTGGTAACAGGAAGTGTCATGTTTAACACGTTGATGCCATTCTAGCAACATGTTAAAAATGCCATTGACTTCTAAACATGCTAGAAACATGTTAAAACATACTAGCAATACTTAGCTAAGTGCTAAAGCATGCTAATTCAATGAAACAGGATGTTGTTGTTACTCAAGAAGGCAATGTCCAATCTGCGCCAAACTTCACACTTTTAATAAACGTTCTGTCCTGAACACATGACCATGCTCATATTCAGTTATAGTCATAGCGCCACCTGCTGGCAACAGGAAGTGACATGTTTAACACTGTTATGGACTCCTAATAACATATAAAAAAGTGCCAGCAAGTGCTAAACATGCTAACAACATACTAGAAGCATGCTAAAACATGCTAGCAAACTCTTAGCTAAGTGCTAAAGCATGCTATTATTGCAATTAAATAGGAATTTGCTGTAACTCAGGCATGGAATGTCCAATCTGCCCCAAACTTCACACTTTTGATAAGCGTTCTGTCCTGAACATATCTACATGAGAATATTCAGTTATAGTAATAGCGCCACCTACTGGTAACAGGAAGTGTCATGTTTAACACGTTGATGCCATTCTAGCAACATGTTAAAAATGCCATTGACTTCTAAACATGCTAGAAACATGTTAAAACATACTAGCAATACTTAGCTAAGTGCTAAAGCATGCTAATTCAATGAAACAGGATGTTGTTGTTACTCAAGAAGGCAATGTCCAATCTGCGCCAAACTTCACACTTTTAATAAACGTTCTGTCCTGAACACATGACCATGCTCATATTCAGTTATAGTCATAGCGCCACCTGCTGGCAACAGGAAGTGACATGTTTAACACTGTTATGGACTCCTAATAACATATAAAAAAGTGCCAGCAAGTGCTAAACATGCTAACAACATACTAGAAGCATGCTAAAACATGCTAGCAAACTCTTAGCTAAGTGCTAAAGCATGCTATTATTGCAATTAAATAGGAATTTGCTGTAACTCAGGCATGGAATGTCCAATCTGCCCCAAACTTCACACTTTTGATAAGCGTTCTGTCCTGAACATATCTACATGAGAATATTCAGTTATAGTAATAGCGCCACCTGCTGGCAACAGGAAGTGACGTTTAACACTGTTCTTGACTCCTAATAACATATAAAAAAATGCCAGTAGGTGCTAAACATCCTACCAACATACTATAGACATGCTAAAACATACTAGCAAACACTTAGCTAAGTGCTAAAGAATGATATTACTGCAATTAAATATGAATTTGCTGTAACTCAGGCATGGAATGTCCAATCTGCCCCAAACTTCACACTTTTGATAAGCGTTCTGTCCTGAACACATGACCATGCTTATATTCAGTTACAGTCATAGCGCCACCTGCTGGCAACAGGAAGTGACATGTTTAACACTGTTATGGACTCCTAATAACATATAAAAGAGTGCCAGCAAGTGTTAAACATGCTAACAACATACTAGAAACATGCTAAAACATGCTAGCAAACTCTTAGCCAAGTGCTAAAGCATGCTATTATTGCAATTAAATAGGAATTTGCTGTAACTCAGGCATGGAATGTCCAATCTGCCCCAAACTTCACACTTTTGATAAGAGTCATGGCCTGAACACATCTACATGAGAATGTTCAATTATAGTAATAGCGCCACCAACTGGCAACAGGAAGTGACATGTTTAACACGTTGATGCCGTTCTAGCAACATGTTAAAAATGCCATTGAGTTCTAAACATGCTAGAAACATGTTAAAACATGCTAACAATGCTTAGCTAAGTGCTAAAGCATGCTAATTCAATGAAACATGACTTTGTTGTTACTCAAGAAGGCAATGTCCAATTTGCACCAAACTTCACACGTTTGATAAGAGTTCTGTCCTGAACACACATCCAAGCTCATATTCAGTTATAGTCATAACGCCACCTACTGGCAACAGAAACTGACATGGTTAACACAGTAATGCAGTACTAACCACATAATTATTGTGTACTAAGCATGCTAGAAACACACTAAACATGCTAGCAACACTTAGCTGAGTCATGAAGCATGCTATTATCACCATTATACAAAACATTTTGTAACTGACTTTGACATACTCTTACTATATATACCTCCTTAAATGTACATTTCCCAACCATGCTCTGTCTTCCTAAAGCCACCGAGTGTTGATGGCACGGGTGCGAGGGCCCTTTCATCGCTGCTTGCAGCTTTAATTATTATTATTATTCTTCTTCTACGAATTTAAACGCATTTTTGAGGGCCTAAACATGCGTGAAAACTCACGAAACTTTGCACACGCGTCAGAACTGGCGAAAATTTACATCTGATATAGGTTTCAGAATTGGGCGGGGCAAAATGGCTCGATAGCGCCACCTATAAAAGTTCAACGGAGTGCGCCTCCCGCAACTTTCCATGTACGTGCACGAAATTCGGTACATACATGTAATCACCTAATACCTACAAAAAAGTCTCTTGGAGCATAGCCCTAAACCCAACAGGAAGTCAGCCATTTTCAACTTCCTCTCAGATTTTTGTGCAGTTTTTGCCATTTTCAGGCCTCGTACTTTAACGAACTCCTCCTACAGTTTTAATCTGATCATCTTCAAATTTGGTGAGTGTAATCTTAAGGCCTTTGCGACGTTAAATTGCGAAGATCTTGAGTTTTCGTCGAAGGGCGGGTCCTCGGCGGCCTGACAAATTTCGATGTTTCGCCATGAAACAGGAAGTTGCTGTAACTCAGGCATGGAATGTCCAATCTGCCCCAAACTTCACACGTTTGATAAGAGTTCTGTCCTGAACACATGACCATGCTCATATTCAGTTATAGTCATAGCGCCACCTGCTGGCAACAGGAAGTGACATGTTTAACACTGTTATGGACTCCTAATAACATATAAAAAAGTGCCAGCAAGTGCTAAACATGCTAACAACATACTAGAAGCATGTTAAAACATGCTAGCAAACTCTTAGCTAAGTGCTAAAGCATGCTATTATTGCAATTAAATAGGAATTTGCTGTAACTCAGGCATGGAATGTCCAATCTGCCCCAAACTTCACACTTTTGATAAGCGTTCTGTCCTGAACACATCTACATGAGAATATTCAGTTATAGTAATAGCGCCACCTACTGGTAACAGGAAGTGTCATGTTTAACACGTTGATGCCATTCTAGCAACATGTTAAAAATGCCATTGACTTCTAAGCATGCTAGAAACATGTTAAAACATGCTAGCAATACTTAGCTAAGTGCTAAAGCATGCTAATTCAATGAAACAGGATGTTGTTGTTACTCAAGAAGGCCATGTCCAATCTGCGCCAAACTTCACACTTTTTATAAATTTTCTGTCCTGAACACATGACCATGCTCATATTCAGTTACAGTCATAGCGCCACCTGCTGGCAACAGGAAGTGACATGTTAAACACTGTTGTGGACATATAAAAACATATAAAAAAAGTGCCAGCTAGTGCTAAACAGGTTAGCAACATACTAGAAACATGCTAGCAAACACTTAGCTAAGTGCTAAAGCATGCTATTACTGCATTTAAATAGGAATTTGCTGTAACTCAGGCATGGAATGTCCAATCTGCCCCAAATTCACACGTTTGATAAGAATCATGGCCTTAACACATGTCTATGCTCAAATTCAGTTATAGTAATAGTGCCACCTACTGGCAACAGGAAGTGACATGTTTAACACGTTGATGCCGTTCTAGCAACATTTTAAAAATGCCATTGAGTTCTAAACATGCTAGAAACATGTTAAAACATGCTAGCAATACTTAGCTAAGTGTGCTAAAGCATGCTAATTCAATGAAACAGGACTTTGTTGTTACTCAAGAAGGCAATGTACAATCTACCCCAAACTTCACACGTTTGATAAGAGTTATTTCTTGAACACATGTCCATGCTCATATTTAGTTATAGTCATAGCGCCACCTGCTGGCAACAGGAAGTGACGTTTAACACTGTTCTTGATATTAATAACAAATAAAAAAATGCCAGTAGGTGCTAAACATCCTACAAACATACTAGAGACATGCTAAAACATACTAGCAAACACTTAGCTAAGTGCTTAAGAATGATATTACTGCAATTAAATATCAATTTGCTGTAACTCAGGCATGGAATGTCCAATCTGCACCAAACTTCACACTTTTGATAAGCGTTCTGTCCTGAACACATGACCATGCTTATATTCAGTTACAGTCATAGCCCCACCTGCTGGCAACAGGAAGTGACATGTTTAACACTGTTATTGACTCCTAATAACATATAAAAAAGTGCCTGCAAGTGCTAAGCATGCTAACAACATACTAGAAACATGCTAAAATATGCTAGCAAACTCTTAGCTAAGTGCTAAAGCATGCTATTATTGCAATTAAATAGGAATTTGCTGTAACTCAGGCATGGAATGTCCAATCTGCCCCAAACTTCACACTTTTGATAAGCGTTCTGTCCTGAACACATCTACATGAGAATATTCAGTTATAGTAATAGCGCCAACTACTGGCAACAGGAAGTGACATGTTTAACATGTTGATGCCATTCTAGCAACATGTTAAAAATGCCATTGAGTTTTAAACATGCTAGAAACATGTTAAAACATGCTAACAATGCTTAGCTAAGTGCTAAAGAATGCTAATTCAATGAAACATGACTTTGTTGTTACTCAAGAAGGCAATGTCCAATTTGCACCAAACTTCACACGTTTGATAAGAGTTCTGTCCTGAACACACATCCATGCTCATATTCAGTTATAGTCATAACGCCACCTACTGGCAACAGAAACTGACATGGTTAACACAGTAATGCAGTACTAACCACATAATTATTGTGTACTAAGCATGCTAGAAACAGACTAAACATGCTATTCATGAAGCATGCTATTATCACCATTATACAAAACATTTTGTAACTGACTTTGACATACTCTTACTATATATACCTCCTTAAATGTACATTTCCCAACCATGCTCTGTCTTCCTAAAGCCAACGAGTGTTGATGGCACGGGTGCGAGGGCCCTTTCATCGCTGCTTGCAGCTTTAATTATTATTATTATTCTTCTCCGCATTTAATCGCATTTTTGAGGGCCTAAACATGCTCGAAAACTCACGAAACTTTGCACACGCGTCAGAACTGGTGAAAATTTACATCTGATATAGGTTTCAGAATTGGGCGGGGCAAAATGGCTCGATAGCGCCACCTATAAAAGTTCAACGGAGTGCGCCTCCCGCTATGTTCCACGTACGTGTACGAATTTCGGTACATACATGTAAGGACCTAATACCTACAAAAAAGTCTCTTGGAGCGTAGCCCTAAACCCAACAGGAAGTCAGCCATTTTGAACTTCCTCTCAGATTTTTGTGCAGTTTTTGCCATTTTCAGGCCTCGTACTTTAACGAACTCCTCCTACAGTTTTAATCTGATCATCTTCAAATTTGGTGAGTGTAATCTTAAGGCCTTTGCGACGTTAAATTGCGAAGATCTTGAGTTTTCGTCGAAGGGCGGGTCCTCGGCGGCCTGACAAATTTTGATGTTTCGCCATGAAACAGGAAGTTGCTGTAACTCAGGCATGGAATGTCCAATCTGCCCCAAACTTCACATGTTTGATAAGAGTCATGGTCTGAACACATCTACATGAGAATATTCAGTTATAGTAATAGCGCCACCTGCTGGCAACAGGAAGTGACATGTTTAACACTGTTGTAGACTCCTAATAACATATAAAAAAGTGTCATCAAGTGCTAAACATGCTAACAACATACTAGAAACATGCTAAAACATGCTAGCAAACTCTTAGCTAAGTGCTAAAGCATGCTATTACTGCAATTAAATAGGAATTTGCTGTAGCTCAGGCACGGAATGTCCAATCTGCCCCATATTTCACACTTTTGATAAGAGTCATGGCCTGAACACATCTACATGAGAATATTCAGTTATAGTAATAGCGCCACCTACTGGTAACAGGAAGTGTCATGTTTAACACGTTGATGCCATTTTTGCAACATGTTAAAAATGCCATTGACTTCTTAACATGCTAGAAACATGTTAAAACATGCTAGCAATACTTAGCTAAGTGCTAAAGCATGCTAATTCAATTAAAAGGATGTTGTTGTTACTCAAGAAGGCAATGTCCAATCTGCGTCAAACTTCACACTTTTGATAAACGTTCTGTCCTGAACACATGACCATGCTCATATTCAGTTACAGTCATAGCGCCACCTGCTGGCAACAGGAAGTGACATGTTAAACACTGTTGTGGACATATAAAAACATATAAAAAAGTTCCAGCAAGTGCTAAACATGCTAACAACATACTAGAAACATGCTAAAACATGCTAGCAAACACTTAGCTAAGTGCTAAAGCATGCTATTACTGCAATTAAATAGGAATTTGCTGTAACTCAGGCATGGAATGTCCAATCTGCCCCAAACTTCACACGTTTGATAAGAGTCATGGCCTGAACACATCTACATGAGAATATTCAGTTATAGTAATAGCGCCACCTGCTGGCAACAGGAAGTGACATGTTTAACACTGTTGTGGTCTCCTAATAACATATAAAAAAGAGCCAGCAGGTGCTAAACAGGTTAGCAACATACTAGAAACATGCTAGCAAACACTTAGCTAAGTGCTAAAGCATGCTATTACTGCAATTAAATAGGAATTTGCTGTAACTCAGGCATGGAATGTTCAGTCTGTCCCAAAATTAATATGTAACATGCAAGAAACATGCTAGCATCACTTAGCTAAGTTCTAAAACATGCTATAAAAGCTCAATGAAGTTGTTGTAACTTAAGCATAAAATGTCCAATCTACCCCAAACTTCACACGTTTGATAAGAGTTATCTCTTGAACACATGTCCATGCTCATATTTAGTTATAGTCATAGCGCCGCCTGCTGGTAACAGGAAGTGACATTTAACACTGTTCTGGACTCCTAATAACATATTAAAAAATGCCAGTAGGTGCTAAACATCCTACCAACATACTAGAGACATGCTAAAACATACTAGCAAACACTTAGCTAAGTGCTAAAGAATAATATTACTGCAATTAAATATGAATTTGCTGTAACTCAGGCATGCAATGTCCAATCTACCCCCAAATTAATATGTAATATGCTAGAAACATCATAAAATATACTAGAAATGCTAAAGGAAGTTGTTGTAACTCAAGCATACAATGTCCAATCTGCCCCAAACTTCACATGTTTGATAAAAGTCCTGCACTGAACACATCTACATAGCGATATTCAGATATAGACATAGCCCCACCTACTGGCAACAGAAACTGACATGGTTAACAGTAATGCAGTACTAACCACAGTACTATTGTGTAGTAAGCATGCTAGCAACACTAAGCTGAGTCATGAAGCATGCTATTATCACCATTATACAAAATATTTTGTAACTGACTTTGACATACTCTCACTATACATACCCCTTAAATGTACATTGCCCAACCATGCTCTGTCTTCCTAAAGCCACCGAGTGATGATGGCACGGGTGCGAGGGCCCTTTCATCGCTGCTTGCAGCTTTAATTTCCTTCTGTGGTTCCTGTGGTTGTTATTGTGCAAAATAAGTATTCTACTTCACTCTCTCTGCTAGAACCGACCATGACAATATGGTTGGCTTTTGACTTTAAGACTTTTGCAGTTCATTTAAAACTTCAGTCGGATATATGGTTCAACAAGTGTTCAAAAATCATGCAACCAAGGTTATGTGAGCATTAACTTAACCCTTTGGGGTCGACAAATGTGCCAACGCGTTTTGCTGAATTTTCTTCACATAGTAGCAAAATCAACTTAAAATACTCTGTTATTTATGGTAATACAGATAAAAGCCAAATGTAAACCAAACTGTAACTCTAACCCACACTGTATAAGGTCAAAACAAAAACAAAACATTGTACTTTTGTAAAATAAAGAAAACAAACAGGGTGTGCTTTCTGCCTCTCAGTCTCTGTGAACTTTTTTTCTCTAAACTGAAACAAGACTCAATGAATACTTGTCCACATATTCTCTGTTTATGTGATCTGTATGAAAAGAGAGGGATGTCCGTCGTTCTCATGTTGGCTCATTATCTGCTAATGTGAACACGCCTACGGAGAATCCATGCAAACAGAGTCAACGCCCACATCAACTCGAAGAAACGCATCAAGTTAAACCAGATTTATGTACTTTACGTCGTCTTGAGACACTGTGAGGGATAATAATAGTGTAATAATAATGATAATAATCCTGGAATAATTTACCTCAGAAGAAGTGCTGGTTTCAGTTTAATTTCGAGGAGCATCGGATCCAGCTGAGGATTGTGAACAGTAAGTTCTTTATTCTTAAGTCCTTTATTCTATTCACAATATGGAACAGTGTCTGTAAACCGCATTTTATGCGCTTTTGTTTACTACACGCACTTACATTAGTAGACGGCTATTTTTACATGTACACATTGAATAGTTTGGCTTTTCCCAAACTATATTGCTATACTGAGATGAGTGAAATCGACTGAAATATGTTGAAATAAAATGTCTTTGCATACCCAATGTATTAAACTGCAAATTAAAATGTATATGCACTATATTAATACAGTATAACAGAAACAATCTGTTACAGACAGTAACGTCTGGGTGGTAGTTGAAGGCACAAGATGAAGATGAGGGGTAAACAAAGTTTTTTTTCTGATTAAACTCAGGCAGGACAGACACAACCACGTGTAACATTAACGAGAACCGACTAGGGACTGAACATAACGGAGTATAAATACACAGGATGAAATGAGGAAACTAACTAGACACAGGTGGAGGAAGATTAACTAATCAGGCATTAACAAGTACACTCTAAAAAGTTTAACTATGATTTACTCAGTTTTTTGATGAAACATTTTTACACTCAAAAAAATGTAGTAAATTTTACAGCTGTGAAATCAATAAAATAAACTGTATGAATTGAGTAAATGCAAGTAAAAAAACAATACTTATGAGTAATATTAACTGTTTTTATTTATGAAACAGTGTACAGTTCTGAGGACATTTTATCATCCAAATTAATTATATTCATTATCATTAGGAATAAAGTCATGTGTTTTATGCAAGGCGTTTCAATTACGTGAAGAGACAGGCGCGACTCTCGTTTAGGTGTCACATTAAGCCTCTGAATGTTGTTTTGCATTAAATAAAATGATTTAAAGCACAGTAATGATTTAATAGATAAAATAAAACATACACAAAGCTGAATTTCACAGAGGAAATGCACCAATTCTGCGACGCCGAGAAGAGAGAACTGTTCTGGACTGGAGAGAGTTCAAACAGCGCGCGCTCACTCAACCATTGAGTTATCGTCAGAGGGCGGGGGAGGGGTGCATTGTTTTAATTGAGGTAACTTACTCAATTTCTTAAGAGTGTGTTAAATATATTAATAATATTGATTTGAATTAAGTAATATATTTGCTTCTTGAAACAGATCAGTTTAATTCTCCATTTTCAAATATTTTGATATAAATTTCATAAAGTGTATTATAAATAAATAATTAGTTAGTCAAATACTAAATTATTTTATTGACAAAAAAAAATTAAATATAAATGAGGAACATAATGGACGGCAGAGAAAGGTGAAGGTGGTAACGGTGGTCAGCTGATTCATCAGAATAAACACACAGAATGAGAACCGCTGTGTTGAGATGGCAGTGAGATGTGGGGTTCACCGCCTGGAAATGGATATGTGATTGTTAGAAACAATAAGTTTGAATAAAGCTTTGTTTGGTGTGTTGTTGACTTGTATATGCATTTGTTTATTGTGATGGTTATTTCTGGGGTAATCTTTATTTTTAAGGAGGGGTATCTAAATTTTTGGAGTATAAAATCACCAGTTCCCTTTCAAGGGAACTGGAGCTGCGTCGAGACGAGGTGGGAACGCCCTGCGTGATTGCGTCGTGAAGCACGTGTATAACCAGTCCAATGGAAAGACGAGACGTCATAGGCGGGTAACGTCATCGACCAGGAAACTATAAAGCACCCCTGGAAACAGACCGCGACAGCTTCTGTGCCTTCAGCAAGCGATCTGTGTATTCTGTCCTTGTCATATTTATTGTTGTCTGTCAAGTTGCAATATATATATATATATTATGGCAAAAGAGAGCAAGCAAGCGTTGTGTTCCCTGCCCACGTTATATCACGGGTGGGGACACACACTTCAGCTTTGTGTTGCTTGTTTGGGAGTGGAGCATGCCAACAGTCAGTTTTCGAGGGGGTTGACTGTGAGCATTGCAAGAAGCTGTCCGTGAGGACGCTCTGCTCCTGCCGGCCGTTCTATGAGGAGACGGTTCGGTGCGCGCCCCCCGAGGCGCGGGACCCGCTGCTGCCGAGGCACGGCATCGACGCGCATCTTGGGGATCGCAAATGGTTCTAACAAACACCTGTTAGATCCAGTGCCTTATCTCGGGGAGAAGCACGCTCTGTGGTTTCTCCTCCCCGGGATGAGGCACTCATGTTGCGATTTCCAGTTCCGAGGAATTGGTATCGTTAGTGTTTTTGTTAATATAACAAAACAATTAAAAATATAAAGAATAAAGCAGATGTTTATGAGTTTTCAATAAATAAATAAATAAATAAGTCAGCTCATAACTCTGTTGAATAAAGAGGAGCTTTTAAAAGGAGGTTTTATCTAGTGCTGTTGCTAAGTTAAATATTACTGGCCAGCCGGTTATTATGAGAGTGAAAATATAAATAAAACTCTATATCTCAGCCTCCTCGTCGGGCAATGCCGTTTTTTTTCCTTATCTCCACACTGAGGTGTCGAGATCGTAGAAAAAAAGGGTTTCTATTTATGTATTTAATCCCCAAACTTCTACTATAGTAATGTGATGGGTATTAAGTATCATGGTATGACAGTGCCTCGGGTTAAAGAGACGCTTGCGAGCTATCTCTCTCCCGAGTCGGCATCATCATAACCCCGACGTTACCCACCAGCCATCATAAAAATAGATGAATATTATCTAAAAAAAAAAAAAAAAGGCAGCGCTGGTGGGTAAAGTATATAGGACATGGATGAATGTGAGGATGTCAGCACTGACGCTATTCGAGAATTGCGTCGTACACAGATAAACTATACCGAGGAGGGACAGTTTCGAGAAATCGTTTCTCCTCTGGGTGGCGACTCTCTGAGGAAGGTCGCAGCGCTGCCAGTTCGGTTGTTTTCCTGCTGGTGGCCACGGAGTGATATATATATCATATATATTTTTCTGATGTAAAGAAAAATAAAGATAAATATGTCTTTTCTTCTGGACGCTCTGCTTTAAAAAATAAAAAATTTTCACCCCTCTGGGGTGCGACTCTCTGAGGAGGGTCGCACCGCTGCAAGTTCGGTTTTCCTGCCGGTTCGCCGTTTCAGGACATCGAGGTGTCAGTGTCCCCAAACGATCCTCCGAGGAGGGTCGTAGAGCAGTCAGTTCGGTTTCCCTGCCGGTTCGCCATTTCAGGGCACCGAGGTGCCTGCTTTTTCCACCGATCCTCCGAGGAGGGTCGTAGGAACAAAGCTAGTTAGGGGTAGGCAAGATCTGAGGACTGTTGTTATCTCTAATAAAATTTAGACAAGAAGTCCTGACACTGAGGCTTCTGAAGGTTCCTCCGGGGCAGGGACGGTTTTGAGAAATCGTTTCTCCTCGGCACCCTCTGGGGTGCGACTCTCTGAGGAGGGTCGCAGCGCTGCCAGTTCGGTTGTTCCCTGCCGGTTCTCCGTTTCAGGGCACCGAGGTGTCAGCGTCCCCATACGATCCTCCGAGGAGGGGCGTAGAACGGTCAGTTCGGTTGTTCCTTGCCGGTTTGCTGCTTCAGGGCACCAAAGTGACTGTTCAACCAAATCCAGAGGCCAGTCTCGAGAGACTGGTTCCCCTAGTAGAATTTCTGGCAGCGTGGAAACTACTGCCACTTCACGAGTTCACATCTACATATAATTAGTACAATAAGTTTATGCGTATTTGGCGTGCTGTCCGGGGGGAGGGCTCCGAGCTCGGAGTTAGGCCCGAACCCAGAGTACTCCCCCCAGTTGGTAAGTGTAGATGGAACTGGAAGTGAGGAGATGGGGTGGAGAAGGGATGCTGACAAACTTTCAATGAACAGAGATAGGTCTGCTGTGAATTTATACTCTGTCATTGAGTTGATTACTGATTAATCTCCAGCTGTGCATAATTTGGTTAATTATCTGAACCTGCTCCTCCCGAACTTTGTTAATAAAACATCATTTCACGAGTTCACATCTACATATAATTAGTACAATAAGTTTATGCGTATTTGGCGTGCTGTCCGGGGGGAGGGCTCCGAGCTCGGAGTTAGGCCTGAACCCAGAGTACTCCCCCCATAAAAGCCAGGTGAGCACAGGACAGCAATCGTAAAATGATGTGGAATTAATCCCCCCAAAAAGTGCAGGGCATGAGAAGATATTTACTTAAAACGAGCTTGACTGTTCGACCGGGAGGGCTCTCGCGATATCCGACGGGAACTTGGATGCTCACGGCATCGGACGGATAAGCCCATTCGGCAGTTGAACTGTCAACTCGATGACGCAAGATTTTTTTACGAGCGTGATTTGAGAAAGAGTTTAGCCATTCAACTGGGAGGGCCCTCGCAGCGTCCGATGGGAACTTGGATGCTCACGGCATCGGATGGGTAGGCCTCGCCAGCGGAAGGGAGGGCGCCTGCTGGACTCTGTCGGGGGGCTCGCCCAGCGCTTTGAAGGGGGCAGGGACACGGGAACAGAACCCTCGCGGCCCGACGAATAGGGAGCCCACACAGCGACACGAGCGCGGCCGTCCCACGACGACTAAGACGGGCAGACTCTCACTGCGTTTCGAACGGGAGGGCTCGATCAGCGCTTCGGAAGGGGGACAGAGCCCGGCCCTTGAACGAGGAGCCGTTACGTGTGCGAACGGGGGAGCCTGCCGTTGTTTGTAAAAAATACGCTGTATTGTAGATGTTTATTGTATCGAGCTTGAACGCAGCGAACCAAATGATACTGGAAGTGGGCTGGAACTTGGTACTGGTACTGAGAGTGACAATGGATTGAGCGCAGCAGCTGATGGAAATGAATGATTTAATTATGGCTTGGTGAGCGTTTTGATGTGGAAGCGGCTGGATCTGATGTAGGTTTTGAACGCTTCTGATGTGGGCCGAGTAGGGATTTGAACATTGAACGTTTATACTGCAGTAAATCAAACGAGAGTGGTACAGTTGGATGGGGGTTGGCGGATTGAAAATATAAACGAAGTGACCTTTTTGCTCGATCAGTTTACTACTTGTTTAATGAAGAAAATATGGTTTCGATATCTACGATCTGTAAATCCTAGATTGAAGGATTGGTATTTGAGTCGACGTGATGTGCAATTCGGAGCGGTGGAGAAAACTGAAGACAGCTAGGACAGACGTGCTTCCAGTGTGCAGACGGAGTTGGTGGAATGGTATGCGAGACAGAGTGTTGGAATACATTTGGTGAGTATGTCAATTGCAATAGATTGACTGGTATCCGGACGAGTGGGATAAGTTCTTGAATCCTTTAATGAGCAGGGATGTTTGAGATTTATTTATGGCGGGGGCAGGCTTACCGTAGACTAATTTATTGAAAACTGAATGCTGGTTAGATAGCTCTATTAGGCTTTTATGCTTCTGGCACCAACGTCCTGAATTTCTGGAAAGAGTAATGGGAGAGAGTCAGCGATTTGATTTTGTGCTCCTGGAACGTGTTTGGCAGTTATTACAAACTGATCAAGCGGAGTTCCAGATGAGGCATCTGAGGAGTGGCAATTAACACTGGTGAGTAAGAACGACCTTTGTTAATGCTAGTTTATGCATAGTTTAGTTTGTCGCGATGGACCAGGATTCTGTTAGTTGACCACTTTCCCCCCTGGGAAAGCCGTGATGACGATTGGAAGGAGCTGTCAATGGCTTAAATCGAGGGGGAGAGAGATGTAATCGTAGAAAAAGTTTAAGCTATTCCACTGATTATAGTAAGTTATCCATAAACTTAGGGCGAGGAGGAGCGTGATGAAAGGGCGGCCTTGCGGAATTATGTGTATAGCATGGTTTAGGTGGCCGAGCGGCGAGAAGAATTTGTGTTTGGAATTATTTGGGCAGTCTATGAGGTTGGACGGAAGGACTGCCTCTGCTGTGAGACCGATGCTTAGAGAGAAGAGAAAACATAGATGCATGCAGTGTCCGCTGGGAGACCAATGCTCGCTGGACAGAGAAGAGAGAAAAATGGATGCATGCAGTGTCCGCTGGGAGACCAATGCTCGCTGGACAGAAGAGAAAACTTACATGCATGCTACAGTACATCCTCTGGGAGACCGAAGCTCGCTGGACGGAGAAAGGCTGTAGCAGAAGATGAGATTAGCCGGAGAAACAGTTCTCCTGCTGGAGCAGACACATCCCTGCAAGCAGTAGAGAAAATGAACTGGAGTAACAAATCCTGTGGGAGCAAAGGAAACCTCACTGCTGTGGCAGTAGAGAATTAGCCGGAGAAACAGAGCTTGCGGGAGCATAGGAGACGTCACTACTGTGGCAGGGGAGAAAGTAGCTAGAGTAACAGAAATCCTGAGGGAGCAAAGGAACCTCATTTCTGCGGCACTAGAGAATTAGCCAGAGAAACAGTTCCTGCAGGAGCAGAGGAGACATTACTGCTGCGGCAGGGGAGAAAATAGCCAGTAACAGAAAACCCATGAGAGCGAAGAAAAACCTTACTGCTGTGGCAGTAGAGAATTAGCCAGAGAAACAGAGCTCTTGCGGGAGCAGGAGACAGCCTTGTTACAGCAGTATAGAAAATTTGTCAGGGAAATATCAGAATATTTCCAAAATAGTCAAAATAGTCAGGGAGCAGAGGAGACATCACTGCAGTGGCATTAAACAAGATTAGCTAAAGAAACAGGGCTATTGCGGGAGCAGAGGAGACATCACTGCAGTGGCATTAAACAAGATTAGCTAAAGAAACAGGGCTCCTGCGGGAGCAGAGGAGACATCAGTGCGGTGGCAGTGGAGAAAATAGCCGGAGTAACAGAAAACCTGTGGGAGCAGAGGAGACATCACTGCTGTGGCAGTGGAGAAAATAGCCGGAGTAACAGAAAACCTGTGGGAGCAGAGGAGACATCACTGCTGTGGCAGTGGAGAAAATAGCCGGAGTAACAGAAAACCTGCGGGAGCAGAGGAAACATCACTGCTGTGGCAGTGGAGAATTAGCCGGAGAAACAGTTCCTGCAGGAGCAGAGGAGACATCACAGCTGTGGCAGGGGAGAAAAATAGCGACAGAAACAGAAATCCTGTGGGAGTAGGGGAGATACTGCAGTGGCAGTAAACAAGATTAGCTAAGGGAACAGAGCTCCTGCGGAAGCAGAGGAGACATCACTGTTGCGGCAATGGAGAAGAAGCCGGAGTAAGATAAAACCTGTGGTAGCAGAAGAAAACATCACTGCTGCGGCAATGGAGCAAATAGCCAGAGTTACAGAGAACCTGTGGGAGCAGAGGAAACATCACTGCTGTGGCAGAGGAAAAAAAATAGCCAGAGTAACATGAAACCAGGAAATGAGCTCCTGCAGTGTGTGGATGAGCAAAGGGAGGAGGAGCGTGGGGCTTGGAGAGCCGATGGTCATCTTTTTTATGCGTTAATCTAAGACGCGATGAAGAGGAGGTTAGAGATGAAATCCTTGCAGGATTATGCATTTCTGTTGTTTAAGTGGCCGAGCACAGATATCAGTTTGCTTAGAACGATATTGACTGTTTGAGAGGTGGACGAGATCCGAAAGTCCTATTTATTTATTTATTTTTTGCCGTGAGGACTGGAGATCAACTGTGTTCAAATTAATGGCCAAGATTCGATGAGGCTGAACCCATGGTTTTAACCTGCGTTTGGAATCCAGAGCTTAGCCAAACTGTGCAGGGCTGAAAGATCAATTATTGAACGTTTGATGATTAACAACGTCAAAGTACACTCTGATTTAGATAACGATTGTTCGTTTATCTGTTGCTGGTTTCTAAGGAGACAGCTTACGTAAAAAACGACGCTTTGCATGAATTTAGTTTAGGCACTTTGTGTTTGTTTAATTTTGTTTCATTTAAGGATCACTAAAATATTGGTGTGAAGCACATTGCTTGTAACAATGTATAAAAACATTTATGCTATAACTAAGTTTCTACGCGATTTATGCAGATAAATTGCAGGTCATAGTTAACGATATAAGTTAGGTTAAAGATTCTGAGCGCATGTGTTCAGCACGTAATGCGCGAGGCCGCAAGCTACTGTAGGCCTACTTGTGAGTTTTAGCCACAAGAAAGCAGCGCGTTAAAGGAGAACTCTGGTCAATTTTAACATTGAGCTAAATTTTTTGTACATTTGGAGTGCTGTCAGTACAGAGAACAATGACAAAAATCGGTGTTGCCTACACCGTGTTATCCTCTTTTTAAAATTTGCACCCTGTTGACTTCAATGGGGCAAGTTTTAAACCTGCTTTTAGCCTCTTAACATCCTTTATGTGTCATTACAAGTGCACAGGTCATGTGAGTGATTCCTTCGGGGTGAACGCGGGTTAATCTGACTGCAGTAGATGTGAAAGATATGAATAAAAATGATGTTTATTCAGCCAGCGCACATACCTGTATTTTCTTCCTGTTTTCGGTCGAAGGCTACAGTAGTCGATTGTCGAGTTCACGCGCGTGATCATAGGTACTAAACCTATGCGCGTCAACTCGACAATCGATTACTTTGGACTTCGACCGAAAACAGGATGTAAATACAGGTATGTGCGCTGGCTGAATAAACATCATTTTTATTCATATCTTACACATCTACTGCAGTCAGATTAACCCACATTCACCCCGAAGGAATCACTCACATGACCTGTGCACTTGTAATGACACATAAAGGATGTTAAGAGGCTAAAAGCAGGTTTAAAACTTGCCCCATTGAAGTCAACAGGGTGCAAATTTTAAAAAGAGGATAACACGGTGTAGGCAATAATGTTGTTTTTGGCGGCCTGTTTTAATTTTAGTTTTAGTCTAGTCTTTGTGTCAGGCTGTCATTTTAGTTTTTATTAGTTTTAGTCACATTCATACTCTTTTTAGTCTAGTCAAGTTTTAGTCGACGAAAACTGATGACATTTTAGTCTAGTTTTAGTCAACGAAAACTGATGACATTTTAGTCTAGTTTTAGTCGACGAAAACTGATGACATTTTAGTCTAGTTTTAGTCAATGAAAATTGTATTTTAGTCTTTTTAGTAATGCGATTCTATTTAACCCAGTCAATATAGAATTTCAAACAAGGCTATCTTATTATAGGCTATTTAGTAGGCCTATATTTAGGGCTGTGACGGTGATACACTTTGCGCTTTGAGAGGGATGTGGGACACGAGCAGGAAAACACGAAGATATCGATCTCTTTATGATATCTTCGTGTTTTCTACTTGATGTAAATTGGTTTGAAGAGCGAATTTTATCCTCCACAAGGGTGAGATATTTAGGCTATGTTTGATATTGCGCTGCCAGAGAAAGTGAAACTAAAAATCACCCACACGTGTCAAACGCGCTTTACAACTAAACTCGCGCCCAATGTCTAATATAACAAGCACAAACTGTGTTAAAAAGAATTTGACATGCAAGTACAAATGTAGGCTATCTGTCCTACAGCGTTTTTCTACTTTACCACAGTAAAGAATACGAATATAATAGGCCTAATTAAAAGCGAACTAAGAAACGTTTATAATACCTTTAGAAAATGGGTGAGACGTGACGTGAGTGAAGATTTGGGAAAAGAAACAAGAGATTCCATGCAGGGATGAGTCACGATTTTTGGATATTCGATTAGTTTATTTAATTATAGGATATCGAATAGGTTGTGCGATTATATTCTAAAATAAAATCTCCATGTTCTGGCGCTGATGCGTGATGTGTTCATGTAACAAGAGACGCTGCCAATAACAGCTGTCACAAAGAACCAGCAAAAGTAATGATTATGAATGTGTCAAATATATCAATGAGACATTTTAATAGAATAACTAATGGAGTAATATATGGTTAAATTCGCTGATAATCGGGTGACCAGATCGCAATCCAGAATTTAAAGCCGACAAAGCTATGGGTTCACGCACAACTCTCTCATTCGTTGTGACGTTACATTTCGTCTCGTCTCGTTTTGGTCAACGAAAATGAAGAGACATTTTAGCATAGTTTTTATTTTTGAAACCACATTTAGTCTCGTTTTTATTCGTCAACGATATTGCATTATACATGTATTTTAGTCATCGTCACATGACCATGCATTTACGTCTAGTCTCGTCTCGTTTTCGTCAGGTGATAACGGTTCGTTGACGACAATATTTCGTCATAATTTTCGTTGACGAAAGCAACACTAGTAGGCAACACCGATTTTTGTCATTGTTCTCTGTACTGACAGCACTCCAAATGTACAAAAAAATGAGCTCAATGTTAAAATTGACCGGAGTTCTCCTTTAATGACAGAAAATAATTTGGACCGACACCATTTAAAACGTGTTCCCCTCGTTATTACTGAACAACTGAATGCGATGCGAAATTTAACCATGGAGCGGAGCGCTCGCGGAGTTCAGCCAACGGGGTTGAGAGCGTAGGCTGGCCGACCGGTACTGAATCTGCGGCGCTGCTCTTTGAGGGCCTGCGGCTTCGGCCTAGAGCTGCTGGAGAAGCCCGTTCTTTGCGTGAAGAGGGCGGCATTGCCCGAAACGCGAGCGTGGTGCTTTGCAGGCCTTATGACCATTCTCCATGGCAGGAAAAAACGTTACTTGAATGATCTGGTTTAGAAAAAAAATGCGGAAGAAGATCGCTGGTATTTCGCCCGTGGTGGCAAGGACCCGTTTATTTGGCTTGACGCCCGCAATATAACACCCGAGGATTCTGGCAAATTTTCCAAAAGGACGGAAAATTCCTTCATCGGATGGGAGAGCTTGATTCGGACATGTTGGGAAGATAGATAGATAACTGACAAACTTTCAATGAACAGAGATAGGTCTGCTGTGAATTTATACTCTGTCATTGAGTTGATTACTGATTAATCTCCAGCTGTGCATTATTTGGTTAATTATCTGAACCTGCTCCTCCCGAACTTTGTTAATAAAACGTAATATATTTTTCAGTGGGTCCTGCACACTATAGAAAAGGGTTTCAGAATTCAGTTCGGTTCTCTATTCCGCCCAGATTTCTAGGGGTCCTCCCCACAGTGGTGGACCCCGAGCAGGCTCTGGTTATGGAGCAGGAAGTACTGACACTTCTGCAAAAGGAGCTATAGAAGGGGTTCCTCCTCCCAGCAGACAGTCAGGGTTTACAGCCATTACTTCATTGTTCCGAAAGAGGATGAGGGGTTGTGTCCTATTCTAGACCTGCGTCAATTAAACAGCAGGTTTCAGAATCTCAAGTTCAAAGTATGCTTACGCTAGATATGATTGTCACAGACTCAGTCTGAGGACTGGTTTGTCACAATAGACTTGAAGGATGCGTACTTCCATGTATCTATCCATCCTCATCACTGGAAGTTCCTGAGGTTTGCTTTCGGGGGCGAAGCATACCAGTATCGGGTTCTTCCTTTCGGACTAGGTTTATCACCCCGCACCCTTACAAAATGCATGGATGCAGCTCTGGCTCCTCTGAGACTCCAGGGCATTCACGTATTAAATTATCTCGACGATTGGTTGATTTTAGCTCAGTCCGAGCAGTTGGCAGTTCGGCATCGAGATGTCGTTCTGTCTCACATAAAGAGGTTGGGGTTGTGGCTCAACGCCAAGAAGAGTGTGGTCCTCCCAGCTCAGAGGACCATTTTTCTGGGTGTTTTATGGGATTCGACAATAATGCAAGCACGTCTGTCTCCTGCACGTATTTCTGCGATTCTCACAGCCGTAAAGGGGGTAAAACTAGGCCAGTCACTCACTGTGAAACAGTTTCAGAGACTGTTGGGGCTCATGGCAGCTGCGTCCAACGTAATCACTTTTGGCCTTCTGTACATGAGACCTCTGCAGTGGTGGCTCAGGACCAAGGGGTTTTCTCAGAGGGGAAATCCATTTCGCACGATCAAGGTCACGCGGCGATGCCTTCGTGCCTTGGTCATGTGGAAGAAACCTTAGTTCCTCGCCCAGGGCCCAGTGCTGGGGGCTTCTTGTCGACGCGTAACGCTTTTGACGGATGCTTCCCTCACGGGATGGGGGGGCGGTCATGAGTGGCCGCTCGGCGAAAGGTCTTTGGCAGGACCATCAACGTTCTTGGCACATAAATCGGCTAAAAATGATGGCAGTATTTCGAGCTCTCAAATACTTCCTGCCAGACCTGAGAGGTCACCATGTGCTTGTCCTTCTGGACAACACACTGATGGTCTCGTATATCAGAGCAAATATCCTGTTGAGGCAGGGGCTGAGGCCCGGGGAATGGAGACTTCACCCCAAGGTGGTGGAGCTCCTTTGGGAGAACTTCAGTCAAAACTCAAGTCTACCTTTCGCATCGTTTTATACAACGCATTGTCCTATGTGGTTCTCCCTGATGCATCCAGCTCTGCTTGAATTGGGTGCAACGTATTAGGTGTGGTTGAGGCTACACCTGTACGCATTTCCCGATATCTTTGCTCCCGGGAGTTACTCTCATCCGGAGTTATGGATACTGTGGGCTCGGCCTCTGAGGGGGCCCAGCTCATAGATTCAGGTCTCTCGACTGAGGTCGTGGAGACCATACTCCAGTCTAGAGCTCCCTCCATGAGAAGACTGAATATGCATTGAAATGGAAACTGTTCTCTGCCTGGTGCGGAGAACGCCTTCTGAATCTTACTATCTGCCCTATGGTACAGTACTTGATTTCTGCAATGAATGTTTCTTTGCTGGGTTATCTCTGAGGAGAGATCCTTTTTTCGTCTTCTCCGTGGTACATGAGGCTGAGGCCTGCACGTACTTAGATTTGCACCTGGTATGGTGATAGTCTTTCTTCACCCCTTTCCGGGTTGTATTCCTAGGTCCCTACTAAATTTGCAGGTCATTTGTGCTGCAGGCCTTCTGTCCTCCACATCCAGATCAGGAAAAACTTAATCTGTTATGCCCTGTCCGGCCTTTGGATGCTTATGTCCACAGAGCTGCCCTGTGGTGTATATATAAGAGCAGTTATTTGTCTGCTTCGGGTTACCTAAGATAGGTTGCCCTGCATCTAAACAGATAAAGAGCAAGTGAGTAGTTGAGGCTATCTCACTTGCTTATTAAGCGGCCTGACAGCCTTCACCTTTGGCTGTCCTGGCCCATTCTACTAGGAGTATGGCTGCCTCTAAGGCTTTATTATCAAGAGTTTCACTCTATGACATCTGTAATGCGGCAGGCAGGTTCTCACTGCGTACATTTGTTAGATTTTATGACATGGACCTAGGCTCCACTCCAGGGTCTAGGGTGCTTGTTTCCTAGTATGCGCATGGTCTTCATACAGAACAGGCATTTGTCATATGGCGTCGTGGGTATAGGGTTCCCACCGCGTCTCGACGCAGCTCGAGTTCGAGGTGCGTTCGACGCAGCTCGAGCTCGAGTTCCCTTGAAAGGGAACGTCTCAGGTTACGTATGTAACCCTGGTTCCCTGAGAGGGAACGAGACGCTGCGTCGCCCTGCCATACTCCCTGCATGCCTGTGATCGACTTGCTTCGGCTTTTCAGAAGCTGTCGCGGTCTGTTTCCAGGGGTGCTTTATAGTTTCCTGGTCGATGACGTCACCCGCCTATGATGTCTCGTCTTTCCATTGGACTGGTTATACACGTGCTTCACGACGCAATCACGCAGGGCGTTCCCACCGCGTCTCAACGCAGGGTCTCGTTCCCTCTCAGGGAACCAGGGTTACATACGTAACCTGAGACGTTTTCTCCAAAGGTGAGATCTTGGAGCAGCCGTCCGTCTCCTCTGTGCAGACATTACACACATTACAAACGCTGAGGAGAACTGTTCTAGGCTGTCGAGTTACTGATGTTATGAAGTGTTAGTGCACTTGTCGCTCATAACTTATAGTTACATACAAGATCAAGGAAAGATTCCAGTTCTTTAACAATGAACAATCATAATGACAATAAACAAAACAAAATAAGAAAACATAAATATCATGGGTTTGCGTGCATCATAGTGTGTCATTATACACACAGGGGAAAAAAGCACAATGACAAGGTTAAACATATTTGAATAATTTATCAAAAAAAAGGAAAGATTTTTTTATAAACAAATTATAAAAAAAAACCTGAGGGATGAAACGAGTTAAACATAAATGAGATTTAAGACACTTTTGCTTGTGGGTGAAACATTTTGCATATAAAATAAAGAAATTAACAACATATTCAAGAGATGACGATTTTGGGGTTTTGTAATAAAAGATAATATCTTTAAGGATAAATTTGTGGGTCACATTACAGGGTTAAAATATAAAAACTTAAAACAACTCTAAATGTATTGGTTATACTAAAATTACAAAATAATTCATCTATCTGTCAATATCCTGATATTGATGAAACTTGCTCATTTTGTGGTTTTGTTGAATAATCAAGTGCCCCTACTTGATTCTTCAACAAAACCACAAAATGAGCAAGTTTCATCAATATCAGGATATTGACAGATAGACGAATTAAAGCTGTCGCTCATATCTTTTAAGTTGTTGCGCTTGTGATAACGTTATAGGTCACATGATAACGTCAACATGGCGGATGATCTCCGGATTGCATTCATACTTAACGTGATCAGGCTATATAGTACCTACTCTTTTAGCGCTCCTTAAGCAAGTACTTATTGAAATTAAGTGCCTACTCAGTGAATATGCGGTTTCGAACACAGCCAGGGTGTAGCAAACACACTCACAGTCCTTTTAAACAACAATTAGTTAGTCATGTGACAATCACCTGATTATGTAATATAGAATAGTCACAAGAGAGAAGAAATTGTTAGATAAATATAGAGGACATATCTCACCAAAAAAATACACAACACAACACAATATGTAAAAAAAAAAGAAAAAAGTATATATATATGCACTAAAGTGTACCAGATCAGAGTCAAAAATGTATTCCAAAAAATGTATTTTACAAAAAATCTATAAATAATATATTTTTTTATAAGACATGTACAACTTCACACAAAATATCAATGAAATATACAAATCAGAATCAACAATATGTTCCCAATTCCAAAACTTGGATTTCACACAAAACAAAATATGTATTTATAATAATTAATTATTATATTATTTATATTATAAATAATTATTATACATACTAAACCAACATTGATCATTCAATAACACGTTTCTAAAACGCATGCTAACACACACGCTGCATTATTTAATTGTGAAGTCTGAGTCTCTTCCACCTTTATGAAACATATTTACACATTTATTTCTCCTCATAGACAGTAGTGAGACTCTTCTGTGGATCACCTGATGGTTTCTGATCCTCTCATGGTGATTTCACACTACAATATAACACATTTATCAGAGTTTGATGCTTGATCTTCATCTACACTGTAAAGTGGAACAGAAGAGAAAACAATCAGTGTTCAGTGGAACAAAGTGCAAATGTTTATATTTCAATTAATGTTTTTTTGAGTAAAAATAAGTTAAATTGAATTCCTGTAATCAGATTAATTACCGACTTTACATGGATAGATTGCATAGATATTTGTGTTTCTAAATATAATAGATGTAAAGCATGAATCATGTTCATATGTTTGTCTGTGTGTGTCGGTGCGACTCCTATTGAGTCTCTGTAAAGGAGAAACTAATGAGTGTACGGCGTATGGAATAAACCACAGGGAGCAAATACAAATGTTATTTTGAGTTCAAACACAAACCTTTAGTTAAAACCGTTTGTCCTTTGTCCGTTTGTTTAAACATGTTGTAGGCTCTTAGTAAATAACTGAGAGTAAAGTAAGTGTAAAGTAGTGTGACGTGTTGCTTGTCACAGTAAAAACACACTAGAGACAGAGACATTTCTCATGTGAGCTGGACGTTTTAGTTTAAACTGTTGAAGTGATTTTAAGCATTTTGATTCTTGTATGTGAATGTGACTGACCTCAATCTCTCCAGTTTACAGTGTGAATCCTTCAGTACGGCACATAAGTGCTTCACTCCTGTGTTTCCTAGTTTATTCCCGCTCAGGTTCAGCTCTCTCAGGTGTGACGGGTTTGATTTCAGAGCTGAAGTCAGGATGAGACTCTGTTTCTCTGTAATACTGCATCTATTCAGACTGAAGACAGAAGGCAAGGCAAGGCAAGTTTATTTATATAGCACATTTCATACACAATGGCAATTCAAAGTGCTTTACATAGAAGAAATTAAAATAATAAAAAGAAATAAGAATAATTAAAACAGTTTAGAAAAATAAAAAATAAAATACAGTACAGTACAGTACAGATAGTCGGACGAGCATTGGCACAGTGCTCATTCATTAAATGCATAGTTAAACAGATGTGTTTTGAGTCTAGATTTGAAAGTGACTACAGTAGGAGCACGTCTGATCTCCTCTGGAAGCTGGTTCCAGCTGCGGCTGGCATAATAGCTAAAAGCGGACTCGCCATGCTTAGAGTGAACCCTTGGTATTTCTAGCTGATGTGATCATAATGATCTGAGTGATCTGTTGGGTTTATATTCAGTGAGAATATCTGCAATATATTGATAGAGAAAGAGAAAATGACTCAGATCTAGGGCTGGGAATCTCTAGGCACCTCACGATTCGATTCGATTATGATTCAGAGGGTAACGATTATCGATGCATCTTTTTTTTTTTTTTTTTTTTGACAACTTGGTACTTTTAAAGCAAAGTATTTATGATGACCCATAAAGAATTTACTTCCAATACTTCCTATATTCATTTTATTAATAAAACAAATGGAAGTGATTTGGCAAGTCAACTGTAATTTGCCATTTACATTTGCCAGTATACAGATGTGGCCTTTAAAAACGCGCGTTTTCTCCCGCCACATTCGGCAATTCGTCTCGCACAGTCTCGCAGAATTCTGCAAAATTCCCTCAATTTGTTTCGCTTCACAGAATATCCACCAGGTGGCGCATAAAAAACAACTTTACATTAGATTTTTTATTTTACTTCACATTACGTCATGATTGTGAGAAAACATCCACAATAAAATATAAATTATAAATAGTAATAGACACAAATATTTACAGCACTGTATTATACAGACATTTGAAAATATTTGTAAATCCAAAAGGTTCATCAAAGTTGTCTTAAGACAAGAAGGGGTAATGGACAATGTTTAAGATGATTGTGCATGCAATGCGCATTTATACTACAGATGTGGCCTTTAAAAATGCGCGTCTCAGAGAGAAGAATGCTGCAAGCACTTCCGAAATTCTGCGGATCGTGCAGAAGGGGGATTAGGTGTTGAACGCAGGAAATACTAAAACCTGTAGATGGCAGTCGTGTTTCATGTGGCCATACTGAGTTGACGAAGTATGACGAAGAAAATGTTTTCTTTTGCCAGTTAGGATACATAAACAGTCACATATTCTTCATAAAAATCTGACTCAAACGCGCATCATTTGTCTTATTTTTTTTTTCTGTGTACTTACAGTAGAAGAGATGTGATGTATGATAACTGAGTCTTATAACACAATCATTTGCGAAGACCTTTGAAGAGACCGAGAGCATTTGCGCAATATCATTATCTAATTTTACATTTAGTTCCTTTTTGCATCTTAACGTTTTAAATAGCTTTAACGTGGTTGTAATGCGCTTTTCTGCATTACTGTACAGTACTTTTTATATTATCATGTTTCCCTTATAGGCATCGATTTCGGTGGGGACGGTGGGTACGCACCCACATTTCGTCATGAGTCATTTTGTACCCACCACTTTTAACTTCTGTCCATATTAATTTGACTTTTGGTTCGATTTTTTTGACCGTTTTCAGTGGTTATGAGGAGGAATATGAGAGAGAAATTTGGTAATCATTGTCTGACCCAACAAAAAAAAAACATTATAATATTCATTTTATTTTATTTTTCGTGTTCGCATTTATGAGGGAAAAAACAACGCGTCAGTTCTCGGGTACGGACGTGAGCGCTCTGAAAGCGGCACTAAAAGACTGCTTTAAAACTTTCACAGAGACCTCAAACAGAACAGCTGCCTTTCTTTAAACTGAATTTCGTTTTGTATTAATTAAATCTTAATTTTAATCAATGTTTCATAAATCAATTGTCTGGATTAAAGAAGTAAATATAGCAGACAATCACGACATTGGAGGCACCGGCGAGTGAACTGGATATAAGAGAAAAAATGGGTAATCATTGTCTGACACAGCAAAAAACATTATAATATTCATTTTATTTTAATTTCCGTGTTCGCATTTATAAATATATGAGGGAAAAAACAAAGTGTCGTGAGCGCGGCACTAAAAGACTGCTTTAAAACTTTCACAGAGACCTCAAACAGAACAGCTGCCTTTCTTTAAATTGAATTTCGTTTTGTTTTGATTATATCTTAATTTCAATCAATGTTTCGTGAACCAATTGTCTGGATTTAAGAAGTAAATATAGCAGACAATCACGACATTGGAGGCGCCGGCGAGTGAACTGGAGTTCGTCTCATAAATGAACCGAAACTCGGCGTATAATACACATTCACATTCACAGCGTATTTAGGCACATTTAGACGCATTCATAATCATTACTTTTACCGGTTCTTTGTGGCAATTTATGTGTGCGGTCGAGCGCTTGAGTGTGGCTATATTACGTAAACGCTCATTATCCTGTAGGCTATATAAGTAGGCTAATTAAATTAATATAAAGGGGCGATTTGTCCACGAATTACTTAAATGAACAACTAGCCTACTAGAAAAAAAAAATGTTAGTCGGAAGCAGCCATTATTCCACATATTTTCGAACCAGGCAACAGGACATCTGTGTTGAGCAAGCGACCCTGCGGAATGAACGAGCGGAGCGGAATATTCAGAAATGCGCTCTCCACTCACGAGCTCTGATCGGAACAAACCTGAACCTCACTGTCTGCTGAACTTGATTTTGAATCATCAAAATATAATATTTTCTAAAGAAGAATTTTAAAACTTTATTGGTGGTAGTTGAGAAGAATTCCTCTTTCCATAATAAATCATTTTGAGCGCAATATAAATGTATCATATTGTTATTATTATTATTATATAAGAATAATAAGTATTTTTTTACAACATTTTTAACATATAAAGACTATAAGTTTAGCGTGTTGACCTTTTAGCGTTATTTCCTAATTATACGTTTTTGCTGAAATTGCAACAAAACTAAAAGTGCATAAAACATAAAAAACGTCATTACTTTTTAAATTCTTATTCACTCTTTGTTTAGCGATGTTTATAAATATACTATTTTTTTTTTTTTTTTTGCTTTTTTTTTTGACAATCTGTCCTACACTGAGGCCACATCCACACGAAGCCAGAGCTTTCCCTATCCGATATTTTTTTCCCCCGTTCAAAAAAAAATAAATCTGTAAACATTGGCGTTGTCTCAATAAATATCTGCGTACACACGAAACCACTGAAACCGACTCAAAACGATGTAGCCTAGAATACATACCAGACAGGCGCTGTAATTCTGCCACAGACATACACTAAAAACTGAGAAGAAGACTTAAAGCATGCGCATAAACCTTGCGCGCTGTATACAACAATACTATTAGGCACAGTAGCTTCTTTTTTTCTTTTCTTTTTTTATCAAGAACTTTGTTGAACAATATGAACAACCAAATGGTCTGGTACAAAATATGAGTCACGATATTCGATAGTTAACGGACGCATAAAGCTTGCCACAAAGAACCGGCAAAAGTAATCATGTGTCAAATATAGCAAGGAGACATTTTAATTGTTTATTAATAAAGTAGTGTTTTATGTGTCAGTCAAAGATGTTGACAATGCTGACTCGTCATCTTCGCAGATATTGTGAACGTGCCTGTAGAGAGAAATGCACACTTCAAGAGAGTTCTGTTTCTTTTCGTTTTGAATTGTTTTGTTTAAAAGTGGACATTTCAAGCTTTTCTAGATGCATTTCTGAGTTTCGGTTCATTTATGAGAAGAGCTTAGTTCACGAGCAAAGCGAGTTATATCGCGCCGGTGCCTCCATTTCCTGATTAAACCGTCTTAAATGCGTCTCCGTGTGGACAGAAACCAATGTAATCTTCCTGATTTAATCACGTAAAACACAAGTCTAAACACAAGCACCACTCTTCTGAACCACAAACCTCCAAGAGTTTGTAAACCAATTGTTTGTAAAACATATTTAATACTTTACTTACAAATTAAAAAAAAAAATGTTTACAGTGTATAAATAAAACGACATGAAGGAAGTTATTTCCAAAATGTAATTAATTGCACACAATTGTCTTTGTTTTAGCTGCTTGTTTTAGCTGCTACCAACTGACACAGAGTCAAGAAATTACAACCCCCCACCCCCCAGGTCTGCCGATTCAACCCCCAATGCTAATCGATCTCCTCTCAGGGAATCAAAAGAAAACCAGTTTTTCCTGTTTTCACCAGCACGTGGGCGGGGTTTTAATTCCTTGCAGTTCCTTGTTTAAATGCTATTTAAGTAAATCTACATACGCTTTAAGTTGTTTCAAATTAATGTTTATAACTTAATTTGTTGATATCGCGTAACTTAATTTGACATATGTTGATATAACCAACTGACATTGTAGCCTAGTAGATTAGATTGCATGCCAGGAAGAGGCTTATGCTTTGTATTAAGTAATGGGCCCGGTTTCCCGATAACGCTCACTCTTAGCCTGCTAAGAAGACTCGAAAGATATATCTTACCAAATTTGTTTATTTTCCTAAGTGTGTTCCCCGAACTATACCTTAGAAAGCTGCTTAAGATATACCTTCTTAGGGGCCGATCACACCTGACGCGTTTTTTGCAGTGAGAGGCGCCTTTTTTTAATTGGTTTCCTATGGCAGCGAGCGTTCTGCGCGCTGTTTATGCGCCTGCTGCGCCTCGCGTTTTACCGCCCGCTGCGCCTCGCGTTTTTGAAGTTGAAAAAAAAGCAACTCCGAGCGGAAAAAGCGCTCGACGTCATCGCGTTTTTTTCCACTGTCCAATCGAATGAAGTAAGAGGCGGGCCTTCCGTTTAAGTGATGAAAGCGACAGTTGCTTGAACGCCAGTAGAGTGCGATGATAGAGGATAAACTTGTGGTGCTCTCGCGGGTTACCAGGAGCTTAACGACTTCACGAACCGTAACTACCACAATGTTAACAGAAAGTAAATAAAGGTAATAAAAGGCTGATTTGACGTTTACTTGACTGACAGGACAGCTGTATCATTAGTTGCCTAGCAACATAAAAAACGCAGCGCACTGCTCGTTCTGTGTAATGTAAAGTGCTGTGCACCTCGCGTTTTCGAACCAGAAAAACGCGTCAGGTGTGATCGGCCCCTTACGTGGGACGTGACCAGGCGCTGTCCGTGGCGATGGTGCTGAATTGTTTGAAATCGATGGCTCGAGAATCAATTATTCTCTCATGCAGGGGCTGTTTATGTGAAAAAGCGGTCATCTTTATAAAAGAAGCACTTCAGAAATAGTTGAAATTGCAATTTATTATGATTATTGGATATTATAAAAAAGAATCCAAACTATAATAGCCTATAATAGTGTAGCCTACATATTTTAAAATTGTAACATAATATATTGCTGCCACAATAACCTTTTCAAAAATTTACGTGCCGCCTTTTCTTTCCCATTTTTGTTCGCTGAGGTGGAGCTGCGATGAAATATTGTTCTTGTGTAAATACTTTCCAGCATTTCAGTAATAAAAGTTTACATCTTGCGTACGGTGCTCGGTAGTGATCAAAAAGGATTTAAACCGTGAATTTTGAATCTCTTGTAAACTCGGAGATGTGGATTCAGACGGCAATTAAATTACCACACGACCTGTTTGTCAAAAAACAGAAGGTACTAATTTGGCCAGGGATTTTTACGCGGATTGGGTGAGAAAAACACTGATATTATGGATTCGGACGGCAATAAAATCACCGACTTACCCCTGTAAATGTTTAAAATACCGGACGAGCCCATGAGGAACAATATTAGCGTCCGAATAGGACTTAACTGACAGTAGCCTATGCTTTCACTGGCCTTTAAAAGAGCGTTTTAATTCAATTAATAATATTGTATAATAATATAATTAAAAATCTAACAACAATCAGTGTAATGACAATTTTATTCTTTGCATGAAAACACTTGCATTAGCCTAATTTAATACTGTCTGGGTGTATTAAAACTTCAGAATTATATTCATTTAGACCTGCAACAACGCTAAGAGAGAGCTACGAATGGTCCAGACCAACCTTACGAAAGTGTGACTTACAAAAGATATACTTAGCGTACGAACGTTTCGGGAACCGTCCCATAAGGTTAAGAGAGAGGTTAAGGAAGAGGTTAAGAACTACTTAGAGATAAGAACGCTTTGGGAAACCGGGCCATGAGCGTTTACTATAATATAGCCGCACTCAAGTGCACGACCGCACGCATAAAGCTTGCCACAAAGAACCGGTAAAAGTAATGATTATGAATGCGTCTAAATGTGTCTAAATACGCTGTGAATGTGACTGTGCATTATACGCCGAGTTTCGGTTCATTTATGAGACGAACTCCAGTTCACTCGCCGGCGCCTCCAATGTCATGATTGTCTGCTATATTTACTTCTTTAATCCAGGCAATTGGTTCACGAAACATTGATTAAAATTAAGATATAATTAATACAAAACGAAATTCAATTTAAAGAAAGGCAGCTGTTCTGTTTGAGGTCTCTGTGCAAGTTTTAAAGCAGTCTTTTAGTGCCGCTTTCAGAGCGCTCACGTCTGTAACCGTAAACTGACACATTGTTTTTTCCCTCATAAATGCGAACACGAAAATTAAAATAAAATGAATATTGTAATGTTTTTTTGTTGTGTCAGACAATGATTACCATGTTTTTCTCTCATATTGCTCCTCATAACCACTGAAAACGGTCAACGGAAGTTAAAAGTGGTGGGTACAAAATGACTCATGATGAAATCTGGTGGGTACACGTACACTGTCTTTGTATCTCTTTAGAATATTGCTACTTGAATAAAAATGACATAATTATGAAGCAAATTATTATGAACAAATAATGAAACTGTGTCAAAATTCGACAACACAAAGAATGATCAAAAAGCAATATAACGCACATCTCAGGTTAAATTAATTATATAAAAAAACAGGGAACATTTTGTAAAAGCAAAACTGATCAAAATGCGTAATTAAAATAATTGTATTGTGTTACCAAATATTTAATACCACTTCCCCATAATGTTGTAATTATTTTTAAAACAACATCTGTCAAACTGTCAATCAGATACCTCTTATCTGGTCATTTTTATTTTATTTTAGAAGTCATAACTGTTGATCACCCTTTATATGGAATTTGTGAATTTATTCTGTGAAGCGAAACACATTGAGGGATTTTTTAAGTAGGCCCCCCCGAAAGCACTTGCAGAATTCTGCGAGACTGTGCGAGACGAATTGCCGAATGCCACGGGAGAAAACGCGCGTTTCTAAAGGCCACATCTGTAAGTGCAACAGAGAATTTAGTGTGAGCATAATACATGTGACTCTGCCTGTAAAAACCCAGCAGTATTTTTTTTTTATATACACAAAATCATAATGAAAGGCTTAAATAATGCGACTTACCCAGATTCTTAATTTGTGCAGATATTTCTTGTGTGATTGTTCTTGTGCAGATATTTCTTGTGAGGTAATGTTGCAGCACAACGCGTTGCATTTATTTTTGGGCGCATATGATTTGCCATTACATTATTAATAAATATTTTAATTGAACTGTCTTAATGCATTAAGCATAAAGATTTTTCCACGTTAGTCTCAGAATGTCCGGGGTTGGCTTGAGGTCTTGCCGACAGTTTGTAAATCTTTTAAATATTCATATTCACAAAATCCATATAAAGGGTGATCAACAGTTATGACTTCTAAAATAAAATAAAAATGACCAGATAAGAGGTATCTGATTGACAGTTTGACAGATGTTGTTTTAAAAATTAATTACATCATTATGGGGAAGTGGTATTAAATATTTAGTAAAACATACACACAATTATTTTATTTTAATATAATCAAACAAACAAACAATACAATTATTTTAATTACGCATTTTGTTCAGTTTTGCTTTTACAAAATGTTCCCTGTTTTTTATATAATTAATTTGACCTGAGATGTGCGTTATATAGCCTTTTGATAATTCTTTGTGTTGTCGAATTTTGACACAGTTTCATTGTTTGTTCATAATAATTTGATTCATAATTCTGTCATTTTTTCTAAAAGTAGCAATATTTTAAATAGATAAAAAGACAGAGAAATGACAGAGAAATTATGTTAGTCTGGTCACATATATGGCCAGGGCCCGGTTTCCCAAAGCGTTCTTATCTCTAAGTAGTTCTTAACCTATTCCTTAACCTCTCTCTTAACCTTATGGGACGGTTCCCGAAACGTTCGTACGCTAAGTATATCTTCTGTAAGTCACACTTTCGTAGGGTTGGTCTGGGCCATTCGTAGCTCTCTCTTAGCGTTGTTGCAGGTCTAAATGAATATAATTCTGAAGTTTTAATACACCCAGACAGTATTAAATTAGGCTAATTCAAGTGTTTTCATGCAAAGAATAAAATTGTCATTACACTGATTGCTGTTAGATTTTTAATTATATTATTATACAATATTATGAATTGAATTAAAACGCTCTTTTAAAGGCCAGTGAAAGCATAGGCTATTGTCAGTTAAGTCCTACTCGGACGCTAATATTGTTTCTCATGGGCTCGTCCGGTATTTTAAACATTTACAGGGGTAAGTCGGTGATTTTATTGCCGTCCGAATCCATAATATCAGTGTTTTTCCCACCCAATCCGCGTAAAAATCCCTGGCCAAATTAGTACCTTCTGTTTTTGTGACAACCAGGTCGTGTGGTAATTTAATTGCCGTCTGAATCCACATCTCTGAGTTTACAAGAGATTCAAAATTCACGGTTTAAATCCTTTTTGATCACTGCCGAGCACCGTACGCAAGATGTAAACTTTTATTACTGAAATGCTGGAAAGTATTTACACAAGAACAATATTTCATCGCAGCTCCACCTCAGCGAACAAAAATGGGAAAGAAAAGGCGGCATGTAAATTTTTGAAAAGGTTATTGTGGCAGCAATAGGCTATGTTACAATTTTAAAATATGTAGGATAGGCTATTATAGGCTATTTATAGTTTGGATTATTTTTTATAATATCCAATAATCATAATAAATTGCAATTTCAACTATTTCTGAAGTGCTTCTTTTATAAAGATGACCGCTTTTTCACATAAACAGCCCCTGCATGAGAGAATAATTGATCCTCGAGCCATCGATTTCAAACAATTCAGCACCATGGCCACGGACAGCGCCGGGTCACGTCGCACGTAAGAAGGTATATCTTAAGCAGCTTTCTAAGGTATAGTTCGGGGAACACACTTAGGAAAATAAACAAATTTGCTAAGATATATCTTTCGAGTCTTCTTAGCAGGCTAAGAGTGAGCATTATCGGGAAACCGGGCCCAGATCAATTAATCTATTGCAGAAATACAAGACAAAGTGCATGAGAAAATTAGAAGTATGCAAAAGAGCACAGTTCAGATATTGTTAACAGTAATTGAAGCGGGTTTTATACACGTTTCTGCTTTTTTTAAATTGACAATTTAAAATTTTATTTGCCAACACGTCAACACGTTTTGTGATTGATTTACGGATTTATTACAGAAACTTGTCAGAAGCAAAGATATTGTACTAGCATAGGCGTCGATTTCGGTGGGGACGTACCCACCACTTTTAACTTCCGTCCATATTAATTTGACTTTTGGTTCGATTTTTTTGACCGTTTTCAGTGGTTATGAGGAGCAATATGAGAGAGAAATTTGGTAATCATTGTCTGACCCAACAAAAAAAACATTATAATATTCATTTTATTTTATTTTTCGTGTTCGCATTTATGAGGGAAAAAACAACGTGTCAGTTTACAGTTACGAACGTGAGCGCTCTGTGAAAGTTTTAAAGCAGTCTTTTAGTGCCGCTTTCAGAGACCTCAAACAGAACAGCTGCCTTTCTTTAAATTGAATTTCGTTTTGTATTAATTATATCTTAATTTTAATCAATGTTTCATGAACCAATTGCCTGGATTAAATATAGCAGAATCACGACATGGAGGCGCCGGCGAGTGAACTGGAGTTTGTCTCATAAATGAACTGAAACTCAGCGTATAATGCACATTCACATTCACAGCGTATTTAGACACATTTAGACGCATTCATAATCATTACTTTTACCGGTTCTTTGTGGCAAGCTTTATGCGTGCAGTCGTGCGCTTGAGTGCGGCTATATAGTAAACGCTCATTACTTAATAAAGCATAAGCCTCTTCCTGGCATGCAATCTAATCTACTAGGCTACAATGTCAGTTGGTTATATCAACATATGTCAAATTAAGTTACGCGATATCAATAAATTAAGTTATAAACATTAATTTGAAATAACTTAAAGCGTATGTATAGTAGATTTGCTTAAATAGCATTTAAACAAAGGAACTGCAAGGGTAGGAATTAAAACCCCACACGCTGGTGAAAACTGGAAAAAACGGGTTTCTTTTGATTCCCTGAGAGGAGATCGATTAGCATTGGGGGTTGGCAAAGAATTGGCAGACCTGGGGGGTGGGTGGTTTGTAATTTCTTGACTCTGTGACAATTGGTAGCAGCTAAAACAAGCAGCTAAAACAAAGACTGTGCAATTAATTACATTTTGGAAATAACTTCCAAAATGTCGTTTTATTTATACACTGTAAAAAATATTTTTTTGAATTTGTAAGTAAAGTTAGCATTAAATATGTTTTACAAACAATTGGTTTACAAACTCTTGGAGGTTTGTGGTTACCATCATTCAGAAGAGTGGTGCTTGTGTTTAGACTTGTGTTTTACGTGATTAAATCAGGAAGATTGGTTTCATTTTCAGTATAGGACAGTTTGTCAACAAAATGCAAAAAATATAGTATATTTATAAACATCGCTAAACAAAGAGTGAATAAGAATTAAAAAAGTAATGACGTTTTTTATGTTTTTATGCACTTTCTTTTTTATGCACAAAATCTTATAATTAGGAAATACACACAACACGCTAAACTTATATTCTCTATATGTTAAAAACGTTGTAAAAAAAATACGTATTCTTATATAATAAGAATAACAATTATGATAAATTTATATTGCGCTCAAATGATTTAGATATGGAAAGAGGAATTCTTCTCAACTACCACCAATAAAGTTTTAAAATTCTTCTTTAGAAAATATTACTATATTTTGATGTTTCTGCGCAAGTTCAGCAGACAGTGAGGCTCGGGTTTGTTCCGATCAGAGCTCGTGAGTGGAGAGCGCATTTCTGAATATTCCGCTCCGCTCGTTCATTCCTCAGGGTCGCTCGCTCAACCCAGATGTCCTGTTGCCTGGTTCGAAAATATGTGGAATAAGGGCTGCTTCCGACTAAAAGTTTGTTTTTTTTTCTAGTCGACTAGTAGGCTAGTTGTTCATTTAAGTCATTCGTGGACAAATCGCCCCTTTATATTAATTTAATTACTTATAGCCAACAGGATAATGAGCGTTTACGTAATATAGCCGCACTCAAGTGAACGACCGCACGCATAAAGCTTGCCACAAAGAACCGGTAAAAGTAATGATTATGAATGCGTCTAAATGTGTCTAAATACGCTGTGAATGTGCATTATACGCTGAATTTCGGTTCATTTATGAGACGAACTCCAGTTCACTCGCCGGCGCACAATGTCGTGATTCTGCTATGTTTACTTCTTATTTATTAAATCCAGGCAATTGGTTCATGAAACATTGATTAAAATTAAGATATAATTAATACAAAACGAAATTCAGTTTAAAAAAAGGCAGCTGTTCTGTTTGAGGTCTCTGTGAAAATTTTAAAGCAGTCTTTTAGTGCCGCTTTCAGAGCGCTCAGGTCCGTAACTGTAAACTGACACGTTGTTTTTTCCCTCATAAATGCGAACACGAAAAATAAAATAAAATGAATATTATAATGTTTTTTTGATAAGATAAGATAAGAATCTTTATTGTCAATGTACATCAAGTATACAATGAAATTACAATGCTCTACGGCCTGTGCATAATAAATATAAAAATTGTTAAAACAATATATAACAAATATAGAAAAATATAAGAAATAGAGACTACAGCTCACTCCATATTGTACACATGTATTTTGAGTTCAGTGTCCTGATGGCCCAAGGATAAAAACAGTTTTTCAGTCTGTTGGTCCTGCACTTAATGCACCTGTACCTTCTGCCAGAGGGCAGGAGGTTGAACAGGTGCTGACCTGGGTGTGAGGAGTCGGCAGTAATAGCCTTAGCTCTTCTGAGACACCGCATGCTGGCGATATCTTCCAGTGAGGTCAGGCGACTGCCAGTGATGTATTGTGCCGTCCGTATGACCCTCTGCAGGTTTTTCCTGTCCGCCACTTTACAGTTGGCATACCAGGCCGTGATACCATATGACAGAACACTCTCAATAGTGCTGAGATAAAAGGCCACTAACAATTTCTCTTCTAGGTGGTTTCTTCTAAGTATCCTTAGAAAGTGGAGTCGTTGCTGAGCCTTTTTTACCACAGCAGAAGTGTTAGCAGACCAGGAGAGGTCGTCGGTTATGTGTGTACCTAGGAACTTATAAGAGGAAACACGCTGAACACAGTCCCCATTGATGTTCAGTGGATCTGGTTCCCCCTTGTTTTTCCTAAAGTCTATAACCATTTCTTTGGTTTTACTGGTGTTAAGCAGTAGATTATGTTCAGAGCACCAGTCAACCAGCCTGTTTACCTCGTCCCTGTATGCAGACTCATCCCCTCCGCTGATGAGACCAATGAGCGTAGTATCATCGGCAAACTTAATGATGGTATTTGAGGGGTGAATAGATGTACAGTCATACGTATACAGGGAATACAGAATAGGGCTCAGCACACAGCCCAGGGGAGAGCCTGTGCTGAGAGACAGGGAAGGGGAGCAGGTGGTGCTTACCTTAACCGTTTGAGGGCGGTCAGTCAAGAAGTTCTTAATCCAGGCACAAATGGAAGGGGGGATAGCGATGGTGGTCAGCTTATCCACTAGGATATCAGGAACAATGGTGTTAAATGCCGAGCTGTAATCTATAAACAGCATCCTGACATAACTCCCTGTCTGCTCCAGGTGGCTAAGTGCTGTCTGTAGAGCTGTATTGATGGCATCCTCTGTCGATCTGTTTTCTCTATATGCAAACTGATATGGATCTAAGTTTGGGGGAAGCCAGGCCTTGATGTGATGCAAAATGAGCCTCTCAAAGCATTCCATAACAACTGATGTTAAAGCGATAGGTCTATAGTCATTTGGACACTTTGGAACCGAGGACTTTGGAACAGGTATGATGGTAGCTGACTTCAGGCACTGAGGGATGGTAGCCTGTGACAGTGAGAGGTTGAACAGCCTAGTCAAAACTCCCACTAGCTAGTCGGCACAGGCAAAAAGTACTTTACCAAGTACCCCATCCGGACCAGCTGCTGTTTTTGTATTCACAGTCTTCAACACCTGCCTCACCTGATGCTCCTGGAGCGTGAGTGTGCTGTGACTGAAGGTCAGTGGTGGTCGCGCTACTGTGTGTGGTGCCTCACTCTCGAAGCGGGAAAAGAAAATATTTAATTCCTCAGCCAGTGATACATCGGTGATGGTAGCGACAGGTGAGGGCCCTTTGTAGTTGGTAATGCTCTGTAGCCCCTGCCACACCATCCTTGAGTTGTTATTGACGAGATGTTCTTCCACTTTCCTTTTGTAGGCCGTCTTAGCAGCTTTAATGCCTCTCCGCAGCTCTGCCCTCGCCACCCTGTACTGTTCTCTATCACCCGAAAGCATAGTTACGGTTTCTCAGGAGTGTCCGGACGTTCAAGGTCATCCAAGGTTTTTGGTTAGGATATATCCGGATGCGCTTCTCCACTGTGACATTATCAGTACAGCTTTTTATGTAGAACAGTACAGTCTCTGTGCGCTCCTGTAGATCTAGTTGCTCAAATATGCTCCACTCTGAACTCAAAGCAATCTTGGAGCTGAGAGAGTGCTCCATCAGGCCAGGTTTAAACATTCTTTATGGCAGATTTTGATTTTCTCCTAAGGGGAGTGTATGCAGGGACCAGGAACAGTGAAAGATGGTCCGACATGCCCAAATGTGGGAAGGGTACTGTCCTGAAGGCTTGCTTCAAGTTGGAATAGACGTGATCTAGTGTGTTATTCCCTCTGATTGAGCACCGTACATACTGTACAAAGTTAGGAAGAACAGACTTGAGGCAGGCTTGATTGAAATCCCCTGCCACAATAAAAGCTCCCTCTGGATGAGCCTGCATTTGTTTATTTATTTGTATGTATAGCTGAGAGAGCGCTGTGCTAACATTAGCATTAGGTGGAATGTACACGGCAGCTATAATCACTGTTGTGAGCTCTCTGGGCATGTAAAAAGGTCTACATTGTACAGTCATTACTTCTAAATCCGGTGTGCACTGTGTATGTATGATCCTGCTACTAGTACACCAATCCAAATGAACATGGATACAAAGCCCCCCTCCTTTGCTCTTACCGGAGCTTATTGTCCTGTCAGATCGGTGCATGCAGCGGCTGGTTAGCTGAACGGCCGAGTCCGGGATGAGCGGGTGAAGCCAGGTTTCCGTGACAATCATCACACTGCAGTTCCTGATATTTTGGTTGTTTGCCGTTAGTAACTCCAGTTCGTCAGTTTTATTGACGATAGACCTGGCGTTTGTAAGGAAGATGCTTGGCAGCGGGGGTTTGTAGGGCTGTTTCCTTAGTCGAACTAATAGGCCGCCCCTGCAGCCTCGCTTCTGCCTCCGCTCTCTGCGCTGCCTCCGCCGTCTCACAGACCCGACAACAATCCAGGGTGAGCCCGGCGATCTCGCTATACCCAGCGGAATGTTGTGACGCCGCTGGAACTCCATCGTGATATCAACCCGAGCTGAGAATCCCACTTTTCTCAGCATAGCTAGGGTGTAGGAATGTTTTATCTCTCTCATATTCCCTCTTACACCCATTAACAACCATAGCATTACAAAAACAAAACACTGAAACCGAGAGCTAAAAGCCGCTGCATCTGCGTGCGCCGCCATCTTGCCAATGTAAATCATCTTTTAAAATCATTTTGTTGGGTCAGACAATGATTACCAAATTTCTCTCTCATATTGCTCCTCATAACCACTGAAAACGGTCAAAAAAATCGAACCAAAAGTCAAATTAATATGGACGGAATTTAAAAGTGGTGGGTACAAAATGACTCATGACGAAATCGACGCCTATGTGTTTCATACCATGTAAAGGGAAACATGATAATATAAAAAGTAGCCTACTGTACAGTAATGCAGAAAAGCGCATTACAACCATGTTAAAGCTATTTAAAACGTTCAGATGCAAAAAGGAACTAAATGCAAAATTAGATAAAATAGTTAATGATATTACGCAAATGCTCTCGGTCTCTTCAAAGGTCTTCGCGAATTATTGTGTTATAAGACTCAGTTATCATACATCACGTCTCTTCTACTGTAAGTACACAGAAAAAAATAAGACAAATGATGCGCATTTGAGTCGGATTTTTATGAAGAATATGTGACTGTTTATGTAACTGGCAAAAGAAAACTTTGTCTTCGTCATACTTCGTCAGTATGGCCACATGAAACACGACTGCCATCTACAGGTTTTAGTATTTCCTGCGTCCAACACCTAATCCCCCTTCTGCACGATCCCGCAGAATTTCGGAAGTGCTCGCGGCATTCTTCTCTCTGGGACGCGCATTTTTAAAGGCCACATCTGTATGTCCCAACATTGCAAAGAACCAACAGGAAAATAAACGTGTGCCTGTACTAGCAGCGTACTTGTAGCAAAATCACAAACAGTTTTCGTTCAAAAATATAGAGTAATGTACCAGCAACTCTCATACAAACATAATGCTTGTGGACTTACGCATATTCTGAATAATCAGTAACGTACAAAGCCGCTCTTATACACAACTAAATAATAAAGAGTTATGACTTCAAATGTTTACTGTATACCACAATCAAAAACAGCTTATACAAAAAAAAGTAAATGAACATCTGCAGAGAGCACAGTCAAAGTGTAGCTTTTTGTGACTGGCATTGTAGCCTACTGATACACACTGTGACTGTGGAGAGCAGTATAGCGTACGTATAACAGATCGGTTAACAGCATATTGATGTGAAAACTAAACAATAAAGAAAGCGGCTCTCATACAAAAAATACTAAATAGGTCACAATGAAATTGCCAATTTTCCATACGTTAGCTTTTAACGAAGAGGGTGCCGTTTGAATTTGGCGCTCAGAAATCATGCGTCTCTGTTATGTGCACGCCACAGACTGTCCGCGCACTGTATGTCCGCTTTAGAGTTCCGCCGATATTACGTTATCAAAAAAAAACAAAAAAAAAAACGATTTTTGACATTTGTGAATCGATTCAGAATCGTCCACGTCCGCATCACGATGCATCTAAGAATCGATTTTTTTCCCACCCCTACTCAGATCTATGATGATCAACTAGCGTGTTCATTTTCATCCAGCAGACTTTTGCTGACAAATAAACAGTGATATAAAGGTAAAGACCCATTCGGGTCTCAGCCTACTGGCCCTGACTGAGACCTGGATCAGACCAGAGGACACTGCCACACCGGCTGCCCTCTCCACTAAATTCACTTTCTCACACACCCCTCGCCTGACTGGTAGGGGTGGAGGTACTGGTCTGCTCATCTCAAACGATTGGAAATGTGTTCATTTACTGTGTGACAAGGGCTCATTTGAATCACATTCAATTACCATCACTAGCCCTATTAAAATCCATTTTGTAGTTGTATATCGTCCCCCAGGGCAGCTTGGCAGTTTCTTGGAAGAGCTTGATGTGCTACTCTCATCCTTCCCTGAGGACGGTACTCCTCTCATAGTTTTTGGAGACTTCAACAGCTACCTAGAAAAACCTCAGGCTGCTGATTTCCACACTCTGCTTGCCTCATTCGACCTCAAACGAGTATCTACTACGGCTTCTCACAAATCAGGTAATAAATTGGACCTTATTTACACACGCTACTCCTCCACTGATCATTATTATTATTATTATTATTATTATTATTATTATTATACATTTTATTTATAGGCGCCTTTCTTGACACTCAAGGTCACCTTACATCATCATCAACAACAACAACAATAACAATATTTAAGTAAAGACAATGAGATACAATACAATTAAAAAAGAAAATGCAGTTGTGGTCAAAGGGAATAAGCTATTCTAAACAAATTTTAGTTTTGAGTTTTAATTTAAAATGTGAGAGGGAATCAATATTATGGAGGTCCGGTGGAATCGAGTTCCAGAGCTGAGGAGCAGAGGAGCTGAAAGCTCTACTCCCCATAGTAACAAGGCGGACACGGGGAACAGTGAAATGAATAGAAGAAGAGGATCTAAGGGTACGAGCGTGTGTGGGTATATGGAGGAGATCAAAAAGATATGAAGGGGCTAGATTATGAATGACTTTAAAAGTAAGGAGAAGTATTTTATAGTTGATACGGTAAATGATAGGGAGCCAATGGAGCTGTTGTAAAATAGGAGTGATGTGATTAATAGAAGGGGTACGAGTAATGATACGAGCAGCTGAGTTTTGGACCAGTTGAAGTTTATGAAGGGTTTTATGTGGGAGGCAAGTGTACACTTAGAAGAGTAAAAATGACAGAAGGTTACGTTAATTCAACTTTATTAAAACTGCATATGGCAATCAATTTGCACTTCCAAAAGTCATACATTTGTGGAAAAAAAACGAAATAAACGACTATACAAATTTATTTTAAGTATAATAAAATAAAACATAAAAAGCAAAGGCAGATGAGAACTGTACATGGCAGACGGGAGCGTAGTCGAAAGCCGGGCGATAAAGGTCGGTAAACGAAATCAGTCAGGATACATCCACAAAATCCAGCAAAGAAACTAAATAGCAGACAAATCAAAGGAACAACTAAACAGGTGTGCAAGCGGTTACCAAACATTTTTTTCTATGTGGGTTTCCAAAAAAGGAAAAAACATTGCGAAAAAAGTCAACAAAACAAAACAACAAGTCTATGCGCTTAAGTCGCTGTCTGTTTGGTTTCCATGGTGACGCGTCATTGCTTGTTACGTGACACACCGCAGCCACAACAGCGCTGAATGAATGATGGTCTGCTTTTATGTCATTTTTCCCTTTTTACATTTGTTAGCTATGGCATGAAATATCTGATATTCCGATTGTCAAATATATGCAACACAATATATATATATAACGCAAAGTATTGCAAGAAAAAGGCAAAATGAATGCGATCTTAAGACAATTTTTTAAATACTCGACGGGCCGGATTAAACAGCCTAACGGGCCGTATGTGGCCCGCGGGCCGTAGTTTGCCCACCCCTGCTATACAGCATTCAATAACCTTAAGTTTAAACATTTTTAAATACAAAAGTTTTCTGATAACATTAGCAAATCCCCTGTGAACTAACATGAACAAATAATATTTGTATAAACTAACATGATCAGATTAAGGAATAAAAGTATTTCCTTAAGCAGAAGACAATCAAACAAGTTTTGTAAAGAGTAGTTCATCTGCTTTAGTGCTGCACCATGAGGCAGTGTCAGTGTATTTTATGGATGGCTCAGCTAAACAGGCCAATAAGAGACTATTAACTACTATTATTCCTTTTAATTATACTAATGTCTAATTAAAACATCTACAAATGTACAAAGCATTTGTGAAATACAAAGATTAAATTGAAAGCAGTTCCCTTTCGTAAAGGGAACTCCCGCTGCATCGATACTCGATACTTTGGGGAATGCCTTCGGCATGAAGCGTCTGAAGTCAACTATGGAACTATTCCAATCTTGATTGGTGCAACGTCATTTCGTCACTCGTGACGTCGCATGTCACGGTGATCCGGAAGCTACAAAAGGGTCACAGGAACCAGGAAATGTTAGCTTCTGGTCTTCAGCAAGCGCTCTATGTCATCTTGTCTGTTCTATTTGGTGTTGTTTGTCCCTTGAAATGAGTATTATGGTGAATATAGAGAAGCTATTCAGGCAGTGTGTGTCCCCTTGCCCACGTTATTTAAGCGAGGGTGACACACACTTTGCTAACTGTGAACAAATGCCCCTAAGAACGCTCCGCTCCCGCCGGGCCATGTTCAATGAGGCTGGTCAGGCTCGCGATCCCCGTGGATCAGGTCCCGCGTCTGTCGAGGCAGCGCGGCGTCTGCATTCATGGGGATCGCAAAGGGATCTAGCGGATGATGTTGAGACGGCTTCGGCCCTTTCTCAACATTCTGAAGCTAGTTCCCGGAGTTCCGCTCAGGGTGCTGAAGCCCGCGCTGCGGCTTCTTCCGCCTCTGTAGTGGAACCGATGCTCGAATTATCTGGTTCCGAGGAGCTAGATATTTTGGGCATCGAGACAGGGGAATGTGAAAATTCATCACCCCATTCCCCTGCCTTTGAGGAGCTGCTAGAGGTTGTGACCAGAGCAGTGGCTAAATTAAAGATCGATTGGCCACCAGAAATGCAGGAAGCGACTAAAAAAAGTAAACTTGATGAGCGCTTCCTGCAGACTCGGTCGCAACCTCTATGCCAGAGTCTGCCATTTTTTCCCGATCTCCACACCGAGGTGTCGAGATTGTGGAATAAGCCCTTCTCCTCAAGAATATCTGGCCCCAATGTCCATCTCTATTCTAATATAATGGGTGCCAAGGAGGGCTATGGGATGATGCCCAGGGTTGAAGAGTCGTTTGCATCTCATCTCTCCCCCGCCGTCGCTCCAGGTCTCGTGGGTCTGCTGCCAGGGGGCAGTCTCATGAGGCCGCCGCCAGCTCCTCACACCTGCTGAGGCAGAAGGAGAGTGTTGCCTCTCGTGCTCCCCCTCAAAAGGCCTGGAGCCAGAGGCAACACCCTCAGTCGAAGTCGTCCAAGCCGAAAACGGATCTGAGGACCGTTATTCAGGCAAGGAAGGCTTCGGCTAAGAGGCCTTGACATGAGACTCAGGCCTCTGAGGGCATCCCCCGTGGGCTTTTTAAAATTTCGCTCCCTGGAGCCCTCAGGAAATCGATGTTGCTTCCCGCCGTCAAGTGCGCTTCGGGACGCATCAACTTCCAGCGAATGTATTACAAGCAGTGTTCCAATAAAATCTATGGCCCTGACACATTCGCTACCTCTCACAAGGCCTGTAGAGAAAATTAAAATTCGGTTAGTTACTGCCAGAAAATTGCTTCAGGTCACTAAAAATATTAGTAAAACACCTGAGGTCAGTCCTGAGAGACTGATTCCCCTAGTAGATTATTTAGACACCTGGAAGGGTCTTCAAAATATATCTCAGTGGGTGTACCTGAATACAGTTGAGAAAGGATATAGAATCCACTTCCAGTGGTGTTACTCATACTCCCCCCCCCCCTTCTACAGCCGGTACTTCATAGTTCCAAAAAAGGATGGTGGGCTGCGTCCCATTATAGATCTTAGGGTATTGAACAAATCTTTGAGGAGATTTAAGTTCAAAATGTTAACTATACCTATGATCGTTCAACGAATCAGATCCGAGGACTGGTTTGTAACGATAGATCTTAAGGATGCATATTTTTATATTTCCATCATCCCACAACACAGAAGTTTCTTAGATTCGTTCTTCCTTTCGGCCTAGCCTTATCCCCTCGCACCTTCACTAAATGTATGGACGCGGCCCTTGCTCCATTGAGACTTCAGGGGATCCGTATCTTAAATTATATAGATGACTGGCTCATTTTAGCTCAGTCAAAAGAATTGGCCATTCAACATCGAGATAGAGTGGGTAGAGTGGGACTCGGTTACGATGCGGGCACAATTGTCTCCTGCTCGTATTAATACTATTAATACTATCTTAAACACAATGAAGAGTATTAGGTTAGGCCAGGCTATCACTGTCAAACACTTTCAAAGAGTTTTGGGTCTTATGGCTGCAGCTTCCACGGTAGTGCCCTTTGGTCTGCTCCATATGGGGGCCTTGCAGTGGTGGCTCAGGACCAAGGGGTTTTCTCCTCTGGGAAACCCTTTTCGCATGATCAGAGTTACGCGCAGATGCCTTTGTTCTCTCGTCATGTGGAAGAAACCATGGTTCCTGTCTCAAGGCCCGGTTTTGGGAGCACCATGTCAGAGGAAGACTTTGACTATGGATGCGTCCCTCACGGGCTGGGGTGCGGTTATGGAGGGCCGTTATACCCGAGGTACTTGGAAGGACCATCATCTCTCATGGCATATTAATCGCTTGGAGATGTTGGCTGTATTTTTTGCCCTGAGGCACTTCCTTGTGGACCTCAGAGGCCATCATGTTATTTTTAGGACAGACAATATGTCGGTGGTCTCTCATATCAACCGCCAAGGAGGTTTGAGATCTCGCCCTCTTTGTAGACTGGCGCATCAGATTCTTCTTTGGTCCCAAGGATAAATTTATCTCTGTCAGATCTATTTATATTCCTGGGGTTGAAAATTTGGGAGCAGACATCCTGTCGAGGCAGGGGCTGAGGCCCGGGGAATGGCGGCTCCACCCTGAAGTGGTTGAGCTTATATGGAGAGAGTTCGGCCGGGCGGAGGTTGACCTGTTCGCTTCTCATGAGAACTCTCATTGCCCGCTCAGGTTCTCTCTCTCACATCCAGCTCCTTTGGGCTTGGATGCCATGGTACAGATGTGGCCGAGGTCACGTCTGTACGCTTTCCCCCCAGGGTCAGGAGGTACGGTGTGAGATTACTCCTTGTAGCTCCATACTGGCCGGCCCGAATTTGGTTCTCGGACCTTATTAGTCTCTTGGAGAGTCCTCCATGGCAAATTCCTATTAGGAGAGATCTTCTTTCTCAGGCCGGTGGTACATTATTTCATCCACGACCAGAGTTATGGAGACTATGGGTATGGCCCCTGAGGGGGTCCCACCCATAAATAGGTGGCCCTTTCCACCGAGGTGGTCAGGTCATCCATTCTAGAACCCCACTCTACTAGGAATTAAACAATTAAGTTAGGGAGGGCATTGAACCCAGTTAATTACTGTCCACTGGCTTCAGTACTGGTGTTCCATCCTGCTCTCTAACGGGATCTCCCGTTCATGCTTAGGGCCTCTGTGGCGGCCTCAGTGCCCTCCGCAAGCCTCTAAGGGTGTACACGTAAGGACATTCCCACTAAAACTCCATGTTCCTGTAGATTGGAGGATGAATCCTGTCATCCAGCCTATTGGCATCAGGCTGATGGGATAACCCTGGCACCCATCATGTCCTGTGGATGAGATATATGAAAATATATGAATATATATGAGAATCTATTGAGTCTGCTTCCTGCTCGTCTTACTCCCTGGAAGAGTGGTGGTGCTGCCCCCTCTTACTTGCTAGCGTGGGAGCCACTCAACATTATTCTTGCCCGGTACTGAGGTGCCTGTAGGCAATATCATGATTCTTCAGGTATTCCATCCTCCATCTCATGTGTTGGATGGTCAAGGTTATAGCCTTGGAGGTTCCTATGTTAGGCCTCAGGCTGAGAGGAGTCAGTTGTTGGAAACTCAGTATCGACGACCAGGAGACTTGGTTCTTTCTTCAGCAGGATTCTTTATTGAGAACACAAGTTGTCGGTAGCTGCAGTCACCAAAGTCTCAGTTCTCTTACAATTTATATACATTTAGGGGCAGGAACCAAAACTTTGTGATGAGAGTGAGAGTGTTGCCACTCCTAATCCACTCAGCATATATATTCAAATTCTGAGACTCGAGTACAGGACTGGCAGGACACTCTTGCTAAAACAAAAGCTCCAAGAGCCATTAAGAGTTTCAGTAAAACAGGACTGGCCGGAGTCTTTTACTAGAAACTCCTTTGAGAGTTCTAATAACTCTCACAAAATACAAATTTAGACACTTAAAAGTTCATTCTTGTAACTTGTGTAAGTTACAGGCACATAGCAAGTTCATTATTGTAACGTGTGATAGTTACAGGCACATAGCATGATCTGTGTTGTTCATCTGTAATTGCATGCTGACACAGAAACAAACATGCAATTAGGGTCCGTGAAGTTCTTACGGGTAATATTTTTTATAATTGGACCAGTCATTTTCTTGTGCGAGGCGTGAGTCATTTGTTGAATGAAACACTTGATACTGTGGACGCATACGTAGAACACCAGTAGGAGAAACAACAGCAGAATTGCTATTTCTTTAACCCTCTAGGCGCCACGGTCGAGTTTACTCGACAAGATGCGGCACTGAATAAAACGGCCGATTTTGTCAAATAGGGTGTCAAATTTCGTTCAACCTCCCCTCCACTAGTTAGCAGACATGTCATATTTCATCCCGACTCAAAAAAATGTCATGCTTCTATACAAAATCTTCGAGTTAGAGCGCATTGAATCAGTGCGAACAAAAGCGGAGCTAGTGTGCGAGTGAGCCATCTTATCAGAGCAATATTGTCAACGTCAGTGAGTATTTGCATTAGATTATTATTATTATTATCTAAAGGCATCAACAATAAAGCTTACCCGCAATGAAGTGTTGGGTCTTCTATTCGCGGACCCTGATTCTGAACGTTATCTGCCTTCAGAAACTGACGGTGATTCTGAAAGTGAAAGTATAGTCCTACACCAAGCACAAACGGTGAATCCTTTGCCCAATATAGATGGTCCTTTGGCCAATGTCAGTGGTGGGAACAATGTTTCCCGGGGTCGGAGTGTTCATTGCGAAGTTAGCAGGCGTGTTAGTGTTGTGGGGAACGAGGCGGGAGATTTTTACCGCGCTAGCCATGATGACCGTGTGCCTCTCCGCAATCGCGGCGACAGTATTGTGGTGGAGGCTTTGTCTAATGCCACTGGGAATGTTAGACGAGGTCGAAGTATTCATAGGACAGTTAGGGGGCAACGTGGAGGCAGGGTGGGGAGTCGCAATGACAATGACAGTAGTCCGAGCTGTGCACACTCGGCGCGCGCGCGAGGCAGATCTGGCCGCGCCCGCGCTGCTCGTAGCAGGAGCAGAGGCGGTGTGACACGCGGCAGAGGGGCTATTATGCATAGTCTATCGCAAGACCACACCATGAAACACTACAAGAAATGTCACCTGGATGGATAGGGAGTCATTATCTCTAGAGCAAAAGCCCTGCAACATAAATTATTTTCTTTTTTTTGTCTGCCATTTATTAGTAATGATTTACATTGTTGATTTACTATCTATTTCCCTGACCATTTAGTAGTGTACAATATGTGTTCTTTTTTGTGTGTTCATGTCCTTGTGATGTGTGCGTCTTTGTCAGCTAAAAAAAATAAAAAAAATAAATAAAAAAAAACAAACAACAAAAACCACAAAAAGAAAAAAAAATTCCTAACATTGTCTCTCGTCTTGTCTCGTCATCTCACTCATGATCTATGCCTTGCCGTGGAGAGTGAGCTTTTGAACTAAACAGGTCTTGTCTACTTGTGTTTGTGTGTCATATGAATAATATATATGTGCCCCATACATGGAATCAGAGTGCCTACAGTATGTAGTAAATGAAAAATCTCTACAGCAAAAGGCCAACCGCTACATGCATTTGGTTTGTTTCTACCATTTATTAGTAATGATTTACACAGTTTGTTTACTACTTACTATTTACATGAGCATTCAGTATTGTGCAACATAGCATACAGAAGGTGAGGGACATTTTGGGGGGAAAGAAGTGCTGCATTTTATCATTTAAACGTGACTTTTCATGAAAATTCTATAATCCAAGATGGCCACCACCATATGACGTCATAATATGCAAATTAGATGGGAAAATGTAATCCCTACATAAACTTTGGGCCATCCTTAATATTTCTCTAATTTACAGAAAGTCTCTATCTTTTATCACTTTTAAGATATAGCCTTTTGAAATTAAGATGTCAAAATCGAACGTTTTAGGAAAAAAACTCTGGCGCCTAAAGGGTTAATCCACAGCCAGGGTTTACCAATCAAGTTTCCGAACCATGAAGAATTATCTTCAGTCATCTGGTGTAGTTTTGTTGAAAGATCAATAATGTCTTGTTGGATTTTGTTCAAATTCTCTGTTGGATCCATTAACCCGGTGCAGCACTCAGGGCCGATAATGGTGCAGGCTCCCCCTTGTGTTGCAAGAATGTAATTCAAGGCCACTCGGTTCTGTAAGATCATTATCTTGTGTGAAGCTAGAGTGTCTGTGATGTTACCCAGGGCCAAAGCCGTATCGTTGGCCAATTTCTGTACAGAATCCGACAGGCTTCTGACTTGATCGAGAGCCTGCATGACACCATACGATGGGATTAAGGCTCCAAGAGTTCTTGACCACCATGTTTGAACACAAGTGAGTCCCGGAATGCAGCCATCTTTGTTGGTAGAAGGAGCTGAATTATGTAACTGTGGAGAGCTTGGGGTGGAGTGTGTATTTTCTCTGATAGCTGGCAGAACATACACTAGGGTGCACCTGCCGTTGAATTGGCTGGGTAGGATGCTGTAGACAGAAGTTCCACATAACCAAAAAGTGCCAGTTGGTGGAGGAATCATACACAACTGATGTATTGCAAAAAGTTTCGGTAGGGATGGGTTCCTGGAGAGACATTAAAGTCATTTTCCTGTTTCTTTTCTGTAGTAGTAACATACACATGGGATTCATCTGTTCCTCTTTCAATCACAAAACTGTGACGTTCACGAGGAATTTCACCGAGTGGAGTCGATGCTGGAGCATAATTTTCCATGCACCAGTGGAACATCATTGGCAGGAGTAGATCTGTCATGATGGGAGTAGCTGAAGTTAGGTTGCAGGATGGTAGTCCAGGAATGCAACACTGAGAAGCTGGAGGAATGGTTATGTTGTGACACGTATCCTTGTTGTATAATCCACTGGTATGATGATCGAATAAGGTACACATGTCACATTTGGAGATAGTGTAACAACTACGAGAAGGAACCAACCACCGACTAATCTTCTTTTTGAATATTAATTCAAATTCTCTGCTTCTCGATGAATGAGGGGGGAAGATTTGTTCAGAACGTCTCATGATCCTCATCCATCTTGTCATCGGGGCCAGGCGCCAACCAGTCGGGCTGTTTAAAACTGACCCCCAGCACTAACGAAATAACTGGTCAATACTAGCTTTGTTGCCGAAACGCTGACTGGTTAAGAGATGACCGAGACCCAAGGTCCCATGAGAGAGACAAACAGATTTCAGCAGGAAATACCTGTGACCTCAGGGCTGTCTTAAGCCCATAAACGTTGCACACAAAGAGACTTACCTATCAAAATCCATAAAACTCATCCCAGAACAATTCTTGACTGACCTAAATCACCAACAGGCGTCGGAAAGGCTGCGGACCAACGACTTTTATTGGTCAACTTTGATAGTTTGCAAGACAGATCGATACCAGCAGATGTTGCTGAACCTCCACAACATTCCTGACCCCTCCCCCGTTGGGACCTCTGAACGAACAAACAGAGTTCTATTCTCTCTAAACCAGAAAACTGAGATTCTTCCTACAGTATACATAAAACTCATTCAAGAACAATTTTCAATGGACTTATAAACATCATACATCATTCTATGTGTTTCTACGATATATGTGTCCATTTAATATGCTTTAATCCCATATAATTCATGTAATTGTATAATTATTAGGTGTGTGAATGAAAGTGTGTACTGTTTCATATCAATGCTATCTTACGAACACAACTAGCAAGATGGCTTGATTGAAATCTGGGTAAAATGTTTTGTATTCTTATAATAGTAATGATGTCTAAACTGTGGCCTCTGTACTCTCTGCCAGAGCTTGGAGAGTAAAGGAGATCCCAGATAATGCATGATTTACGATGAGACAAACAAAGCCAGTGTCTAATTGGTCCGATCTCTTCAGGAGGGGGGACAAACTTTGAGTTTAAAATCTTAGACCCGAAACAATGCTCCCTCTCTCTGTTCTCGCTCTCTGGGTTCACCCTCAAGAAACGCTCTGCTATCACTCTCAAGAGAGATGGGCAGAAAAAGATGAAGATCTAAACCAGACCAGTAACCATGTAACTGAGGAGCAGACCAACCCAAATTAAGATCAGATGGGTTAGATTCATTTTCAGTCATCTAACTACTCTCCGTATCTCATTTTATTTCTTTCTTTGTGTTATTTTCCTTTTCCAATTGAAAGTCTCGGTTTTAAGTTAAGTTTTGCTGCAAAGTTTCAGTCCACGATTCACGGCTGCAACGCACGCTTTCAACTTCAAAGACTTTTAAACCATCCGACATCCACGCCACAGACATCTATCCAGGCACGAGGAGACGAACGAACGGGAAACCCAAGGGAATCCCCAAAAGCAAAGACGCAAGTACCTCCAGACTAAAACTGAACGGATGCATTGATATAAATATAATAACCTGCCTAAAATGACAGAAGGGTTGAATTAATGCTTGATGGTTCGTTCAGGTTATGTCTTCTAAGTGCATAGAATCTTGAGATTTCATCATCTCACTCTTAAACTCATTTTTTTCAAACTCTTTCTTTCTCACTCTCTTTCTTCAGCAACCTGTATGAATGTGTATGCGTGCGCGTGTGTTTGTGTTAGATATTAGCTTTATGTGTTAGTATATAATCAATAAAGTATTGTTTGTATTTGAAAAGAGATTACTTGTGTTATCTGCTTACAAATTTATTGTCTTGAACTTCGATTTAAGTTACCTATGCTTTTACCCTTAATTTACTTCGTAATTTATTGTTAGCTGGGGATTATTCTTTCTTGGCCAGGAAGATATTATATTTCCTAGAGTTAATAATTGTTTATGCTTTCTGTTCATTGGATGAACCGATAAAATGATCATACTATTGATTCTGCTACAGTAAATTCTGAAAATAATTAAAATATTAATTATTGATCATAATCCGTTATGAATAATAATTAATTATATTTATACGTGGGCGTATAAACGCTACAATAGGATGTGCAACCCATGGGATTCCGGCTCCTACTGAAGGTGCATGTGGCATGCAAACGTTCTTTCTAGCAAACAAGGCATTTCTTGACATATTCATTGATCTGTTGAGGCAATCAAAATATCATCGACATATTGGATCATAGTGGACTGTTTTACCGGACATTCTGGGTCACACAAATCACGTCTGACTGCCTGATGCTAGAGAAAAGAAGAAAAGCTAGATACCATTGAATATACTGGGGTAAGCTAAGTGCTTTCAAAGTGTCACCGCGCGCTAGAGCGATTAAGTGCACGCACTGAGATGAGAGAGGTATGTATCAACTCGTCTTAGTTAAGGGAATAACATAGTTTAATATGAAAAAAACGATGGAGTATCCCTTTAAACGTACCTGCTGCTACTCTCACTTGGATTTTAACATTAGCATCTCTTTCCCATGTAGCTAACCTCTCTAGGTTACTTCTGAGAGTTCCGTTAGACCACGTAACATCTAGGAATGGCAAGGCTGATCTGTACTCAGCTATAAGGCCATCTGACCAGATACGAACTAAGGGTCCCTTATCATCTAGCACACTTTCAGGGTCATCAACGATTCCACTGTAAGTTACAGCTGCCTGACAAAACCTCTCAGTATACTCACTAACAGTTTCTTCTTTCTTTTGTACACATCTAGTAATTCTAGACCAATCTATTTTGGGTCCTAAGATATTCTTTAGGATTTTCAAAACACCTTCTCTCAAATCGCCTTTACTGCAGACAGCAGACTCAAAACTGTTGAATTCAGATTCAGTTAGAATTTGTGATATCAGCTGTGTAACTGCCAACGACATGTCATAGAGACGCATTTTACTGATCAATGCTCTTCTAAATTCAGAAAAATTTGTGCGTGCTGAGGGTAAGCTCTGGGATAGTCTCTCTACATCTTTAGGTCCTAGCGCTTTGGCAACAGTTTGTATTTGGACGACAGAAGAGTTAGGAGGAACACTTTCAGTTCCCTCAATTCCCTGAGACCTTCTCCTAGCCCCACACACCTTCACTGAATCTACGGGCTTATCAGTTACTGATTGGATGGCTACATCTGTTTCAAAGAAAGCTTTTAAGTCAGGATAAATGTTATCAGGCTGACTAAATTCTCCCACATCTGTTTTTTCTGCATCTTTGTTGCGGTTTAATTTCTTAGTCAAAGAAGATATTCTAGCACGGAGCTCATTGTTCTGTTTCTCTAGCTCTGAGTTGCGTTTAGACTGTTCTGTAGCTATTGCTAAAACAAATTCTCTGTGACAACAAATAATGGCTTTCACCTTGTTCTTGTGAATACTTGCTCCTAGTACCTTTTTACAATCTTCCATTGACCATGCATTGTCTGGATGAATCTCATATTTCTTTGTTAAATCCAATCTGACTGACTCTGTCACTATAGAGTCCATGTGCTCTCCCAACAATGTTTTAAATTCGCTATCTGACCACAATGGAGTCGCAAGACCACCTTTTTCAGTTGTGGGGATCAGTCTAGCATTTTTTCTAAACATTTTTTTTTTTTTAGTTTTCTTTGTTACCACACAATCAAAAAAACACAAAAACTTCTCTCTACTGTCTACAACAGAGGGTACACTTGTTAACACAGCTTAACTATTGTTAACTCTCCAAATGACCAACACTTCACACTTAACCTCCCTGCCAACAAAAACAGAGGATAAACCAAAATATTAGCACGTAATGCTAATCTTCTCTGCCTAAAGCAAAGGATACACCAATTACTAGCACTTTACGCTCATCTTCCCTGCCTGAAAACAGAGGATACAATATATTAGCACTTAATGCTAATCTTCCCTAACTTTATAGAGGATTAAACACTTCCCTGGCAAAGCAGAGGATAAACAATATTAACATGTAATGCTAATCTTCCCTGCCTGGACAACAGAGGATAAATTTCATCTCTAAAAGACAACTTTAGAGGATAACTTAGTTAACAAAACCCTGCAGCTGTCTGTTAACTCTTCTCTGACGGCGCAGAGGATGACAAAATTTGACTGGTCTTTAACCCTCTAAGCGCCAAAGTCGCAAAATTGCGACAAGACGTCATACTTAATAAACAGGCTGTAGATCCTAATATGGTGTAATATCTCATTTGTATTCCCTACCACTAGATGGTAGACATGTAATACTACGATTCAAGACCAAAATGACGTCATGTTCCTATTCAAAGTGTTGGAGTAAACAGCAGAGCAAGTGAGCGATCGTGTCATTGATGCGGAAGCAGTTCAGTTCAGACCGTCTGAGTAAATTGTGAGATTTGTGAGAGAAAATGGCTAATAAAAACTTGTACCGTGGTCCGTGAGGATGTGTTCAAATGTTATTCGCCGATTCTGACTCTGAAGAGGAATATTTGCCTTTCGGAAATGACGATCGGCCGTCTAATGATCGCGCTTCTCCTGGTACATCTTTGCCGCGCAATGGTGCCGCCCGCGCTTCTCCCGGTACATCTTTGCCACGCAATGGTACCGCCCGCGCTTCTCCCAGTACATCTTTGCCGCGCAATGGTGCCGCGCGCGCATCTCCCGGTACATCTTTGCCGCGCAATGGTGCCGCCGTGCAAGGTGCGAGTGTTCACGAAGCACAAACAGATCATTTTGACCATTTGCCCAACGGGGATGGGGGTGGCAGGGGTGGACGTAAGCTTAGTGTACTCTTTTCCTGATCATTTGGAATGAGGATAAAAAAAAAAAAACACTCCATATATATTTTTTCCTGAATATTACTGATGAACTGATCCAAAAGTAGGCTACTGTTCACATGTGTTTTACTACTAAAGTATTGTAATATAGTAATAATTTAGTACTTTCTCCTATTTTATTGTTGGTTTCCTCTTATGTAAATAAATTCCAACATCAATTCAATATCTACTATTTCCTGAATATTACTGATGAACTGATCAAAAAGTAGGCTACTGTTCACATGCGTTTTACTATATAGTATAGTAATAATTTAGTACTTTCTCCTGTTATTGTTGGTTTCCTCTTTTCTCATCATTTGGAATGAGGATAAATAAAAATAAAACATGCAAATAAGTTAAAACATCAGTTCAATATCTACTATTTCCTGAATATTATGAAATTCAAGAGGGCCGCCCCCTGATGACGTCATAATATGCAAATTAGATTAGTATATTTACACCCCACATAAACTTTCAGTCATCCCCAACATTTTTCTAATTTACAGTAGATCTCTATATTTAAGCCCTTTCAAGCCACAAGCTTTTGAAATTTTGATGTCAAAATCCAGCATTTTTTCAAAAAAAAAACTTGGCGCCTAAAGGGTTAAAGGTTCTTTTGAATAGAGTGAAACTCATCGAATCCTTGGTTGTACAGAAAAATTTCGTCTGGAACTCAGTCAGAAAAGTTCATTTTTGTTGAGATCTTTGAGCTTGAAGTTTCAAGATTCAGTCTGGAACTCAGTCAGAAAAGTTCATTCTTTGAGATCTTTTTGGAGCTTGAAGCTTTCAATCTGGATTCAGGTGATTCAGTCTGGAATGCAGTCAGATCTTTGTTGGGCTTGAAGTTTCAATCTGGATTCAGGTGAGTAAGCTGGAACTCTATCCGGGTCACGTGGCACCAACACTGTTGGAAACTCAGAATCGACGACCAGGAGACTTGGTTCTTTCTTCAGCAGGATTCTTTATTGAGAACACGAGCTGTCGGTAGCTGCAGTCACCAAAGTCTGACTCAGGGAACGTTCTCTTACAATTTATATACATTTAGGGGCAGGAACCAAAACTTTGTGATGAAACAGGTTTAGGAACCTGTTCTAGACTGAGAGTATTGCCACTCCTAATCCACTCAGCATATCTATTCAAATGCTGAGACTCTAGTACAGGACTGACAGGACTCTCTTGCTAAAACACAAGCTCCAAGAGCCATTAAGAGTTTCAGTAAAACAGAACTGGCCGGAGTCTTTTGCTAAAAACTCTGATAATCATCACCTTAACATGCTAAATTCAATGTAGACCTAAATTAAACATTTAATAAATTTGTAATACAACACAGTCCATCTATTTATGTATCAAGGGTTAGGAGCTATTTCCCTTTATTAAAAAGACAGTTGGTTATATAAAACCACTCATATCTGAAGTACAAGGTGCGCTTTTGCCTTCACTTCTTATCTAATACTTTCTACTGTCTGGGGTTCCCATCCATGAGGTCAGTCGAGCCTCCGGCTCCAGACCTCCCCTTCTTACACCAAATCGTAGGACAAGCTAGTTTGGATCTGCCCTCTACTTATTCTATCGTCCGTGAGTGTGCCAGATGCTTTATACCAGGGCGTTTTTCTCTCAGTGTGGTGGCGTGGGTATTCGATCCCCAAAGTATCGAGTATCGATGCAGCGGGAGTTCCCTTTACGAAAGGGAACGTCTCGGCTTACTATTGTAACCCTTCCTGTAGGCGAGCTTGTCGCGCCCCTGAGAACGACTTGCTTTGACCGATCAGAAGCTAACATTTCCTGGTTCCTGTGACCCTTTTGTAGCACACATACACATACACACATACACGAGTGACGTAATGATGTTGCACCAATTAAGATTGGAATAGTTCCACAGTTGACTTCAGACGCTTCATGCCGAAAGCATTCCCCAAAGTATCGAGTATCGATGCAGCGTCTCGTTCCCTACTCAAGGAACGAGGGTTACAATAGTAACCCGAGACGTTATGAACAGTCTCAATCAAATATTTAAAGCTTCATATCACTTTTTAATTGTGTGTTTTTAATTGGCTGTTTAATTGTATTACTTTAAATTGTTGTGGCTCTGTGTGACGCTGAGTGAAAAACTGCTTAAAAGTAATATTATAAATAAATTAGCAATACTCACATCAGTGTGTTGAGTTGACAGTGTTTATCCTGCAGTAGAGCAGCGATCTGATTCACTCGTGTGTCTCCTAGTTCATGTTCACTCAGATTCAGCTCTCTCTGGAGTAACGGGTTTTTACCCACAACTCTATTCACATACTGACAGGCTTCCTCTGCAGCAGGACTCAAAAACCTGCAGAAGAGTCAATTCAGTTCTCAACTAAATGTCCATTGCATTAGAAAAATGAATGATTGATATATATATATATATATATATATATAAGAAACTAGAGCGACACTCAGTCCTAAAGCAAACTCATAAGAACAGAAACGTCTCACAGAGCAGAAGGGCAAAAGATCACTAGATCATGATTTTCAGTGTGAATACAGAGTGTGAAATTAAGATATTTCTATCTTTTAAGCAGGAGGAGTGAGAAACGTCAGCACAGAGAAAACTGGCTTGTGAAACTGCATGTTTGTGAACATCTGGAGACTCATAGACCTGCTGTAGAGAGATGCAGTGAATCTGGGCTTGATGGAAAACTATTGTGTTCAGAAATCTATTTCACTAAAAGGTTATCTAGAATTAATCATGAGAAGTGTGCACAAAACATGTTAATTATCAAGGTATACTCCATAATAGCAGCACATATACTGACCCATAATGTCTATTTGACCTGTAGCTCGTATCACAACTAAACTGTGTTGACGATTATCATCATCATGACAGAACCTGCAGATCTGATCTGATCTTGATCATTTTGATGCAACACATTGTCCAGCTTATTATTTAACTAAAATAATATATTAGTTATGAATAGTTTGCTTGCATATAGCTAATTTAGTTAATTATTTGATCCCGTCTCACCTCAGTGTCTTCAGCTGACAGTCTGGATCCTGTATTAAATCATTGAGCTGCTTCACTCCTGATTGTCCAGGATCATTTCCTGTGAGATCCAGCTCTATCAGGTGTGAAGGGTTTGATCTCAGAGCTGAAGCCAGAGCTTTATACCTTTCTTCTTTTACACTGCAGTTAGAGAGTCTAGAACAGAAAGGAAAACATTCAGCTGATTAATCAGTTAAACCTGAACAATATAAATCTGAATGATCGCTCTTTCTGTCGCCTCTACAATAAGGAAGCCCCTCTTTCTGGTGGTCTACGGCACATTCAGTGGTGTTTCACTGGCGTATTGCATGGACAATTGCAGCGATTCCCCCCCTGGGTGCTTCAGCATAAAGAGCAGTTTCCCTAAAAGAGCAAAACTGATGTTGAGCGTCTTTTTAAAGATGCCTTTCCGTCCGTGTGTTTCTGGATGCGGTTGTTCCCTGTCCTCATCTGATGTCCACGATCTCACATGTCTGGGCCAAGAGTGTGCTGAGATAGTGTTTGTGGATGGTTCATGTCCTCACTGTGAGAACAGGACCATGTTGACCCTGCGGTCGTGACTGTCCTTCCTCGTGAAGGCTAGAGTCTCTCTGCTGTAACCCAGCACTGCCTCTGCACAAAGCAGAGCCGCCAATATGGTTAACACTGTAGGAGACCTGAGGCTCACAGTGGGAGTGTTTCCCCGCGGTCCTCCCGCTCCACTGGCCTGTCGTGTGCCGTCGAGCTGCCGGGTGATGGTGCGGGGTGTTTGCTTTTCGAATCAACAATGGAGTTTAAAAAATACAACCGATGGACCGACGATGAGGTTCAGGCTTTATTAAGCTAATATGAGGAGGACGAAATCCAGCGGGAACTGGAAAGTCACATACAGTCCTACGTCACCGGACTAATTTGCCTAATCTTCATGGTACTTTAGACTGCGATAGAAACACAGACAGCAACAGGTCTGGGGGAAAAAGATCCTGGGACAGATTGTTCTGGGTAATTTCGGTGGAAACGCGGCTTTAGATGATCATCTTATTGAAGAGCTACAGCAGCATTTCGTTTTCAATAGTCTGTTTTGAAACCCAGTCACACTAGTTCTGTGTGCTGGAAGACACTGTTTCTTCTCTTTCATTTTAAGAATTTATTTGACATCTCTCTTCTTTATTCTCTGTTGAAAAGGCAGATTTCTGCATGTACACAATCAGTACATTGTATCAAATGCTGGAAATTAAACAATTACTAACTATATAAAAAAACAAAAATGTGAGCAATAGGGAAAACCCAGAAAGTGCACCGCTATAAACAGTGAAACATAAGCCCTGCTGTCTTCAAATAATTGTACAATAATTGCTGTACAATATAATGATACTAACTGTAGTTTTTCCAGCTTGAATTGTGGGTTCATCAGTAGATCACTGAGGTTTTTCACTCCAGAGTATCCTAGTTTATTCCAGCTCAGGTCCAGCTCTCTCAGGTGTGATGGGTTTGATTTCAGAGCTGAAGTCACATCAGAACAACCTTCATCTGTCATATCACAGGAGCTTAAACTACATTAGCAGAGAGAGAACAGAAAATAAGACAGAAGAAAAGAAAACTCTTTATTCTGTAAAGTCACATTATCTTCATAAGCAAATTAAACAGACAGAGGAAGAGACATCTTCATCTTTATTTCACCAGATCACAAAATACTAAGTTTGCACACATACAATGTTAAAGTGTTTTAGTTTAAACTGTTGAAGTGATTTAGGCATTTTGATTCTTGTATGTGAATGTGACTGACCTCAATCTCTCCAGTTTACAGTGTGAATCCTTCAGTACGGCACATAAGTGCTTCACTCCTGAGTTTCCTAGTTTATTCTCACTCAGGTTCAGCTCTCTCAGGTGTGACGGGTTTGATTTCAGAGCTAAAGTCAGGATGAGACTCTGTTTCTCTGTAATACTGCATCTATTCAGACTGAAGACAGAAAGAGAAAATGACTCGGATCTATGATGATCAACAAACGTGTTTAGCATTTAAAAAAAATGACAGTTTATTTGTGTAAACTCACAATAACAAGAAAGCGTTGTGCTTTTGTAAAATAAAAAAACAATCAGGCGCTCTTTCATGATCTCCATGATCTGGAGCGCATCTCAAAAATGAACTGAAACAAAATATAGCCTACCTATAAAGGTCAATAAAGGTCTATCTATCTATCTATCTATCTATCTATCTATCTATCTATCTATCTATCTATCTATCTATCTATCTATCTATCTATATAAAGCTTGAAATGTCCACTTGTAAATGAACAAATTTGAATTGAAAGCAAATATCGTCTGATTATGTAATCTGTATGAAAGGTGCATTTCTCTCTAATGACGCATTCGCTTTACAGCGGAGATGGAGTTGTTTGCAGCCGACACTAATTGAGAAAACACTAGTTTATTAACAAAAAATTTAAATGCCTCGTTATTTTTTCAGACACATTTATTATCATTAGCCTATAAATCACCTATAAATTACCTCTCTGTATGGTTCCAGAGACATGGCCCTTCTCATTCAGCATCAGCACAGTGGTAAAAATATAATTTCCGGGTTCTAATTTGGCCTTAGAAAACCATTAAAATCGACCTAATTTCCATATTAATCTGTGAATATTTTAAATGTTTAATAAATGAGCAAAAAGTCATAAACAAAAATCTGAAAATACGTCAATAGTTGTTGTTTTTTGCGCAGCATTTGGTGTGTAGTTCAAATTCAAATTTTGGTGTTAAATTTTGGATTTTAAAAATACAACAACCGTTCATTTTTCGTTTTTCGATTACTGGTTAAAAAAGGATAAACGAATGGACGCAAAATTACACGGACCTGATTCAATGGATTAATTGCATTTTGGATTAATTGCACTCTTCATTCAATGTTTTTGCTACAAAATTAAGTTTTATTATGCATAGACAGCACATGCTCTCTCTCCCATCTAAACGCACACATATGGACACACACTCGCACAGTGTTGTCAGCGCTGCTCTGAAGATTTTATCAGTAAAATAATTTAACAACTTAAAAGCTACAAGTCATTTATCCTGGAGTGGATATACTTAGTCTCACTATAGGAGAACCGCTGCTGCCGAACACTGTTGAAGACACTTATCGAACAGTCACTTATCAAACACTTATCAAACACATCAAACTCTCTCTCTCTCTCTCTCTCTCTCTCTCTCTCTGTCTATAACAGCATTAATCAGCTAATAATTCAGTGGCCCGTCGTCAATTATTCCTTAATTATTGCCGTATTCTCTGATAAAATTAGAGACTTGAGTGAAGCGCGACAGCACCACCTGCGTCTTCATGTTGTAATTGTCACAGACGTATATTTTAACAGTGGACGGGCCACTTTAAATTAATCACCAGAATTTGTTGGTCGGGCCTGATTAAAAGTCTTGGAGGGCCGTGTTTGGCCGGTGGGCCTTGTTATTGACACGTGCTCTACAGTAACTGAAATAATTTTTGACCCATGATCAAACTGTCTGTCTGGAAATATTATCATCAGCTAACATTACAACTAACAGTAAAGTAATATAATAAATAAATGAGCAATACTCACGTCAGTGTGTTGAGTTGACAGTGTTTATCCTGCAGCAGAGCAGCGATCTGATTCACTCGTGTGTCTCCTAGTTCATGTTCTCTCAGATTCAGCTCTCTCTGGAGAAACGGGTTTATATCCACAACTCTATTCACATACTGGCAGGCTTCCTCTGCAGCTGGACTCAAAAACCTGCAGAAGAGGCAATTCAGTTCTCAACTAAATGTCCAGCTTATTATATAACTAAAATAATATATTAGTTATGAATATTTTGCCTGCATATAGCTAATTTAGTTAATTATTTGATCCAGTCCCACCTCAGTGTCTTCAGTTGACAGTCTGGATCCTGCAGTAAATCATTGAGCTGCTTCACTCCTGATTGTCCAGGATCATTTCCTGTGAGATCCAGCTCTATCAGGTGTGAAGGGTTTGATCTCAGAGCTGAAGCCAGAGCTTTATAACATTCTTCTGTCACACTGCAGTTAGAGAGTCTAGAACAGAGAGGAAAACATTCAGCTGATTAATCAGTTAAACCTGAACAATATAAATCTGAATGATCGCTCTTCCAGTCGCCTCTACAATAAGGAAGCCCCTCTTTCTGGTGGTCTATTGCACGGATAAGTGCAGCGATTCCCCCCTGGGCACTTCAGCATAAAGAGCAGTTTCCCTAAAAGAGCTGCTGTTACCAAGCACTGCCTCTGCACAAAGCAGAGCCGCCAATATGGTTAATACTCTAGGAGACCTGAGGCTCACAGTGGGAGTGTTTCCCCGTGGTCCTCCCGATCCACTGGCCTGTTGTGTGCCATCGAGCTGCCGGTTGATGGCGCGGGGTGTTTGCTTTTCGACAGATGGACCGACGATGAGGTTCAGGCTTTATTAAGCTTATATGAGGAGGACGAAATCCAGCGGGAACTGGAAAGTCACACACAGTCCTACGTCACCGGCCTAATTTGCCTAATCTTCACTGTGCTTTAGACTGCGATGGAAACACAGACAGCAACAGGGACGTGCACAGATATTTTGAGGGGCAGGGGCTCAAGTGAAATAAAGGGCACTTCTCATAATTACGTTTTTTTTTTTCTTTTTTTAAACAAAAAAGTATATATATTAATGCAACTCTGACTTCCTTTTTAAAAAATTAATTTAAACAGTTAATTCATTTTATCTTCCTCAAACTCACGCAATTGTTTTATTTTCAAAAGATGTCTACAAAATAATCAGTTCACACAGAAACCATGGTCTCCTTAGTATTCACTAGGTTTATAGAGCAGCAAAGGAAACCATTCCACAATGTGCATGTTTTGAAAACATTTTCTGTGCTACTAGTTTCAAGTATATATTTATTAATTGTTTAAATACTTTTTGTTTCACAAGCAAAATAACTTTTTAGCTTCACACAACCAAGCATCAGAATACTGAATTGCCTTAATATTTTAATCAAATACATTATTATTAGTATTGCTATGCATGTACACACAGACACATACACAACTGATGGTGACTGACATGGACTTAGTTTCACATTTGAGGGAGGACTGTATCATCATCATCATCAAATAAAATCTTCAAAATCCACATTTAGATGGAGTTTGTTTTAAACCTACTACACTCTTAAAAATATTATGTGGCTTAGTAAATATTACAGAAATATTTAACTTTATTAACTTAATAAAATCTCTGAAAATCTTTACTTGATTGTTTGAATTAAACTTACCAAAATAATTGAGTAAAATTTCAATAAAAGCCAATGTCATGTATGTATTTGTGGTTGTATGGAATACTATTTTATAAAGATTTAGAGGAAATAAAAAAAAAAAAAACCTCATAAATAAAAAGTTAATTTATAAATATTGTTATTTTTAATGTTTAATGTTAACTTATTTCTACTCAGTTTTACTTATTAATGTACCAGATGCAGTTACTCAGATTTACTACATTTTTACTACACTCCAACAGATGGAGTGTATCCTCCATCTGTTTGCATCTGTAGATTTCTTCTAAATTCACCAATTTAGATTTCTAAATTTCAGGGGGAAAGACTCTTGATGTAATTAAGTCATTAACTGGGGACGTTCTGTATGCAAATTAGGCGTCAACTAGTTAAAATGCGCACATTTGCATCTAATTGACAGGGCAATGCAGGTAAATAGGATAAACAAAATGACTAAAGCATTTCACCTTGATATATGCTTATTTTATTACTAACTTATTTTATTACATGGCTTGGTTGAATTCCAATGTAGAATGTGCGGAGTATAACAGACCGTTGCCATGAAAAACAGAGCGCTGCTATGGACTCACAGGATTCTAACCGTAGAGACGGAGCGTACTATCAGAGCCCTTCTCTGGTTCTATTTTCTTTAGTGGAAGCAATACAATCGGGTTTTAATCGGGAGAGAGAGAGAGAGAGAGGGAGCGCTTCAGAACTCCTGACCTGATATTTAGATATACTATTCTTCAATAAATATATTTGTTTGACAGGGAAGCTATGCGCAAACAGGAATATATATTATTTTTCAAAAATAAAAATAAAGCACCCCAGAAAAAAGGGCACTTTCTCTCCAGGAATAAAAAGGGCAGGTGCTCAAGCCCCCTTTGATGTCTATGTGTGCACGTGCCTGGACAGCAACAGGTCTGGGGGAAAAAAGATCCTGAGACAGATTGTTCTGGGTAATTTCGGTGGAAATGCGGCTTTAGATGATCATCTTTTTGAAGAGCTACAGCAGCATTTAGTTTCCAATGGTCTGTTTTAAAACCCAGTCACACTAGTTCTGTGTGCTGGAGGACACTGTTTCTTCTCTTTCATTTTTAACTATTTATTTGACATCTCTCTTCTTTATTCTCTGTTGAAAAGGCAGATTTCTGCATGTACACAATCAGTACATTGTATCAAATAGTGGAAATTAAACAATTGCTAACTATATAAAAAACACATAAAAATGTGAGCAATAGGGAAAACCCAGAAAGTGCACTGCTATAAACAATGAAACATAAGCCCTGCTGTCTTCAAATAAATAAACTTCAGTCACACTGTAATTGCTGTACAGTATAATGATACTAACTGTAGTTTCTCCAGCTTGGATTGTGGGTTCATCAGTAGATCACTGAGGTGTTTCACTCCAGAGTCTCCTAGTTTATTCCCGCTCAGGTCCAGCTCTCTCAGGTGTGACGGGTTTGATTTCAGAGCTGAAGTCACATCAGAACAACCTTCATCTGTCATATCAGAGTAGCTTAAACTACATTAGCAGAGAGAGAGAGAGAGAGAGAGAAGAAAATAAGACAGAAGATAAGAAAACTCTTTATTCTGTAAAGTCACATCATCTTCATAAGCAAATACAATGTTAAAGTGTTTTAGTTTAAACTGTTGAAGTGATTTTAAGCATTTTGATTCTTGTATGTGAATGTGACTGACCTCAGTCTCTCCAGTTTACAGTGTGAATCCTTCAGTATGTCACATAAGTGCTTCACTCCTGTGTTTCCTAGTTTATTCTCACTCATGTCCAGCTCTCTAAGGTGTGACGGGTTTGATTTCAGAGCTGAAGTCAGGATAAGACTCTGTTTCTCTGTAATACTGCATCTATTCAGACTGACGACAGAAAGAGAAAATGACTCAGATCTATGATGATCAACTAACGTGTTTAGCTTCATCCAGCAGACTTTTGCTGACAAATAATCAGGGATATCAAGGTAAAGGTAACATGGAGAAAGACTACACATTGTTCATTTAAATATACTACTAACATTGTAACAATAAAAAGGTTGAAAGCGTTGATCTATTTATGTTAGTATACACATTCATTTCATATAATATTTAAGGTTCTTTCATGTCAAAGTTACCCTTGGTTTGCTCACTGGGTCAAATGTGTTTATGTCGGTCGTTTTCAGACACATTGTCTACTTGCTAAAACTTTACAGTAAGGTTTCATTTGTTAACATTAACTACATTAGTTAACATGAACCAGTGATGGACAATACTATACAGCATTTAACCCCTTAAGCCCTGAAGGCATTTTTAGAGTTGTTTTGTCTGAGTGACATACACAAAACTAAAGACTCATAACTTCAATACTGTAGCAAGGAAAGTCAAAAGGTAGGTATCGTTTGAAATAACACTTTTCACATTTTTTTAAAATATAAATTACATTACATTTGGACATTCTCCTGCCGAGGAACTGCTGATAAAAGACAATATATATATATAATTTTTATAATGATAATGCATATCTTTCTTATTTGACATGGAATAACTCAGGAAGGAAATAAGGTAGGAGGAAAATTTACATATGAGCTGCATCTGGATAAAATTTTGTGGTGATTGGATAAAGGAATCAAAAGTTACATCATTTGGAACCAAGATGGCCTTTTTGTTGAGTCCTTGACACCCTCTCATGGGCATTTTTAAAATAGTTTCACCATGAAGAATATCTTGTCATAAAAGCAATAGATTAAGTTCACTTTGGGCTCATTTTAATTGTAATAATATTGTGTAAAAAATAAAGTGCCATTTTAAACTATTTTTGAATGTTTCATGAGATGTATGATGTTTTTGACACATTGCAGTACATAGTACAAAAAAGTATTTTATATATTATGAAAAAAATATTCTATTTATCAGCAAAAAACTCAGCAATACTTAGGAGTTTTTCAAATTGGCTACATTCACTGTAAAGTTCAGACTCTAAGCTTTCAAATAACACCAATTTTGTGTTTTGAAAAATATAATAATGAATATTTTTGCAGCTAGGTGGTGCCCATGGGCGGTACACTCCGGTTTAGAGAGACTATTCAGCACTCGTTCTGAGTTGATCGAAGTGGTTGGATGCTTTAAAAAGCTGAGATTCTAAGCTTTAAGATGATATATATTTTTTGTTTTTCACGTTTGAAAATGAGCACGGAAGGTTCCGTGAAAATTGGAATACACTTTGCACCCCGGAAGGATGAGCTCCTTGTAATCGTGAGAATCTGCTGTCAATAAAGATTTTTCACAATCCATGCATGTTTCACTGAGTTATGAGCCGAAAAGTCACATCAACCATAGCATCACTGCTATTGCTATTTCATAGATGCGCCTGTGGAATTTTTTGTGTTGGAACGCCATGAGGAATATCTTTAGATCTGAGTGATGGATTATGGTGAGTTTGGTCTTTTTTTAATCCTAACCATCTGCTGTAAATAATGCTTTGCCATTTTCCACAATTGATGCATGCTTAATTGAGTTATGAGTTAAAACGCGACATAAGTGCTACCTCTATAATAAATGCTCTATGCGTGCCGGTGGGGGTTTGTGTGTTACAACTCTACAAGGAATATGTTTAGATCTTAGTGATGGATTTTGCTGAGTTTGGGCTCTTTTTAATCAGGAGAGCCTGCTGAAAATAATTATGTGCATTTTTCTACGATCTGTGCATGCTTCGTGAAGTTATAAGTGAAAACCAAACGCGAGTGCTTCATGAGTATATACTTGGCTTGGTGCCTCTGTGGAATTTTTTGTGTTGGAACACCATGAGGAAATATCTTTAGATCTGATTGATGGAATATATTGAGTTTGGGCTCTTTTAAATCGTGAGCTCCTGCTGTAAATAACGACGTGTCAATTTTCATGATTGATGTATGTTTCATTAAGATACGAGTAAAAACGCCAAGTCTAAGCTACCTTGCTTGGCTACGTGAGTCTGTGGATTTTTTGTGAGTTAGAACTCCATGAGGAATGTCTTTAGTTCTAATTGATGGATAATGTTGTAATGTGTCATTTTCCACAATCGGAGCATGTTTCATGAAGTTACAAGCGGAAATATGTCTAAAATTCAGCATCCATATGGTTTACACATGGGTCTCTTGAGGGGCTTATTTTACAAAAACCTTGCTCAAGTTTAGTAAAAAGCCTGAAACAATTATGCTTGTTGTATTCTACTCATTGAGACCTTTCAAATGACATATGACACAGGACTATCTGAGCTGTATGATATTTTTGACATATTGCAGTATGTAGTACAAAACAAGTAATAAAAACTCAGTGAGTGTTTTAGTGCAATTTTCTCACGTCATGGGATTACAACACTAAGAGATAGTAAATCTTTTCCTGGATTTTTTTTGTGCATTCCCGAGATTAGACCTTCCTTAACATAATGCCGAAAACCCGAAGTCTCTAGGTGGTCTGGTTGAGGAGTAGATAGAAGTGCAAGATTGGTGCACACAGACAGAACAGAAATCATGAGTTAACAATCGCAATTTTGTCCGGTGGAAAATTGCGCTAAAAAGTAGTTTATAAATTATGAAAACATTTTTTTTCTATTTATCAGCAAATAACTCAGCACTACATTGGAGTTTATCAAATTGACTACATTCATTGTAAATTTCAGACTCTAAGCTTTCAAATGACATATATTTTAAGTTGATCCAGGTAATATTTTTGAAAAATATTATGATTATTAATTTTGCAGCTATGTGGCGCCTAAAGGGGGTACACTCGTTTTTAGAGGAATAACTCAGCACTTGTTAGGAGTTGATCAAAGTGATTAGATGCATTAAAAAGCTTTAAATTCTAAGATTCTAAGCTTTAAAATGATACCTATTTTGTGTTGTTCCATTCAGTGGTTGCTTAGTAATTTGATTATGATTTTTTTTTCACGGGGAGGTGTCCAACCGGTGGGACACTTCGGGTTTAAGGGGTTAATAACCTTAAGTTTAAACATTTACTAATACATTTTTAAATACAATAGTTTATGGATGGCTCAGCTAAATAGGCCAATAAGAGACTATTAACTACTATTATTCCTTTTAATTATACCAATGTCTAATTAAAACATCTACAAATGTATATAACTATTCAGAGATCAGGTAAAACCCCCAAACACTTGTTCAATATCAGTGAATCTGCATGATTTATGGATTCACAGAGATCATCGCCCCCCAGTGGGGAACTTTTGACATTTCCAAACGTTTCGAAACAGCTATGACGTAACGAAGTATATGCGACCGGAGGATCATACAAGTTTTGCCTCTCGTCTTAACATCGTTCCCCATTTCGAACGGACAATCATTTCGACCCGCGCTATCATCTTCCACCGGTGGGTAAATGACTTTAAGTTTAAACCTATGGGCACGAGAGACGCTACTGTAGATAAGCCTCAAAAGTCCTCATTAAGACTCTTACTCTCTGTTCTTTTATTTATCGGAAATATTGAACTTAACCCTGGTCCGGGCAAAAATGCCTTTATGTCCGCTTTTTATATTTCCTGGGATTTTATACTCATGTTTTAAATAACACTCTGGGCATGGGTTTACATGCAGGTGTTATTTAAAAATATCACATGGATTTATCTCAACCGCAGTGCTTTCAACAACCTGTGTAGGCACATCGATTACACCTCAGTTGCTATTTAATTCTCCTCTTGTTACACCTCAGTTGCTATTTAATTCTCCTCCTGTTATCCCAGGCTTTAATTCTAAAACTGTTAGAGCACAAAAAAGACCATTGTGTCTAAGGAAAACTATTTATTATATCGCAAAGACAGGACTGATAGAACTGGTGGTGGTGTTGCTCTATTTGTAAATAAAAAATATGCACATTCTATAGTAAAACTATCAACAGTATCAGAGTCACTTCAATTGGTTATTCATTTTACAAATCAATTTTCAGTTACTATTATTGTCACATACAAGCCTCCAAATGTCAGTCCAACTGCATATTTATTGCAGTTCTCGGACTTAATAAAATCAGTTAAAACTAACCAGTTTATATTCTTGGTGACATAAATTTAAATTGGATTGATAACTCATCTAAACTTCTGAAAACAACTGCCATAAAATATGGTCTTCATCAATTAATTAAAGATCCCACCAGATTTGGTAAAACACGAAATTCTATTTTGGACCTTATTTTCACTAATCAACCCTCCAAGTATGGCATATCAGGAGTGATAAACACAGCAGTTTCAGATCATTCACTCATATATGTCATTAGGAAATGTTTTAAACAGCCAAAATGTCATAAAAATAATTACATTAAAAAAGTACCAAATTCAAAATTGTCTCAGTTTAATGCTGAATTTGCTGATACTGATTGGAGTAACGAGATGTTTTTGCAAAATCCCGATCATGTTCTGTCAAATTTCCATAGGAGAGTGGAGACAATACGTCAAAAATATACAACTACCTGTAAAATACATATTAGACAAAATACATTACCTTGGGTAACTCCTGATATTTTACAGCTCCTAAAAAAGAAGGCCTCTTCCTTGAAAGCCTACAGATTATTAAAAACACCTGAAGCTAAGCTTATTTTCACACAGTTTAGAAATAAGTGTAATTTTGAATTATACAAAGCAAAACAGTCTTATTATGAAAATCAAATTAGTCGAACAGTTTCCAACTTAAGAACATTATGGCGAACATTGAAATCAATAACTGGTGAAAATAAAATTAAAAATAATAATAGTTTACAAATATCCATAAATGGTACTCTTCTTACTGATCATGATAAAATTGCAAAAAAATTTAATGAGTATTTTATTGCATCTGTACAAGAATTATCCTCTAAATTTACTATTCCTCTGTTTCTCACATCAGTACCAGCATTATCTCAGCAATTCTCTTTTTATGAAATCGTACAAAATGATATAACTAATATTTTGTGTTCTCTGAATGCTTCTCATGCTTGTGATATAAATAATTTAAACATGCCTTTTCTTAAAACTCATGCCAGTACTCTTATACCACTTTTTCATCATTTAGTTAATCTGTGTATTAGACAATCAGTATTTCCTGCCATGTGGAAAACGGCCCAGGGGCCTCATTTATAAAACTGTGCGTAGGAACCTTACTAAAAGTGTACGTACGCACAAAAGCCAAAAATGGCGTACGCAAAAAAAAAAATCAGACTTATAAAACCGTGCGTACGCCAGAACCTGCGCAGAATTCACTTTATAAATCCCAGTCAGCGGAAGATTGTGCGTACATGCGTCTCCACCCGAAATAACCATATATGGAGCTTACAACGCCTAGTTTTACTATGCAGATCCTCATCTACATATCATTTGCATATGATTATTCATCCACATGATAACTTAAACGTTATCACGTGGATGAATAATCATATGCAAATGATATAAACGGTACAAGAAACATTACATTAATACAAATCAAGTAGTTGTCTATCCTTGCCTTGTTTTTGAATAGCCTACATAAATCAAATAGTGTAAAATACATTTCAGAGAAAGTTTTTCTCAATCTTTTCCACTTGCCGAATTGTATTTTTAATTGATTTATATTTTTAATGGAAACAGGCCTTGGTCATTATTTGCACGAAACTATTTTCTCAGACAATCTGATATTATCATGATAAGCAATTATCTCTGTGGTTAAAACATTAAAGCACGCCACTGGAAAAGTGTTCAAAAACAATCGCATCCACAACAAATATTTCTAATGATTGAATTTAAAAAAAATGTTGTAACTTCAGTAATGATTTCATGTTTAAGTGTTTAACTCCATTAATTTGAATGGCATATTTAATATAAATGTTTATATCAGAAGTATTTTATTTATTTAAACTGTTATTTGCGTCAGTTTCACTAAACGGCTCAACACGCTCGCTGCCGCGGACATTTAAGAAGGAATGGATATTTGCTTCAAGTGACAGGCTTGGTGATTGAAATTGTATTTGTATAATCTTTCTGTATATGTTTAATTTTCTTTAGATTTTCTGTATAAAAGTGACCAAAAATACATTTAACTCCAGCTCACCATCAGTGTCGCCAAAGTGCTCCATCTCCAAAATGTGCGTACGCATGGGTCAGAGTTTGCGTGCAGGTGCGCAAATTTTCCCGTCAAGTTTTTCTTTATAAATCCCACCTTTTGCGCAGGAACTGGCGTACGCATGTTTTCAGCCCCGTTTTGTGCGTACGCAAGCTTTATAAATGAGGCCCCTGATCACCCCGATGTTTAAATCTGATGATCCAACTAATATTTCCAACTACCGTCCAATTGCAATTCTCCCAACCATTTCCAAGTTGCTTGAAAAAATATTATATAATCAACTAATTAACCACCTTGAAAATAATAACCTGCTCTGTGATTGCCAGCATGGCTTTCGACCCTTGCGGTCAACTATGTCGGCTTTGCTGCTTCTCACTGAGCAAATATGTGCGTCTCTAAACAAGGGTCAGATTACTGGAGTTATATACATAGATTTTCAGAAAGCTTTCGATACAGTCAATCATCAAATTCTGTTAAACAAACTTCTTTCTTTTCATTTGTCATCTTAAGCAATAGATATGTTTACATCATATTTAAGTGACAGATCTCAGACTGTAAGAATCGGCACGGTAACATCACAGCCACAAGGGTGTTCTATGGGAGTTCCACAGGGCAGTATTTTAGGTCCTTTACTTTTCCTTATGTATATTAATGATCTTCCTTGTGTTTTGAATTTTTCTAGTTCTTTGCTATATGCTGATGACACTGTTATTTTTCTTTCTGGTTCTAATATCGACACAATCAATTACAAACTTAACACAGATCTGCAGCATTTACATAACTGGCTGCAAGATAATCATTTAACACTTAATGTCAAGAAAACACAATGAATGTATTTTTATTCATCTAGGAGACAGCTATCCATATCCAATCCTATCACTTTTTCTAATCAAACGCTTTCAATTGTATCAGCATATAAGTATTTGGGAGTCTATCTTGACTCACATCTTACTTATCAAGAACATGTTCAAACCCTAATCAGAAAGTTAAACCAAAAGTTATATGTTTATAGCAAAAGTAGACCATATTTGTTGCTTTCTGTTTCAAAAACCTATCTTCATGCCATCATTCTGTCCACTTTGTCGTATTGTTTACCTGTTTGGTCACTAACAACAAATGAGATTATTGAACCAGTAATAAGACTTTATAATAGAGCTCATAAGATCCATGTCAGGCTTCCAGGCTGGACTCACCACTGTACTGCACTATCTTTGTGTAATGCCTTGACATTTCAGAACTATAAAATAAGCCATGGGATAAACCTGTTTTATCAAATCTCAAATGGACACACTGTAACTGCTCTAACCGAATTGGTTCCGAAACTTAGCTCAAGGTCTGAGCGCACTACGAGATCTTTTACAAATGGACTTTTGCCTTTACCGGCTTATAGGAACTGTTATGGACAGAGATCTTTTTTTCATGTGCTCACTAAAACCTGGAATGAGATCCCACAGCACATCAGAACTATCACATCAAGAAGACTATTTAAAATAACATTTGCTCGCCATTTAATGGACAGGTATATCTGTGACCATTGAGACGGCTCTATAGCCCCTCCTGTTGCCCAATATCTTGGTTTGTGTGTCTGTTGTTGTCTCTAGCTGTCTAGTGTGTGAGCTTTGTTGTGTATGTGGTTTTTATGTTCTGCAGAGCAGGAACCTGCTGAAAATCAGTTTTATACTGAGCCAGGCCCGATTGTCCTTAATCTTTTCCTGTCTTAAAAATATAAATAAATAAATAAATAAATAAATAAATAAATAGAAAATACTGAAATCACGTGACTTTTGGTTTGATACACACTGCGAACCACTGATTCGAAACAAAAGATTCATAAAGGTTTAATAGCTTCATGAAGTGTGTTTCGAAAGTGCCCATAACTAGCGTTCAGTCAACTTACCTTCAGTGGATCTTATTACAGGCAGATACTGATCACAGACTTTTAAAATGCACTTGTTAAATTTTTACAAGTTACAGTATATGTTGCACCAAAATTAGATATTTTTGAAATACAAAGATTAAATTGAAAGCAGTTATGAACAGTTCTGATTCTGATGTCAGAAAAAAAAACATTGTTCTGTCTCTACAGTAACTGCAATAATTATTGACCCATGTGTCACAGGTTGACTCAGTATTTTGTTTGTTTTTGATCAGAGACATTTGGGCCTTACTGTGTGCAGTGTCATGTGTGATGGTGTTTACTGTGTGCATTAATATATTGGCACTCTGAATTGTAGTGGTTATTTACTGTGCATGTGCATCAAATTTGTAGTGGGTTTTTGTTATTTCTTAATCTGCCCTGCTTGACTCTTTATAGACACCTATTCATGGACAAACCTGGCAACCCGCTTCCTGTTTTATTACTATGCCCATATTTGGACTGTGCTTCCTCCATGCTAATGTGACTTAATTAATTCATTAGAACTTGTCACCATGCTCCACCTTTCTGCCCATATTTGGACGACACTTCCTGTGATTTGAATAACTTTATTATTGCCTCTGCATTGCTGCTGATAATGGCAATTAGTGACTAATTCTCTAACAGCTGACCATGCCTAGTTTGAAGGAGATAAAAACTGGCTCTTTGGAAAAGAGGTGGTCTTGCCTGGTGGCTGCTGATCTGCTGCCATTTTCCATGCACTTCCCTGCTCTGCACATGAAGCCCAAGTTCCCAGGCATCTCTGTTTGACCACCGGTATACTGCAGCTGGATTTTCTCAACGCTCTCTAATGTTGCCTAAAGGGCCGTAATTATATTTTATTACCACACATTGTGAATGTGTGTCCATTTCCTGTGGTGTTGGTGTTCATTGTGGTCGTTTGCTTTTAGCTTCAGCAATACCTATCTTATGGTTCAAGTGGCTGGCATTGTCCTGAAGACTGTGGCTGTCCTCGAACCTCCCTCAACGCTCTCTAATGCTGCCTGAAGGGCCGTAATTATATTTTATCGTACTGCAGTGTAAGTGCGACCTGCTATCTGTGATGTTGGTGGTCATTCTTGGTGCTCTCTTCTAGCCTCTGGATTATCCATCTTGGGATCCTGGGCCCAGTGTTGCTGTGAAGACTGCCTTGGTTACACCGGAATCTCCCTCAGTGTTTGCTGTTTGCTGCCGAGAGTACCGTAACTTTCTCCTGTGGGTCGGACATCTGACGTGACCTCCTGGACGTGTTTGCTTGACTTTTTGGAGGGAGGACAACTGGAGCGAATTGCTGTGAAGCCACTGAACTTTAAGCTCTTTCCAAACGGCTTCAGAGACATCATTTTAGTGAACTCTTTCCCCTACGTAACACTATTTCTAGTTAGTGCTTGCTGACCCAATAAAGACTATTTGTTGTATCCACACATTGACTGTCTGTTTTGTTTCTGTGGCTGGGACCTGATTTATTTCATTTAACGTTGGTCACTAGGTGACACATGATCAAACTGTCTATCTTAATCAAATATCACTTTTTAATTGTCTGTTTTAATTGTCTGTTTAATTTTATTACTTTAAATTGTTGTGTGCTCTGTGTGATGCTGAGTGAAAAACTGCTTAAAAGTAATATTATAAATAAATGAGCAATACTCACGTCAGTGTGTTGAGTTGACAGTGTTTATCCTGCAGTAGAGCAGCGATCTGATTCACTCGTGTGTCTCCTAGTTCATGTTCTCTCAGATTCGGCTCTCTCTGGAGTAACGGGTTTTTACCCACAACTCTATTCACATACTGACAGGCTTCCTCTGCAGCAGGACTCAAAAACCTGCAGAAGAGGCAATTCAGTTCTCAACTAAATGTCTGTTGCTTTAAAAAATTATTGATACGATAAAAAAATGTATTGTTTTAAAGACAAGCTTAAGTTAGTTATTTAGATGTACAATTTGTCTTTAAACATTTCAATACACAAATAAATATATATTTTAAATAAACTAGAGCGACACTCAGTCCTAAAGCAAACTCATAAGAACAGAAACGTCTCACAGAGAAAACTGGTTTGTGAAACTGCATGTTTGTGAACATCTGGAGCAGGGCCGTAGCTAGAGGATTCGGGGCCCCCTGAAAAAATATTGATGTGGGCCCCCTCCACTAATATCATATACTGTACAATAGATGATCATGGAGGCTCACATATAACAGAAGAAGGTGATGTTGTTGTAAAACTTTTATTTTAAAAGTTACATTTATATAAAAAATTACAACTAATAAAAATAAATTGTTAATAATAAAACCAATTTTAAAAAAGTAACAGCAAATTATTATTTTTTTTTTTTTTCAAAATAATGTTTTTCACCATCAGGGAAATAGTCTGTTATAATTCATAGATCATAAAGTAAACATTTATAAATTGACAAGAATGCAGTCAAATTAAAAAAAATAAAGTAATTTATTGTCTTGTTTTTAAAGATAATATTATTATAAAAAGCTAAAATGTATTTATTCAAGTGCAGTGTGTATTTGTGTTTTATTTATGTAATAAATACATCATCAGCAAACAGGTTAGGTGCATAATGCAATGCGTCGTTACTCGTGTCAATTTTTTAACACGCAATTCGGTCGACTGTGGTGAGCAGCACCGATAATGAAGAGTGACAATAGCCTACCCGACAGGCTGTAGACGGTAGTTTTCTTATTCCCACCGAAATAACAATACAACCTGTCTTTAAGAACGTCTTGATCGACTGGGATACAACAACTGTCCTGGCCTTCCTCTCATTCTTTTCATAACGTTTCTGATACCCTAATTTATGTTTTCTTTTCCACAACATTTTTTCAGTCAATCTCCTGCTCTTCCACCAAGTTCATCGTTAACTTCAGGCACTTCCGCCTCAACTCTGGTTCTGTTCACGAGCTGGGGTGGGACTTACAATTTTATTGGGTCCATCTGATGTTTGTCACTGACTTAATAATTAATAAATACTTTAGATCGGACTAAACCATTTATAGGGAGGTACGAGAATATTTGGTAACACTTTATTTTGATAGTCCGTTTGTTGAGACTTTACTAGTTATTAGTAGCCATTCAGTAGCTTGTCAACAGTGCACCAGTTGACATTCAACAACACTGTTTCAACTGACAAGTAACATACGTTCAACTGACTGCCTATAGACTATAAGGTACAATTCAAGTGTTAATCTACAGATTTTACGAAAAAAGTGCCTGTTGACTGTCAATGTTATTTTGCAACAGGTTATTAACCAATTGGCGACTAACTTTCAATTGTCAACTAACTTTCTGTAGATTGAGTACCAACAACTCAAGATCAATCTGTCAGTTAAAAGTCAACAGTCATGTCTGCATATGAAGTATATGATACTGTACATCCTACTCAAGGGGTCTCATGTGCATCAAATTAATGATTATTTTAGCTGATTTAAAACTGTTTTTTAAAAATGTTTTAACCATTTGTAGATAATCTGTTGATAGTCAACTAAAGATTACATGTAGTTGCTTATCAACAAAGAAATTGTTTATGATCAGTAGACTATTAATAGACATTCTCAACTAAGCGTTAGTAGATATATTTTAGGACTATCTAATTAAAGTGAAAAAGAGTTTATATCAGTAGAAAGTCTATAACCTATCAACAGATTAATATATTGTTTATGATCAGTTGACTATTAATAGACATTATCCACTAAGTGTTAGTTGATATCTTTTAGGACTATCTAATTAAAGTGAAAGACAGTTGATATCAGTAGAAAGTCTATAACCTATCAACAGATTGTATACCTAACCTGACTGAAGTAGAACAAACACTATGGCCAGCACATTAGAGAAAAAAAAAATCACTTTTATTAAATTAAAAATAAATAAAAATAATACAACCCATTATTTACTAGGATATAACGATCACATCTGAACCATCTGATTATGTGAAAACATTATATTGAGCATTCCAAATGAGAAAACTCTCAATAGTCTACATCATTTCAAATGTCCGAGGCCAAGATCAAAAGTTATAAACAACAAATAACAATAATTATTTAGCCTTTCATGACAGTAAGTTTTACAGAAAATCGCATTTATTAAATGCAGTTTAACGTTATAACAGTTACTCATTTAAGAAATAATCTCTGTTCCTGCTGCAAACTCGCTTCGGAGGATTAACAGACAGGACTAGTTTAAACCCTTAACAATACCTTCTTTAATCGTTCAACCATTTTGTAACATTTAGTTTATTTAATGTTACAGTGAGACACAAAATGTGTTTTCTCCTATAGAACCATAATACACCAAAACACAATATAAATTAACAAAATACATCATTTTTATTAGCTAACGTAACGCTAGATGTAATCCAAATCTTTATAATCCATACGCAAGCAAGAAACAGATCCAAATTCAGCCCTTCATCCACATCCAGCGATCTCCATCTCCATTCTCAGCAGCGACCGTAAATGTCAAATCCCGCGCTCGTGATGAATTTAAATAAAAAAATTGCGCCCTCAAGAAGCGTTACGACATGTTTTACGGCAGTGATATCAAACGCTCATTGGCTCTCGCCTGCTTCGTCACAGATTGCAGCATGCCTTGTTTTAGTTGAAACAACATTGAAATGCAGGCACGCGCGCGCCGTCTTTACGTAGAGGGAAGCTGGCTTAACATTTTCATGGATTAATAACTTAAATTCTGCTCTATCCCTTATACAAAACTATTATATACTGCCAGAGAGGACTGCAACACATCGTCATTTGAGCGACTTTTGGTACCGATTTACATTTTCGCAATAAATTATTATGATTACACATCTGTTGTTTTTCTTCATAATTTTAGCCTGCATAATTTTAAGAAATGGTTATGGGTAGGTTTAGGAGCAGGAGTAGGATTAATGTTAGTGGCTCAAAATATATTTTAATGCTATTAATAAAACTGGCATTTCCCTACACATCTCCGTCCATAAAGTGTTTTATTCTTTTTATATTCTGTATAAGATGAGTAATTTATATTCAGGTTTGGGAGTGGGGTTAAGGGAACTTACATTTATCTATAAAACAGTATAAGGGAATGATACAGATATCTTTATGATTCATAAACGTTTTGTAGCTGTGAATTCGTAATAATTCTACGTTGCAGACATGTCTGTATCATACGTTTCAGCATCTATCCAAACGTACACAAAAAGTATGTTTTCAATCTGTTGATAGGTTATAGATTTTCTACTGATATAAACTGTTTTTCACTTTAATTAGATAGTCCTAAAATGTATCTACTAACACTTAGTGAATAATGTCTATTAATAGTCTACTGATCATAAACAATTTATTTGTTGATAAGCAACAGATCTATCTTTAGTTGACTATCAACAGATTATCTACAAATGGTTAACAATTTTTTAAAAACAGTTTTAAATCAGCTAAAATAATCATGCATTTGATGCATATGAGACCCCTTGAGTAGGATATACAGGTGCTGGTCATATAATTAGAATATCATCAAAAAGTTGATTTATTTCAGTAATTCCGTTAAAAAAGTGAAACTTGTATATTATATAGACTCGTTACATGCAAAGTGAGATATCTCAAGCCTTTATTTGTTATAATTTTGATGATTATGGCTTACAGCTTGTGAAAACCACAAAATCAAAATCTCAGAAAATTAGAATATTACATGAAATCACACAGTAATTACACAGTAATCCCATGGTAATAGAACCAGGTTTTGGTTCTGTTGGCAGTGTGGGCAGGAGCAAATTTTGCATCTCATTTGGAAACCAAGGTCCCAGAGTCTGGAGGAAGAATGGAGAGGCACACAATCCAAGATGCTTGAAGTCCAGTGTGAAGTTCCCACAGTCTGTGTTGGTTTGGGGAGCCATGTCATCGGCTGGTATTGGTCCACTGTGCTGTCCACTCAATGCAGCCGTCTACCAGGACATTTCCAGAGCACTTCATACTTCCTTCAGCAGACAAGCTTTATGGAGATGCTGACTTCCTTTTCCAGCAGGATTTGCACCTGCCCACACTGCCCAAATAACCAAAACCTGGTTCTACTACCATGGGATTACTGTGTAATTACTGTGTGATTTCATGTAATATTCTAATTTTCTGAGATTTTGATTTTGTGGTTTTCACAAGCTGTAAGCTATAATCATCAAAATTATAACAAATAAAGGCTTGAGATATCTCACTTTGCATGTTATGAGTCTATATAATATACAAGTTTCACTTTTTTAATGGAATTACTGAAATCAACTTTTTGATGATATTCTAATTATATGACCAGCACCTGTACAGTATCGTATACTTCATATGCTGACATGACTGTTGACTTTTAACTGACAGATTGATCTTGAGTTGTTGGTACTCAATCTACAGAAAGTTAGTTGACAATTGAAAGTTAGTTGACAATTGGTCAATAACCTGTTGCAAAATAATATTGACAGTCAACAGGCACTTTTTTCGTAAAATCTGTAGATTAACACTTGAATTGTACCTTACAGTCTATAGGCAGTCAGTTGAACGTATGTTACTTGTCAGTTGAAACAGTGTTGTTGAATGTCAACTGATGCACTGTTGACAAGCTACTGAATGGCTACTAATAACTAGTAAAGTCTCAACAAACGGACTATCAAAATAAAGTGTTACCGAATATTTGGAAAAAAATATTTAACCAAATTGCATGTTTTTGTGGTTTTCATTTTAATCTCTGGCATACAACTAATATAAATATTAGAATTATTCATACAACAGGGGCCTATATAGTATAACTGCTGGGTTTTGTGGGGCCCCCTGGGCAGTGGGGGCCCCTATAATTGTCACCACCTTTTACCCCACTAGCGATGGCCCTGATCTGGAGACTCATAGGCCTGCTGTAGAGAGATGCAGTGAATCTGGGCTTGATGGAAAACTATTATTGTTAATTATCAAGGTATACTCCATAATAGCAGCACATATACTGACCAATAATGTCAATTGTATTTTAAAATGCGCTACTTTGGCTGGCTCTGATATAGCTGCCGCAGCCTCTCTGTAATCACCACTCTGCAGACTTTGTCATGATCTTGCTTCTCTTCTCTTTATCTGTCTCTATCTGCTGGCCTTTCGCGGCAATTACTTCTCCGCTCTTTCTCATTTACTCATTATTACTCTCTCATCTATCTCAGCTGTTCCTCGTTCTCTCATTGTCACACCTGTTCCCTATCTCCTGTCGTTTGTCTCTCTATTTCTAGCTCCCTCTTTCTCTTCTGCTCTGTCGGATTATTTCCTACCGTCACGTATGTACTGACCATTGAGTTCTCTCTTCTAAGAGGTTTATTTCTAGTCCTGTCCAGTCCAGTCCTGTCTTGTCCTGTCTGGTCTGATCGTTACCTGCTGTGTTACCTGATCTGTGCTTTACCCAGCTGCCTGCCGTGGAGAGTCGCAGAGTGTCCGACGCCTCACCAGTATCCCTGGTCTCACTACGCACCGGTCATCCGGACCTGCCATTTGAGCGACTCACAGTCACTACCAGAGATCTTCTCATTTATGAACTGCCTTTGTTAATCGGCCATGGTGCCTTTGACTTATTTCTATTAAAAGAACTGTTTACCTGCTTTTTCGCCTTTTTGGATTCTCTCTCTCTGCATACTGTGACAGAATAATCCGACCACATGGATACAGCGAATGAGCATCCTTTCCAGACAGCTGTGGAGATCCAGGAGGTCATGCTGGGTAAGCACGAAGAGGAACTCTCCGCTGCTCGCCTTGCCGTCAAAACGTTGGCATCCCAGATGAACGATCTCTCCAGACAGTTCCATCTTCTCCGCACGGACTCTTCTTTCAGCGCTTCGGACGCCCCAGAACCGCATGTGAATAACCCCCCTTGTTATGCGGGTGAGCAAACCGAATGTATGGCATTTCTGACCCAATGTGAGGTTGTTTTCTCGCTCCAGCCCCTCACCTTTGCCAGGGAACGCTCTCGTATCGCCTACATCATCTATCTTCTCAAGGGACAGGCTCGTGAGTGGGGAACGGCCGTGTGGAACGCTAATGCAGACTGCCTAGATCGCTATACCCTTTTTAAAGAAGAGATGTTAAGGGTTTTCGATCGTTCTGTCCATGGCCCTGAAGCTTCCCGTTTATTGTCCACTCTCCGCCAGGGAAGACGGACGGTTGCAGATTTTTCTGTTGAATTCCGCACTCTCTCCACCTCCTGTGGGTGGAATGAGCCTGCGCTTGTGGCGCGTTTCATCGAGGGACTCAACGCCGAGATCAAGGATGAGGTCCTGGCTCGTGAAGTCCCATCTCGTCTCGATCCACTAATTGATCTGGCTCTGCGACGGCGCTCACAACACGCAGCCTTCATCCTTTCCACCACCGCTGGCCACCTCTTCAACCGCTCCTCTGGCTGATCCGGAGCCTATGCAGCTGGGCGGGATTCGAATCTTAGCTGCCGAACGCCAGCGCCGCATCATGAATCGGCTCTGCTTATATTGCGGTTCTGACTCTCACTTCGTTAACACCTGTCAGGTAAAAGCCAAAGCTCACCAGTAGAGAGAGGGTTACTGGTGAGCGCTTCCTCTCTAGACCCTCCGCTGCCTTCACGGACTACTTTTTCTGTTCACCTCCACTGGCCCAATTCCTCCGCCTCTTGTCATGCCCTGATAGACTCTCAAGGATCCCACCACTGTCTTTGCTCTGGATAGACGGATTCTTGCCAGGGTTTCCCGTGCCACTGCTCCATTGACTCTCACCGTTTCCGGTAACCACCATGAGACTATTTCTTTTTTAATTTTTCACTCCCCAATACCCCCGTAGTTTTGGGCCATCCGTGGCTAGTTAAGCATAATCCCCAGATTAACTGGCCTAAGGGCACTATCCTCTCATGGAATCTTTCTTGTCATGTTAAGTGTTTGATGTCTGCTGTTTCTCCCGTGTCATCTGTTTCTGTTTTACAGGAGGAACCAGGTGATTTGTCAGGGGTCCCCGAGGAGTACCTGGATTTGCGAGCGGTCTTCAGTCGTTCCCGGGCCGCTTCTCTTCCTCCGCACCGTCCCTACGATTGTGGCATTGAACTTCTCCCGGGTACTACTCCCCCTCGGGGAAGACTTTATTCTCTCTCCGTTCCGGAGCGTAAAGCTTTAGAGAAGTATCTTTCCGAGTCATTGGACGCTGGTACTATAGTCTCCTCCTCCTCTCCTGCCGGTGCGGGGGTTTTTTTTGTGAAGAAAAAGGATGGCTCTTTGCGTCCCTGCATTGATTACAGAGGTTTAAATGACATAACTGTTAAGAACCGTTACCCTTTACCACTTATGTCATCCGCTTTTGAGATCCTGCAGGGAGCCCAGTTCTTCACAAAATTAGACCTCCGCAATGCTTATCACCTTGTTCGCATTAAGGAAGGAGACGAGTGGAAGACCGCCTTTAATACTCCCCTCGGTCACTTCGAATATCGTGTTTTACCTTTCGGGCTGGTCAACGCCCCCGCCGTCTTTCAAGCCTTGATTAACGACGTTCTCAGAGACATGCTTAATGTCTTTGTTTTCGTTTATCTCGATGATATCTTAATTTTTTCCCCCTCTCTCCAAGTTCATGTGCAACACGTTCGTCAGGTCCTTCAGCGCCTTCTGGAGAACAAATTGTTCGTCAAAGCCGAGAAGTGTTCGTTTCATGTCCAATCCGTCTCTTTTCTCGGCTCCGTTATCTCTGCCCAGGGTATTAGTATGGACCCCGCTAAGGTCCGCGCTGTCACGGAATGGCCCACGCCTGACTCTCGTGTCTCGCTTCAGCGTTTCTGAGGATTCACCAATTTTTATCGACGATTTATTTTAAACTTCAGTCAAGTGGTCACTCCCCTTACCGCACTTACTTCTATCAAGACCCGTTTTTTTTGGAGTGACGCCGCGCAAACTGCTTTTGATCGCCTTAAATCTCTATTCTCTTCCGCACCCATTCTCATCTCTCCTGACGTTTCTAAACAATTTATCGTGGAGGTTGATGCCTCAGAGGTGGGTGTGGGAGCCGTCCTCTCCCAGCGGGTCCCCCGCTGGTGAGAGGATCCATCCTTGCGCGTTCTTTTCACACCGTCTGTCTCCATCCGAGCGCAACTACGACGTGGGAAATCGTGAGCTTCTTGCTATTCGTTTAGTGTTGGGTGAGTGGCGTCACTGGCTGGAGGGGTCCTCGGTTCCGTTCATAGTCTGGACTGACCACCGTAACCTTGAATATATTCGCTCTGCTAAGAGACTTAATGCGCGTCAGGCCCGTTGGTCCCTCTTTTTTACTCGTTTCGATTACACTATCTCCTACCGTCCCGGCTCCAAGAATCAAAAACCCGATGCTCTTTCACGCCAGTTGGCCTCTCCCGAAGTCGAACCCACGGATGAGAGGATTCTTCCTCAAGGATTAGTGGTGGGTGCGGCTGTCTGGGGAATTGAACGTGTCGTTAAGCGCGCCCTGTCTCACTCTATCACGCCTCGTCATTGCCCCAAGGGGTTACTATTTGTTCCTCCTTCTGCTCGTCGCGCTGTCCTCCAGTGGGGCCACTCCTCTAAATTTTTCGGCCATCCGGGTGTTAGAGGTACTATTGCCTCTGTTTTGCAAAGATTCTGGTGGCCTTCTCGAGAACGAGATATTCGTCGCTTTATTGCATCCTGTTCTGTCTGCGCTCAAACGAAGGTCAGCAACAGACCTCCTGCGGGTCTTCTTAGACCCCTACCTGTCCTGTCGCGTCCTTGGGCACAGATAGCGCTCGATTTCATTACAGGGCTTCCTTCTTCTGGAGGAAATACTGTTATCCTTACGGTTGTCGATCGCTTCTCTAAGGCGGCTCGTTTTGTTTCCGCTTCCAAAACTCCCCTCCGCGAGAGAAACTGCTCGATCATATTTTCAAGATTCACGGTCTTCCCGAAAATGTTGTGTCGGATAGGGGTCCACAATTCTCCTCCCTCTTTTGGAAGGAGTTTTGTCGCCTCATCGGAGCCTCTGCCAGCCTCTCCTCCGGTTTCCACCCTCAGACTAACGGCCAGGCAGAACGCGCTAACCAGACCATAGGACGCATTTTACGCAGTCTCGCTTTTCGCAACCCCGCTTCATGGTCCGAGCAACTCCCGTGGGCAGAATATGCTCATAATTCCGCCCCCTCGTCTGCCACCGGGCTGTCGCCGTTTCAATGCTGTCTGGGGTACCAGCCTCCCCGTTTCTCTTCCTCTATTACCGAGTCTAACGTACCTTCAGTCAGGACCTTCATACAACGTTGCAAACGAACTTGGAGAGCGGTGAGATCTGCCCTTTTTAAGTCTCGTTCTATCACTCGCCGAGCCGCTAACAAGCACCGTGTTAAGAGTCCTCGTTATGTCCGCGGTCAAAGAGTGTGGCTTTCCACTCTCAATCTCCCGCTCCAGTTCTCTTCTCGAAAACTGGCTCCCAAATTTATCGGACCGTATCGCGTTATCAAGGTCCTTAGTCCTGTCTCTGTTAAGATCAGATTACCGTCTAATCTTCGTCGTGTCCATCCTGTATTTCACGTCTCCTGTCTCAAGCCCGTAATCCACCCTCCTCCCCGTCCTGTCTCTACCCCCATCCGCGTCGAGGGCTCTCCTGTCTACCGAGTCCGCAGGCTCCTCGATGTTCGTCCCCGTGGACGTGGTCACCAGTTTCTCGTTGACTGGGAGGGGTACGGTCCGGAGGAGAGGAGTTGGATCCCTGCCCGGGACGTCCTGGACCGCTCGCTCATTGACGACTTTTACCGCTCCCGCCAGTCTTCCTCCTCTGGTGCGCCAGGGGGCGCACTTTGAGGGGGGGGTACTGTCATGATCCTGCTTCTCTTCTCTTTATCTGTCTCCATCTGCTGGCCTTTCGCGGCAATTACTTCTCCGCTCTTTCTCATTTACTCATTATTACTCTCTCATCTATCTCAGCTGTTCCTCGTTCTCTCATCGTCACACCTGTTCCCTATCTCCTGTCGTTTGTCTCTCTATTTCTAGCTCCCTCTTTCTCTTCTGCTCTGTCGGATTATTTCCTACCGTCACGTATGTACTGACCATTGAGTTCTCTCTTCTAAGAGGTTTATTTCTAGTCCTGTCCAGTCCAGTCCTGTCTTGTCCTGTCTGGTCTGATCGTTACCTGCTGTGTTACCTGATCTGTGCTTTACCCAGCTGCCTGCCGTGGAGAGTCGCAGAGTGTCCGACGCCTCACCAGTATCCCTGGTCTCACTACGCACCGGTCATCCGGACCTGCCATTTGAGCGACTCACAGTCACTACCAGAGATTTTCTCATTTATGAACTGCCTTTGTTAATCGGCCATGGTGGCTTTTACTTATTTCTATTAAAAGAACTGTTTACCTGCTTTTTCGCCTTTTTGGATTCTCTCTCTCTGCATACTGTGACAGACTTGCTCAATGTCCAATAATCTGATTGGTAACACCTCACGAGTAATAGCCTATCAACACTTGCGAGACGCCATCCACTTTTCAACAGGCCCACCCAAAACTTAAAAAAAAGCTTTTAATATATTCTAATTTTGTCAAGAATTATAAAAAATCGTCAATAAACTCATAATGTGTACTAAAATAGTCAATGTTTAGTTTTAAAAACAATTTTAAAAAGCTGGCTATGTCTATTTTGATGTTTCTGCACAAGTTCAGCAGACAGTGAGATTCGGGTTTGTTCCGATCAGAGCTTGTGAGTGGAGAGCGCATTTCTGAATATTCCGCTCCGCTCGCTCATTCCGCAGGGTCGCTCGCTCAACCCAGAATGGCCTGCTGGTTCGAAAATATGTGGAATAAGGGCTGCCTCCGACTAAATTTTTTTTTTCTAGTCGACTAGTAGTTGTTCATTTAAGCCATTCGTGGACAAATCGCCTCTTTATATTAATTTAATTACTTAAATATGCTATATAGCCTACAGGATAATGAGCGTTATGACCGCACGCATAAAGCTTGCCACAAAGAACCGGTTAAAGTAATTATTATGAATGTGTCTAAATTAACAAAGAGACATTTAATTGTTTATTAATAAACTGGTGTTTTCTGTGTCGCTGCAAAGATGAAGTTGACGATGCGGACTCGCCATGAACGCCAGAGATTAATGCACATTTCATATGGATTACATAATCAGAGAGTAGCCTATTTCTTTTGGTTTTGAATATTTTTGTATAAAAGTAGACATTTCAAGCTTTCTGTAATAGATAGCCCATATTTCTCAAATCTGTGAGGCACAAGCTGAGTTTCGGCGCCCTCCAGTTCACGTGTAATGCAAGTGATTGTGCCTGCGCCTTATTACATTGTCTGCTATATATTTGCTTCTTATTTATTAAATACGGGCAATTGGTTGATAAAACATTGATTAAAATTAAGATACAATTTATACAAAATGAAAATCTTTTAAAAATAATTTTCTACAAAACAAAACTTAATGAAGTGGTCAAAATTATGTTTTACCCAAAACAGCGCCGTTGCTAGGAGGGCGCCAGCGCCTCTGCCTTGCGAGTGGATGATAGCCCTGAAGACGCCTAGCAATGATATACCTTTAGTGGTAGTATACCTTTAGTTGAGTTATACCTTAAGAGTCTTCATAGCACGCTAAGAGACAACGTCAATGAAAAATGCAGCCCAGGTATGATGCGTATGATGCATAATGGAGATTCCAAAGCGCTCTTCTTTGGTCAGAACCACAGAGAGCGATCGCGGATAGGTCCGTCCTATGCACCGAAACTTTTAACTATGCAACAAAATATTTAAAGAGCATCGAGCTATTAAAATCTAGATTACGTATACGCACAGATAATATAACAGTAGGCTACATTAGTCAATATTTTTTTATTAGGTTAAACAGTGATTGGATAACATTTTTAATTGAACGTTTTTAATTTAAGGCTCACCCACAATTGGTCTGGCCCATCCAAAACTGGAATCCTGGCACCGTGCCTGGGCTAAAACAAAGGTTTTTTGATTGCTCACTCACTCTTGAGCGTCTGGCGCGAGTGATTTCAATGTTAAGTCAATGTAAAGACGCGTTTACACGCGTCTAGAGGTCCTGCGGTGCGAATGAGGCACGAATGAGGCGTTACCGCGAATGAGCGGTAGACGCGAATGGGGCGAATTGACCAACACAGATTTATAATGCATCTGTCTTTTCTATCATTTCACTGTAGCTCAGCATCGCGATGTAAAGTTAACGTTATTACTTTAACAGCAGCAGTAAAACTGTTTCTACTGTGATGGTTTAACTTTGCAATCAATCCGTGGTTCAGCAGAGGCTGATATATGACAATAGATGACATTGCGGCTGATTTATCTGATCCTGTCCATTAGCTTTGATCCATGTATGGCTTTTCAGAATGTCACCAAGTACAAATATTTATGTAATATTTCAGCGAAAACTCTAGCTAGCTAGCTGGGAACAATAAAAAGGGTCCAGAGCAGCATATCATCATATTTTACAGGACCGTCACAAAAAAAACCCAACCTAAAACTGCAAATGAGAATGTTACTACAGGTACGATGGACGTCAACTCCCAGCTTCAGCAGAACTCACAGTCCCAGGTTGACTCAAATGAACAAGGACCACGGTGTTGGAAAGATAAACTATTAGAGTAAAAATATTGTGTTAGGCTACTTCATGAGTTAATAAGAAAAAAGATTTTACAATTCCTGCAAATGCAGTGATGAAGTTCATGTTCTCATGATTTATTTTTATGAATAAAAAATTTTCAAAACATCCCCCCGTTTTTTTTTTCACAAATCGCACCCTGATCATCATCATGACAGAACCTGCAGCATCTGATCTGATCTTGATCATTTTGATGCAACAAATTGTCCAGCTTTTTGAATAACTAAAATAATATATTAGTTATGAATATTTAGCCTTCATATAGCTAATTTAGTTAATTATTTGATCCCGTCTCACCTCAGTGTCTTCAGTTGACAGTCTGGATCCTGCAGTAAGTCATTGAGCTGCTTCACTCCTGATTGTCCAGGATCATTTCCTGTGAGATCCAGCTCTATCAGGTGTGAAGGGTTTGATCTCAGAGCTGAAGCCAGAGCTTTATAACCTTCTTCTGTCACACTGCAGTTAGAGAGTCTAGAACAGAGAGGAAAACATTCAGCTGATTAATCAGTTAAACCTGAACAAATATAAATCTGCATGATCGCTCTTCCAGTCGCCTCTACAATAAGGAAGCCCCTCTTTCTGGTGGTCTACGGCACATTCAGTGGTGTTTCACTGGCGTATTGCATGGATAAGTGCAGTGATTCCCCCCTGGGCACTTCAGCATAAAGAGCAGTTTCCTAAAAGAGCAAAATTGATGTTGAGCGTCTTTTTAAAGATGCCTTTCCGTCTGTGTGTTTCTGGATGCAGTTGTTCCCTGTCCTCATCTGATGGCCACGATCTCACATGTCTGGGCCAAGAGTGTGCTGAGATAGTGTTTGTGGATGGTTCATGTCCTCACTGTGAGAACAGGACCATGTTGTCCCTGCGGTCGTGACTGTCCTTCCTCGTGAAGTCTAGAGTCTTTCTGCTGTTACCAAGCACTGCCTCTGCACAAAGCAGAGCCGCCAATATGGTTAACACTGTAGGAGACCTGAGTCACATCAGAACAACCTTCATCTGTCATATCACAGGAGCTTAAATTACATTAGCAGAGAGAGAGAGCAGAAAATAAGACAGAAGAAAATAAAACTCTTTATTCTGTAAAGTCACATCATCTTCATAAGCAAATAAAACAGACAGAGGAAGAGAGATCATCATCTTTATTTCACCAGATCACAAAATACTAAGTTTGCACAAATACAATGTGAAAGTGTTTTAGTTTAAACTGTTGAAGTGATTTTAAGCATTTTGATTCTTGTATGTGAATGTGACTGACCTCAATCTCTCCAGTTTACAGTGTGAATCCTTCAGTATGTCACATAAGTGCTTCACTCCTGTGTTTCCTAGTTCATTCCCGCTCAGGTTCAGCTCTCTCAGGTGTGACGGGTTTGATTTCAGAGCTGAAGTCAGGATGAGACTCTGTTTCTTTGTAATACTGCATCTATTCAGACTGAAGACAGAAAGAGAAAATTACTCAGATCTATGATGATCAACTAACGTGTTTAGCTTCATCCAGCAGACTTTTGCTTACAAATAAACATGGATATCAAGGTAAAGGTAACATGGAGAAAGACTACACATTGTTCATTTAAATATACTACCAACATTCTAACAATAAAAAGGTTGAAAGCGTTGATCTATTATGCTAGTATACACATATATAGAATTTTCATGAAAAGTTATCTTTTTAAACATTTATATGTTTAAATGATAAAATGCAGCACTTCTTTCCCCCCAAAATGCCCCTCACCTTCTGTATGCTATATTGCACAATACTGAATGCTCAGGTAAATAGTAAGTAGTAAACAAACTGTGTAAATCATTACTAATAAATGATAGAAACAAACCGAAAGCATGTAGCTATTGGCCTTTTGCTGTAGAGATTTTCCATTTACTACATACAGTAGGCACTCTCATTCCATGTATGGGGCACATATATATTATTCATATGGCACACAAAGCCGGCATTCCCATCAGCTTGCGATAGACTATGCATAATAGCCCCTCTGCCCCGTGTCAGGTGTCACACACGAGCAGCGCGGGCGCGGGCGCGGCCAGATCTGCCTCGCGCGCGCCGAGTGTGCACAACTCGGACTACTGTCATTGTCATTGCGACTCCCCACCCTGCCTCCACGTTACCCCCTAACTGTCCTATGAATACTTTGACCTCGTCTAACATACCCAGTGGCATTAGACAAAGCCTCCACCACAATACTGTCGGCGCGATTGCGGAGAGGCACACGGTCAAAAGACAAAGCTGGCTAGCGCGGTAAAAATCTCCCGCCTCGTTCCCCACAACACTAACACACCTGCTAACTTCGTGATGAACACTCCGACCCCGGGAAACATTGTTCCCAACACTGACATTGGGCAAAGGTTTCACCGTTTGTGCTTGGTGTAGGGCTACTTTCACTTTCAGAATCACCGTCATCATCAGAGTCCGCGAATAGAAGACCCACATCAGCTTTATTGATGCCATTAAATAATATAATATTTATATTTATATTTATATAACATAAATAATAATAATAATAATAATAATAATAATCTAATGCAAATACTCGCTGCACGTTGACAACATTGCTCTGATAAAATGGCTCACTCGCACACTAGCTCCGCTTTTGTTTGCACTGAATGCGCTCTAGCTCTAAGATTTTGTATAGAAGCATGACTTTTTTTTTAGTCTGGGATGAAGTATGACTTGTCTGCAATCTAGTGGAGGGGAGGTCGAACGAAATTTGACACCCTATTTGACAAAATCGGCCGTTTTATTCAGTGCCGCGTCTTGTCGAGTAAACTCGACCGTGGCGCCTAGAGGGTTAATATTTAAGGTTCTTTAATGTCAATGTTACCCTTGGTTTGCTCACTGGCTCAAATGTGTTTGTGTCGGTTGTTTTCAGACACATTGTCTACTTGCTAAAACTTTACAGTAAGGTTTCATTTGTTAACATTAACTATATTAGTTAACCTGTTAACCGTTGCCAGAGCGCGGGCGCACTGAAGCGGTTTTTTTTATAAATAGTTCAAAGTTACTATCAGATTTAATGTTATACCTTGACAAACTATACATCATTACAAAGATATAAGACTCAAGTTTCAGAATTTGACCACTATTGTATTCTGAGAAACTTATAGCGACAGTTATTTCTTAATTTGTGTCAGGAGTTATGAAATGAAAAAATGAGTCGATACCTTTGATATGAATTATGCGCGTCAGCCGCTTTCATTCATAAAAAAACTCCCGTGCCGTCGTCATGACAGCGATACACAAAACAACGTCCTTCCGGGCTTTTAGCTAAAAAATGTGCAGATTTGGAGAAATATTGATATATTCTCATAGGTTTACATCAGATTTCTATAGACAGGAATAATATTTATTGAATTTATACCCAAATGCGTCGATGTAATCATTATGAGCGTTTGTATACTCTGTTAATGCGTTTTCAATTCATACCAATAGCATGAGGGCGCCCTCGCCGCCCTGTGCACAGTATTAGAACATGAAGAAGTGCCATAATCATGTGACAATCCAGGAAGCCTCGAACACACACACAGCTAACAACAGATCGCGCTGTAACATGGAGAAACAGTCGTTTTGAAGACAATAAACATGTTTGCTATGATATTTGAGTTACCTGTGTTTTTCAATCCATGCCAGGTATTTCCATAATAGTAGATTATATTTATAATGTAATGCTAATCTATATAGACTATCATTGTGCAGAACAGTATACAATAGTATATTTTCTGTCTGATTTTTTTATCTGAAGCCAAATTAGATCACAGAAAATTATTTAAAATACTCGATTTGCTTTATAAAGTAAGTTTATAAGCACAAACATGGTTTTAATCTCATAAATTGTCGTGTATTGATGGTGTGCTAAGCTAACATGCTAGCTAGCCCTAGGTGCACCTGCCACCTAGAAGTTATATTTTTATTATTTTTTGAACGCTTACTGAAATGTTTCTTTATTCAAGAAATGCATTTAAAACAGTTTAGAATGTAAGGGTGAACTTTGAGAAAATAAATTAGTGACTGAAACCATATGAATAGCATGTGAATAGCCAGTCGTTAGTAACTAATGCAGACAAAAGAAATGCATATTTAGAGCCATAACCTGGCTGGAGAGGTGTGAATGTGTGCAGGGGGAGACTGAGACTGAATGGGGCTCGTTTGCACCACAAAACAATAAAGACAATATACTGCATAGATGGTAAGAAGATGACACTAAATATCAGTAGCATTTTAGCATCAAATCAAAATAAAGTCACATGACATGGTCTTGAAAAACATTTCACTAAATACAGAGTTTTGGACTTATTATCTTAAGATTTTAAACATAAAATGTTTAGACATGTGGCATTAGCTGTAGTGCATTTCTAGACTGCTCCAGGGCCAACTTCAATTTTATTTTCATGAGGATGTTTCATAAAAAATAATTTCTAATAACTTTACAAAACTTTGAAGCTATTTATAACAATTTTTGTCATTATGACAATAATTAATTCTACATTACAATAAACTGCCAGGTGTCAGCTTTCAAATGAGATCATACTTGTGCTTTTAGTACAAAGGGTTCATGAACTGTATCTGTTTCAGTTTGGGTATGTCATTTCTTGGGATTTTTCAAAAGTGGGGTTGCAGCTTAACAGGTTAACATGAACCAATGATGGACAATACTATACAGCATTTTATAACCTCAAGTTTAAACATTTACTAATACATTTTTAAATACAAAGGTTTTCTGTTAACATTAGCAAATCTCCTGTGAACTAACATGAACAAAGAATAATTGTATAAACTAACATGATCAGATTAAGGAATAAAAGTATTTCCTTAAGCAGAAGACAATCAAACAAGTTTTGTAAAAGGTAGTTAATCTGCTTTAGTGCTGCACCGTGAGGCAGTGTCAGTGTATTTTATGGATGGCTCAGCTAAACAGGCCAATAAGAGATTATTAACTACTATTACTCCTTTTAATTATACTAATGTCTAATTAAAACGTCTACAAATGTATAAAACTGATCAGCGATCAGGTAAAACCCACAAACCCTTGTTCAATCTCAGTGAATCTGCATGATTTATGGATTCACAGAGATCATCACCCCCCAGTGGGGAACCATTGACATTTCTAAACGTTTTGAAACAGCTATGACGTAACAAAGCCTCTTTACTGAAATCACGTGATTTTGGCAGTTTGATACACACTCCGAACCACTGATTCAAAACAAAAGATTCATAAAGGTTTCATAGCTTCATGAAGTGTGTTTCGAAAGCGCCCATCACTAGCGTTCAGTCAACTTACCTTCAGTGGATCTTATTACAGCCAGATACTTATCACAGACTTTTAAAATGCACTTATTTAAATTTTTACCAGTTACAGTATATGCTGCACCAAAATTAGATATTTGTGAAATACAAAGATTAAATTGAAAGCAGTTATGAACAGTTCTAATCCTGATGTCAGAAAAAAAAACACATTGTTCTGCCTGTACAGCAGGGGTGTCAAATTCAAAGGGCCATGCTGAGGGTTGTGAATAAAATCAGGGGCCAGACATATATTTAGAGGATTTTTCATCAATTGAAATATAAATATATTAGTAACATTATATATATAAAAAAAAAACCCTCTCAATTCATCTTTCGTTTCGAAATGCCTTCTTAGATTACATTCTTTGAAAACCGCTAGTGACTCTTGACAGATGAGACACATTGGCATTTATTTGTATTCACAGAATAAATATTCGGTTTCCCATCTTGCTTGGAATTGTCGATAGCCCATTTGCAGTCCACTTTTCTTTTCTTTTTTAGCCATTATGCTAGCTTGTTTAAAGTCACATAGCATTCAGGCTACGCTGTTTACAGTTATAACACAGGCTTTTGAATGCTTGAATATGATTGGTTGACGAACGTTCTTTGGTGCGCATTTTCAATGAAACGTTCTTTGGTGCACATTTTCAATGAAACACACCAGCCAGTTATTTCAAAGGTCCTTACAGCCAACAACAGCAAAATAACCAAAACTCACAGCAATGTGACCAAGCAAATCAATATAGCCTAGTAAACAGGATAAAAAAGACAATGAAGAGTTTGGTTCCAAAACGCAATAAACGCCATTTTTTTTTAATAACTGAGAACCTTCAAAATTCAATTTTGTATCTGGTCGGTACTGAAAAGTCACTTTTTAATTTGACGTAAAATGCAATATCCGCCGTGTTATTATGTCACGTTTTCTCCCTTTCTTTCCAAACCGCGACAAACGCCAGTCTCCTTTCTCTGCAGAATGCAATAAATGCGTTCAACCAATCACAGCACACCATTCCACACATTAGAGTAACAGTACCAAACAGTAACGGCGGCGCTTTGAATACACCTGGCTTCCTAGTTTTCCGTATATACTTTGTACTTTTTGATCAACAAACAGACAATAAAAGAATACATTTGACGTCATTGATGAACCTGTAGTGGTTTCTGTGGTAGGGAAGAATTGTAAGCCATCGAAATCTAATCATTTACGTGAGGAGATTAAGAAGATGAGGCACTCAGGAGGAGTAAAAATGCTGTTGCTTGTTCTCACACGACAGCATCAAACTTCTTTCACGCTGACACATTGACCCCAGGGAATCTTTTGAAAAACTTTCAATTGTTTTAAGTCAACGGAAACCGAGCAGGACCAAGCCATTTTACAGCTGATCGCCATCCAAAAAGTTCCTAATCCGCACTCTCAGATTTGTAAACTGTGCCTTCAGTTTTTGCAATCTGTACCCACAAATTCATTAACCGTGCCCACGCTTTCACAATCCGTTCCCACGGGTTTGTAAACTGTACTCATGGATCTGTGGCCCCCTTCAACCAGGCCACCTAGGTGCTGGATGCATTGCATTGTGTTTAAACTGAATTTTTTTTAAATGATAATTGAATTTTCTAAAAAAAAAAGTGTTTATTTGTGTAAACTCACAACAAGAAAGCGTTGTGCTTTTGTAAAATAAAATAAAACAATCAGGCGCTCTTTCATGATCTCCATGAACTGGAGCGCGTCTCAAAAATGAACTGAAACAAAATATAGCCTACCTATATAAAACTTGAAATGTCCACTTGTAAATGAACTAGGGATGTTAACCGATGACCGTTTGACCGATGGTTGACCATATCAACGTTAACCGATCAAAGCTGTCGGTAGTCGGTTAAAAAAAAAGAAAAGTGATCTCTAAATTAGGCTATTATAGACAGTGGACTAAAGGCTACTACAGTTAGCCATCTCATTCCAATATCTTTTTGTGTGAAGTGAACAAATCCCTCACACTCAATTTTTCATAACTCGCCTGTTTTACTTAATAAACCAATGAAAACATTTGGCGCGAGGTCACAGCGTTTGGGTTCGCGCGCTCACAAGGTTTGTGAAAAGTAAAGGCTACAGGCTAAAACACTTGAGGTTAGAGCCAGGGCAGACGATGAAGCGTGCAAAGAAAAGTAGTGTGTGGGACCATTTCAACAAAAAGAATGACAAGATGTAAGTTGCAACTTGTGTGATCCAGTGCTATCATCATCTTTCTTTATTATTGTTGTTAGCACTAACTTTTACCTCAAACTAAAGCGGCGTCTCTTCGGAGCTGTCATTTTCTTAAATGAGCAATGTTTCAAATGAGCTTCTAACGCTAGACAAATGCCTTTATTTTCAACGCGATCACCTTGTACCCAAACCATTTCGAAACTAAGGAGCCATTTGTCCTCCAATTACATACAAGCTCCTCGGCGCCGCGTTTGCGGGACTCGTGTTTGCGGGACTCGTGTTTCGCGCTGTAGGGGATTTAAAAAAAGTTAGGTGAGTTGAAGGGCGGTGCCGGGGCAGTGTGTGTGTGTGAGCAGGAGGCAGAGCGGCAGAGAGATGCGACAGAGTTGCAAAATTGCAGGCGCGGCTCGAAATGGCTGTTATTTCAAATAGTGTAGTAGCATATTTTAAACTAATCGGTTAACCGGTTTCAACCGGTTAATGAGGCTCGGTGGTCGGTCAAGAAAATTTTTCGTTTTCGCCATCCCTAAAATGAACAAATTTGAATCGAAAGCAAATATCGTCTGATTATGTAATCTGAATGAAAGGTGCATTTCTCTCTAATGGCGCATCCGCTTTACAGCGGAGATAGAGTTGTTTGCAGCCGACACTGATTGAGAAAATACTAGTTTATTAATAAAAAATTAAAATGCCTCATTATTTTTTCAGACACATTTATTATCATTAGCCTATAAGTCACCTCTCTGTATGGTTCCAGAGACACGGCTCTTCTCATTCAGCATCAGCACGGTGGTAAAAATATAATTTCCGAGTTATACTGGCCTTAGAAAACCATTAAAATCGACCTTATTTCCATATTAATTTGTGAATATTTTAAATGTTTAATAAATGAGCAAAAAGTCATAAACAAAAATGTGAAAATACGTCAATAGTTGTTTTTTTCCGCAGCATTTGGTGTGTAGTTCAAATTCAAATTTTGGTGTTAAATTTTGGATTTTAAAAGTACAACAACCGTTCATTTTTCGTTTTTCGATTACTGGTTAAAAAAGGAAAAACAAATGGACACAAAAGTACACAGATCTGATTCAATGGATTAATTGCATTTTGGAAAAAAAATGTCATGGATTTATTGCATTTTGGAGGAAAAAAAAATCTGTTTTTATAATAAGTCTTTGAAAGTCAAAATCTGGATATTACATTTTTTATGTTATTATAACCTAATAATTCTATGTGAAAATTTGAAACAGAAAATAGTGGTTTTCATCTTGCCACTTTCTGTCAGAACTGGGGATAGAACTCTGGTCTCTGGCGTGAAAGTCTTAGATACTACCACTGGGACACAGGAGGGGTTTGAACCCAGTAGTCAGACGCTCTCTTAGATTGAATAAAAAAATAGTTTATTAACAAAAAAAGAAAAGGGCACAAAAAAACCCCTTTCTTCCAGTCAATCACAAAAACAGAAACTCAGGAAAAGGATCCAATAACAGCAAAATATTAACTCTGGAAACAATCCAAAATACACAAAAATAAAGCTTCTTGAGACAAGAGCAAACTTATGGCAGTCACAGGCTTAGGAACAACAATAACCAAGCAAGGATGCAGAGAAACAGACCAGCTTAAATACACCACACAAAATGAGACACAGGTGAAAACAATAATTACCAAAAGGCACATGTGTAGACATGAGTTTTAGGAAGACCTCTAGTGGCCAAAAATAAAACATTACAAGGCAAAATCTCTGACAGGACCCCCTCCTCTAGGAACGGCTCCTGACGTTCCCTCCAGGGCGACTAGACTTGGAAGCATGAAATTCTCGAATTAGTTTCGGGTCTAAAATGTCCCTGGCAGGGACCCAGGAGCGCTCCTCAGGACCATAGCCCTCCCAGTCCACAAGATACTGCCGGAACCCACGTACTTGACGGACATCCAGTATTCGGTGGATTGTGTAAGCTGGCTGGCCACCAATGATATGAGGAGGGGGAGGTTTACCTGTCGCAAGAAAAGGAGAAGACAAAACTGGTTTTAACAGAGAGACATGAAAAGTGGGATTTATCTTTAAAGACTTAGGTAAGTATAACCAATAAGTAACTGGGTTAACTTTCCTGGCAATCTTGAAGGGGCCGATGAACCTCTGAGAAAGTTTACGAGATTCCACCCGCAAGGGAATGGCCGGGGCGCAGAGTTGGGGCAGGTCTGCGTCTGCGATTAGCCTGGTGCTGGTACTGCTGGGAGACTTTAAGGAGTTTGAGTCTGACCTTCTTCCATGTCTTACAGCAGCGCTTGATGAACTGTTGCACGGAGGGAACTGCAACGTCCACTTCTTGTTCAGGGAATAGAGGAGGAGTATACCCAAACTGGCACTCAAAAGGGGACATACCCGTAGCAGAGGAGCGAAGGGAGTTGTGCGCGTATTCTGCCCACATGATGAAGGAAGACCAAGAGGATGGGTTGTTAGCCGACATACACCTCAAGGTAGTCTCCAGATCTTGGTTCAGCCTCTCAGTTTACCCACTGGACTCCGGGTGGAACCCGGAAGATAGACTCACTGTAGGCGCCAGAGATTGACAAAATGCCCGCCAGAACCGGGAGGAAAATTGGGGCCCTCGGTCAGAGACAATGTCTTGTGGGATGCCAAAGACGCGAAAGACATGGTTGACAATCAATTCAGCAGTCTCCTTTGCGGTAGGTAGTTTGGGCAAGGGAATAAATCGGGCAGCCTTGGAGAATCTATCCACTATGACCATGATGGTGGTGTTGCCCTGTGATAGTGGAAGTCCAGTAATAAAATCCATGGAAAGATGAGACCAGGGTCTGTGTGGTATGGAAAGAGGGTGCAGTAGCCCCTGGGGTGAACGATGAGAGACTTTACCTTGGTTGCACGTGGGACAGGCATTTACAAATGTTGTGACATCCTCCTTGATAGTTGGCCACCAAAACCGTCTCTGGAGAAACTCAAGAGTCCGAGAAGTGCCAGAGTGACAGGTGAGGAGTGACCCCACTGGAGGACCTGGGAGTGGACAGCTTTCGGGACAAACAAACAGTTGGTTGGCCCTCCTCCTGGGTCAGGTTCTCGGGTCTGGGCTTGCTTTACAGTATTTTCCAGCTCCCACCTGATATGAGCTATTATCTTGGAACTGGGGATAATCAGCGTAATGGAATCTTCATGAGGAGTGTTTACATATACTTGGGACAATGCATCAGGTTTAATGTTCTTGGAGCCAGGGCGGAAGGACAAGATGAACTGGAATCTGTTGAAGAATAAGGACCAACGTGCCTGGCGGGGGTTGAGTCGCTTAGCTTGCTGAATGTATTCTAAGTTCTTGTGGTCTGTAAGCACTTGAAATGGGTGTTTGGCCCCCTCAAGCCAATGCCTCCACTCTTCAAGCGCTAGCTTAACTGCCAGTAGCTCTCGATCCCCCACATGATAGTTACTCTCAGTCGGTGTAAGGCGGTGGGAAAGGAATGCACAAGGGTGCAGCTTGTTGTCCTCCCCCCTTTGGGACAGTACAGCTCCAACCCCAACATCCGAGGCATCAACCTCCACAATGAATGGAATATCTGGGTTGGGTAGAATAAGAACAGGTGCAGAGGTGAAACAGTGTTTGAGTTTGTTGAAGGCCAACTCTGCTTTAGGCCCCCAACAAAAGCTGGCTGTGTTTCCCTTAGTGAGGGCAGATAAAGGAGCCGCTACAGTACTAAAGTTCAGAATGAACTTGCGATAAAAATTGGCAAAGCCAAGAAAACGCTGTACCTCTTTTACTGACGAGGGGGTAGGCCAATCCACAACTGCTTGAACCTTTTGAGGGTCCATATGTATCTGGCCAGGTTGAATGATGAACCCCAGGAACTGGACCTTGGTCACATGAAACTCACATTTCTCAGGTTTGACATAAAGATGGTTGTCCAGAAGGCGTCTGAGAACCTTACTGACGTGCTTCACATGCTCTTGGAGGGAACTCGAGAAGATTAGTATATCATCTAAGTAGACAAAAACAAATTGGTTGAGCATGTCTCTGAGAACATCATTAATGAGAGCTTGAAAGACTGCAGGAGCATTAGTGAGACCGAAAGGCATAACTAGGTATTCAAAGTGTCCAGTGGGCGTGTTGAAGGCAGTCTTTCACTCATCTCCTTGTCTGATGCGCACAAGATGATAGGCATTGCGCAAGTCAAGCTTAGTGAAGATGTTGGCTTCCTGCAGAATTTCGAAGGCAGTGCCCATTAACGGCAAGGGATAACGATTTCGAACAGTGATCTTATTAAGGCCCCTGTAATCAATACATGGCCGAAGTCCGCCATCCTTTTTCCCAACAAAGAAGAATCCAGCTCCAGCAGGGGAAGTGGATGGATGGATGATTCCTACTGAAAGGGATTCGTCAATGTACTTGTCCATTGCAGTTCGTTCAGGGGAAGACAAAGAGAATATACAACCTCTGGGGGGACAGGTTCCAGGGAGTAGCTCAATGATGCAGTCAGAGGAGCGGTGTGGAGGTAAAGAAGTGGCTTTCCTCTTGCTGAACACTGCCTTGAGGTGGTGATACTGAGGAGGTACTTGAGACAGCTCTAAGGGTTCCTGAGACTCGAGAACAGGATCAGGGGAATTCTGGGCCAAGCATGTAGTCTGACAGGTGGAACCCCAACTGAGGACTGTGCCAGAGGACCAATCAAAATGTGGGTTATGCTGGAGGAGCCAGGGGTGACCGAGGATAACAGGAAACTCTGGAGACTGAATTATGTGAAAGCGCATTCTCTCCTGGTGCTGGTAAATGAAAAGACAAAGGGGAGAGGTGATGTGGGTAACTCTCCCAGGAGCTAACGGTCTTCCATCTAAGGCTGTTACAGTTAGGGGGGCAGGAAGGGAATTAGTTGGGATCAGGAGGCTCTTGGCAAGGGAAATATCCATAAAATTCCCGGCCACGCCAGAATCAATCAAGGCCTGGAGTTGATGTTTCTTGTCTCCCCAAGTGAGTGTGATGGGAAGGGACAACCCAGCGTTGGAAGGTGAAGCAGTGCGTGTTACTCCCGTTACAGTCCTTCCTTGCCTGTGCGGAACTTGGCGTTTCCCGAGAGCTCTGGACAAGCAGAGCGAAAATGACCCTGCATTCCACAATATAGACAACAGCGCTCTCTGAAGCGACGGTCACGCTCTGAAGGAGACAGTCGAGCCCTACCCAACTGCATGGGCTCTGGAGAATCTTGGGGCACTGTTAGCATTGGGAAAGGAGCTGGGCTGGCAGACAGTGTGGGAACAGACTGGCGATGCAGGTTTCTTTCCCTCAGGCGATTATCTAGCTTGATTGCTTGATCGATAAGAGAAGCCTCGAGATCACTGGCAGGTTCTCTGATAGCCAGGTCATCCTTGATTGCCTCAGATAGACCGTTCAGGAAACTCACCATGAGGGCCTCATCGTTCCAACCACTCCCAGCCACAACTGTCCGAAACTGTATGGCATATTCAGCGGCACTGCCATTACCTTGTCGAAGGGTGAGAAGTCTCTTAGAGGCTTGCCGAGCGCCAAGAGGGTGGTCGAAGACTCTTTTGAACTCCTCTTTGAACATAGAATAACTTGAACAGCAGGGTGCCTGTGCCTTCCAGACTGCTGTTGCCCAGGAGAGAGCCTTACCAGAAAGGAGGGTGATAACATACGCGATCTTGGCCCAATCTGAGGGGAAGGAAGATGGCTGTAGTTCAAATGTGAGAGAGCATTGAGTCAGGAATCCATCACATGCACTGGAATCACTCAAGAAACGTTGCGGTGGAGGTAGGCGAGGTTCAGCCAAAGGAGAAAACATTTGAGACCCCGGAAGGGGTACAGAGGCAGCAGAAGAAGCAGCAGCTGGAGTGGAGGGCAGCCGGTCAAAGATCTGACGAATAGAAGTCATGAGGTCGGTCAGCACCTGTGAGTGTTTAGTCATCAAAGTCTCCTGCTGAGCTAGGGCTGTCTCATGGCGCTGAACTGTGGACTCATGCTGAGCAACTGTGGCAAAGAGTTCTTGAGGGACGCTTGAGGCGTCTCTGGGTTCATTATGTGGCTTGGTTATTCTGTCAGAGCTGGGGATAGAACTCGGGTCTCTGGCGTGAAAGTCTTAGATACTACCACTGGGCCACAGGAGGGGTTTGAACCCAATAGTCAGACGCTCTCTTAAATTGAATCAAAAAGTAGTTTATTAACAACAAAAGAAAAGGGCACAAAAAAAACCCTTTCTTCCAGTCAATCACAAAAACAGAAACTCAGGAAAAGGATCCAATAACAGCAAAATATTAACTCTGGAAACAATCCAAAATACACAAAAATAAAGCTTCTTGAGACAAGAGCAAACTTACGGCAGACAGGCTTAGGAACAACAATAACCAAGCAAGGATGCAGAGAAACAGACCAGCTTAAATACACCACACAAAACGAGACACAGGTGAAAACAATAACACAGATTACCAAAAGGCACATGTGTAGACATGAGTTTTAGGAGGACCTCTAGTGGCCAAAAATAAAACATTACAAGGCAAAATCTCTGACACTTTCTTGGTAAAGAAAACACATTTTTTACTCAAATTAATCAAAATGTATTTACTGCGTTTTGCAACCAAACTCTTCATTCAATGTTTTTGCTACAAAATTACGTTTTATTATGCATAGACAGCACATGCTCTCTCTACCATCTAAACGCACACATATGGACACACACTCGCACAGTGTTGTCAGCGATGCTCTGAAGATTTTATCAGTAAAATAATTTAACAACTTAAAAGCTACAAGACATTTATCCTGGAGTGGATATACTTAGTCTCATTATAGGAGAACCGCTGCTCCCGAACACTGTTGAAGACACTTATCTAACAGTCACTTATCGAACACTTATCTCTATATCTCTCTCTCTCTCTCTCTCTCTCTCTCTCTCTCTGTCTATAACAGCATTAATCAGCTAATAATTCAGTGGCTCATTGTCAATTATTCCTTACTTATTGCCGTATTCTCTGATAAAATTAGAGACTTGAGTGAAGCGTGACAGCACCACCTGCGTCTTCATGTTGTAATTATCACAGACGTATATTTTAACAGTGGACAGGCCACTTTAAATTAATCACCAGAATTTGTTGGCGGGCCTGATTAAAAGTCGTGGCGGGCCGTGTTTGGCCGGTGGGCCTTGTTATTGACACATGTGCTCTACAGTAACTGAAATAATTATTGACCCATGATCAAACTGTCTGTCTGGAAATATTATCATCAGCTAACATTACAACTAATAGTAAAGTAAAATTATAAATAAATGAGCAATACTCACGTCAGTGTGTTGAGTTGACAGTGTTTATCCTGCAGTAGAGCAGCGATCTGATTCACTCGTGTGTCTCCTAGTTCATGTTCTCTCAGATTCAGCTCTCTCTGGAGTAACGGGTTTTTACCCACAACTCTATTCACATACTGACAAGCTTGCTCTGCAGCAGGACTCAAAAACCTGCAGAAGAGGCAATTCAGTTCTCAACTAAATGTCCATCTTATTATATAACTAAAATAATATATTAGTTGTTGTGAATATTTTGCCTGCATATAGCTAATTTAGTTAATTATTTGATCCCGTCTCACCTCAGTGTCTTCAGTTGACAGTCTGGATCCAGCAGTAAATCATTGAGCTGCTTCACTCCTGATTGTCCAGGATCATTTCCTGTGAGATCCAGCTCTATCAGGTGTGAAGGGTTTGATCTCAGAGCTGAAGCCAGAGCTTTATAACCTTCTTCTGTCACACTGCAGTTAGAGAGTCTAGAACAGAGAGGAAAACACTCAGCTGATTAATCAGTTAAACCTGAACAATATAAATCTGAATGATCGCTTTTCCAGTCGCCTCTACAATAAGGAAGCCCCTCTTTCTGGTGGTCTACGCGGCACATGTTGCCTTGGCTTTTGGCTTGCTTAGTTGGGGACATTTAATATTCAACAATATTATTGATCTGCCTTACTTATAGGGTGGATGATGGCACAATTTTCTTCTAGAAACAAACTTTGTTTTATTATTTACATGTTTTCACTGTGAAGCTGCTTTGATACAATGTGTATGTAAAAAGTGCTATATAAATAAAGGTGACTTGACTTGACATTCAGTGGTGTTTCACTGGCATGCTGCATGGATAAGTGAAGCAATTCCACCCGGACACTTCAGCATAAAGAGCAGTTTCCCTAAAAGAGCAAAATTGATGTTGAGCGTCTTTTTAGAGATGCCTTTCCGTCCGTGTGTTTCTGGATGCAGTTGTTCTCTGTCCTCATCTGATGGCCACGATCTCACATGTCTGGGCCAAGAGTGTGCTGAGATAGTGTTAGTGGATGGTTCATGTCCTCACTGTGAGAACAGGACCATGTTGACACTGCGGTCTGGACTGTCCTTCCTGGCGAAGGCTAGAGTCTCTCTGCTGTTACCCAGCACTGCCTCTGCACAAAGCAGAGCCACCAATATGGTTAACACTGTAGGAGACCTGAGGTTCACAGTGGGAGTGTTCACACCGGGTGATGGTGCGGGGTGTTTGCTTTTCGAATCAACAATGGAGTTTAAAAATATGACCGATGGACCGACGATGAGGTTCAGGCTTTATCAAGCTAAGATGAGTAGGACGAAATCCAGAGGGAACTGGAAAGTCACACACAGTCCTACGTCACCGGACTAATTTGCCTAATATTCATGGTATTTTAGACTGCGATGGAAACACAGACAGCAACAGGTCTGGGGGAAAAAGATCCTGGGACAGATTGGGTAACACTTTATTTTACCGTGTCCGTGTTACAGAGTAATTACTTAATTAATTACTTAGTAGTAGACGTTGTAATAACATGTAACAAAATGTAATTAACATGTAACTAAGTTATGGAACAGCCTGTACTTACAGATTGTAATTATGCACATGTAATAGGCAGCTACTGTTACACATATGTAACAAGCCTAGTTGGTTACATACGTGTTACAGACTTGGTACAGTGTAATTATATAAGAAAGTACTTAGTACTACACAATGTAACACAAGTACTTGGGCTACAAAGGTCGGGAAAAGCCTGCAGTTACACATGGTAATTTTGTACTTTCTGTAGCATTACACATATGTAACATAAAATAAAGTGTATCAAGATTGTACTTAAGTGCACTTCATGTGTATCTCCATACCTTATCCATCTTAATTAACCCACTAGTTCACAGCTTAAATACATGCAGTAGCTTCCTAATTACATTGCAATTACATAATATTACACAGGGATAAGCTACGTAAAATAAAGTGTATCAAGATTGTACTTAAGTGTACTTCATGTGTATCTATAAACCTTATCCATCTTGGCTTGTTACATATGTGTAACAGTAGCTGCCTATTACATGTGCGTAATTACAATCTGTAAGTACAGGCTGTTCCATAACTTAGTTACATGTTAATTACATTTTATTACATGTTATTACAACGTCTACTACTAAGTAATTAATTAAGTAATTACTCTGTAACACGGACACCGTAAAATAAAGTGTTACCACAGATTGTTCTGGGTAATTTTGGTGGAAACGCGGCTTTAGATGATCATCTTATTGAAGAGCTACAGCAGCATTTAGTTTCCAATAGTCTGTTTTGAAACCCAGTCACACTAGTTCTGTGTGCTGGAAGACACTGTTTCTTCTCTTTCATTTTAACTATTTATTTGACATCTCTCTTCTTTATTCTCTGTTGAAAAGGACGATTTCTGCATGTATACAATCACTACATTGTATCAAATGCTGGAAATTAAACAATTACTAATTATATAAAAAACACAAAAATGTGAGCAATAGGGAAAACCCAGAAAGTGCACTGCTATAAACAATGAAACATAAGCCCTGCTGTCTTCAAATAAATAAACTTCAGTCACACTGTAATTGCTGTACAGTATAATGATACTAACTGTAGTTTCTCCAGCTTGAATTGTGGGTTCATCAGTAGATCACTGAGGTTTTTCACTCCAGAGTCTCCTAGTGTATTCCCGCTCAGGTCCAGCTCTCTCAGGTGTGACGGGTTTGATTTCAGAGCTGAAGTCACATCAGAACAACCTTCATCTCTCATATCACAGGAGCTTAAACTACATTAGCAGAGAGAGAGAAGAAAATAAGACACAAGAAAAGAAAACTCTTTATTCTGTAAACAGACAGAGGAAGAGAGATCATCATCTTTATTTCACAAGATCACAAAATTCTAAGTTTGCACAAATACAGTGTTAAAGTGTTTCAGTTTAAACTGTTGAAGTGATTTTAAGCATTTCGATTCTTGTATGTGAATGTGACTGACCTCAATCTCTCCAGTTTACATTGTGAATCCTTCAGTACGGCACATAAGTGCTTCAATCCAGAGTCTCCTAGTTTATTCCCGCTCAGGTTCAGCTCTCTCAGGTGTGACGGGTTTGATTTCAGAGCTGAAGTCAGGATGAGACTCTGTTTCTCTGTAATACTGCATCTATTCAGACTGAAGACAGAAAGAGAAAATTACTCAGATCTATGATGATAAACTAATGTGTTTAGCTGCATCCAGCAGACTTTTGCTGACAAATAAACATGGATATCAAGGTAAAGGTAACATGGAGAAAGACTACACATTGTTCATTCAAATATTCTACATACATTGTAACAATAAAAAGGTTAAAAGCGTTGATCTATTTATGTTAGTATACACATTCATTTCATTTAATATTTAAGATTCTTTCATGTCAATGTTACCCTCGGTTTGCTCACTGTCAAATGTGTTTGTGTCGGTTAGTTTCAGACACATTGTCTACTTGCTAAAACTTTACAGTAAGGTTTAATTTGTTAACCCTCTGGGGACCAAGATGTTTTTGGGGTCCTTGAGATGTTCTGACATGCCTTGACATTTGTGCTTTTTTCAGTTATTTATAATCATGTTAATGGCAAAGGTGTAAATTCACTCTATATAGCACAAACAGGGCTACCATAATATGCGAGCAACGTGTATGTAGATGTTTGTATTTTTAAGAGAATAATGTTTATGCGTGGTTATTGGAAAAAATTAAAATGAAAGTTGCTGAATTAAGACCACAAAACACATATTAAATATGTGTCCACAAGACTTTTGACTAATGGATGTTGTCCCTTTGAGTTCTAGCTTCAAAATGATGTAAAAATAGTCTTGCTTTATCGTTCACAAAAAAAATACATTGATTTAAATTGATGTAAAACAGGTTTTGCTTGGAAAGCCAATATGCGAGGGGGGCGTGAACGAGGAGTGGTTTACACCTGAGAATACAATGTCCCACCCTCTCTGCATAATTAGCCATTCATTCAGGTGTGAAACTGACTGAGCCACAATGCAAGGACAAAAGATATATTTAGAAGAAGACTTATATTGACCATTTAAGATTTTGCTTACATCTATCTTGTAAATATGTTTTGCTATTTTATTAAAAATGTTACAATTACAACAATAATTACAATTTCAACAATATTTCAAGTGTACTCTTTCTTTGTAAAAAAAAAAAAAAAAAAAGATTATAGGCCTACATTTTATCATATGTATTCATTAGTTTGAATATAGCCAACATTGGAACATCTAACATCTTAGTCTATGAATTTATTTTTGACAAAAATAGTTTTTTTTTTGCAGTTTAATACGTTGCTTATACAAATACATTTTATTTCAACATATTCCAGTCGATTTTTACTCATCTCAGTAGGCTATAGCAAAGCAGTTTATTCTTTCACACACAGACGCGCGATTCATATTTAGGCTAAACAGTCTTTACAAATATGTCCCCTTCATTCATCTCACAGAAAGGCGAGTCATATTATAGAAATGCGATTCATCTTTTTGCGGTTTACATAGGCCTACACTAACGTTATTCCATAACGTTATTCCACACGTGAGAAAAGAAAACAGCCTACCTCACTCCTCAGCGGAATCTGCTCCTCATTTCAGGAGATATTGCTCCTCATCAGCACTGTTCTGAGGAATCTTTTCTCCATAAGGTAGGCTATAATGTCTCACTCACGAGGAGTCGCGACGCGCTTTGTTTACAGCTGATGTGGGCGTTTCACAGCTCTGAAATAGTTCTCAGAATTTGCGTTTGAATAGCACGCGCTCTCCGGGGAGTGGTCACATTACTGTGAATTAGCTCGTAATGAGCTCGACAGGAGTCGCTCTCTTTTTATACAGATTACAGAAGCTGAGAATATTTGTGTTTTATATAAATGACTTCATTTAAAAGATGCGATCTCAAGCTTTATGCCCGTGGGTCTGTTTGCCTGTTTGACTGAATTTTCGCGGAGTTATAGATCATTTTCGAACGCGTTTCAAATGGGAGTTTACTGACAGAGAGAAGGCAGAAATCGCATCATGTTAATTTTTCTTTATTTGTCAAAAAGCAAAACATTATTTTTTTTTTTACTTTATTTTTATTGTGAGTATACAGAAAAAAAAATAGAAACTGAACAGGATCGATTGATGCATTACACGAAAATGAAAGATCAAAATTAACAGAGCATTTAGTGTTTATTTTCATTGCTAAAAAAAAAAAAACGAGCAAAACGCGCGGGCGCGTTTGTGGTCCCCAGAGGGTTAACATTAACTACATTAGTTAACATGAACCCACTGATGGACAATACTATACAGCATTTAATAACCTCAAGTTTATATATTTACTAATACATTTTTAAATACAAGAGTTTTCAGTTAACATTAGCAAATCCCCTGTGAACTAACATGAACAAAGAATAATTGTATAAACTAACATGATCAGATTAAGGAATAAAAGTATTTCTTCAAGCAGAAGACAATCAAACAAGTTTTGTAAAAGGTAGCTCATCTGCTTTAGTGCTGCACTGTGAGGCAGTGTCAGTGTATTTTATGGATGGCTCAGCTAAACAGGCCAGTAAGAGACTATTAACTACTATTACTCCTTTTAATTACACTAATGTCTAATTAAAACGTCTACAAATGTATAAAACTGATAAGAGATCAGGTAAAACCCACAAACACTCCAAACGTTTTGAAACAGCTATGATGTAACGAAGCCTCTTTACTGAAATCACGTGACTTTGGTAGTTTAAAGGGGAAATGAAGCAGTCAATCAAGTTTACATGATTTACAAGATGGATTTCCACTATAATCAACAATTATATAAGAAACATGACAAATGTAAACATATAAAAGAAAAAAAAGAAAAACCGTTATATCTTTTGCTGCCAGGGCGCTGCCATTGTGTGCAGTATTCTAAAGTGTGACGTCACGGGGTTGGTTGGCTTTAATAAACCTGGCTGAATGTATTAATATCACGACGACAAACTGTCTACACCACGGAGTTTTGACCGCGAACAACTAACGTAAGGTACAGTCAGGGCTTGACATTAACACCCGCCAACCCGCCAAATGCGGGTGGATTTTGCTCGTGGCGGGTAACACAGTCACTCCAACTAGCCACTTTGGCGGGTTGAATAATTGTAGTCTTTTCAAAAGGCATCTGAAATAAGTGTGACACTACGACACTACAACTCCCATAGGGCTGTCAACGAATATTCTAAATTCGAATATATATTCGAATAGTTTTAAAAAACAGAATTTCGAAGGTGAAAATTAATATTCGAATGTGGAAATTGAATTGAAACGTGTATTATATTTTAACAGTGACACGGGAGGCCAGGTGTTGCAGCAGGCTTCGTGGGCGCTGTTAGGCTTTATGCGACACATTGCTGGTCCGGTGAATTTAGGATTGCCTGCAGCTGGTAGTCATTATTCGAGCTGGAGTGCTTCGGAACGGAGTTGGATTCTCCTCTGCAAGCTGTCTTCGACCATTCCTTTGCCTTTTACTGGAATGACTCATTTACTGCCGATCTGTATTTTTACTCTAATAGCTTGACGATCTCCTTTTAGCGAACGAGGGTCTCCTTGGCGACCGGAGCGACGCATCTGTTGCTCATCTGTACTTTTACTCTAACTACCTGGCGATCTCATTTTAGTGAACGAGGGACTTCTTGACGACCGGAACGACGCATCTGTTGCTCATCTGTACTTTTACTCTAACTACCTGACGATCTCATTTTAAGGAACGAAGTTTTCCTCGGCTACCGGAAAGAGCGCGTTCACAGCCGTAATGACGCATCTAAATTTAGTCTTCTCCAGAATTGACGTTGAGACGGAGTGATTTACAGTGGCGAGAAGCTACTGATTTTCTTTGTCACTACTATTGTGTTTTGTGTATATTGTCTCTTGGAATGTCGGTTGTTTGTGAATGTGCTTTTGAGTATTGTGTTGTAGTGTGAGAATACGTTTTTATAGGACGACGCTGGGCTGACAGAGTAACCAGTATCAGCCAGTGAACGATTGCATCATTTTGAGAAACCGATCTTTCTGGCAGCATGTGACAAGTGTAACTGATAGACCATTACATGGGAGGTGTATTTGTATGTTTGTTTGTATCTCATTGTCTTCTCTCCCACTCAGAATTGGGGTTCCAGATTAGCCAGAGTCCTCTGTGTGTGGTGGTGGTTCGGCTTTTGATCTGCAGTGTTCACAGCGGGTGAATTTGGTGTGGCGTGAGCGCACAAGTAGTTGCTGTGTTTATTGGATAGGCAAGACGAACTCCCCAATTCTGAAGTGTGTGTGTGTGTCAGTGTATCGTGCTGCATGATTGATGCACTTTCCCTTGTTTTTAATGTTTGTATGCTTAAAAGGTACCAGTTTGTATTCTATCGTACGAAGTATTGAATAAAATTTGTGAATTGTTTATCCATTGTTTGATTTCTGACTCAGCCACTGCGAATCTGTGTGCTTTACAGTTTATGTGACTGGGTCCCCGGCCCATTTCCGGGGTGGCGTAGTCGGTTTAGTGCCGTAAGTGGCATTTTAGTAAACATTCTAAATGCAGAATGCCACATTTGGCGTACAGTCGGCAGGGTGTTGTGGCTGTTGTACAGAATCAGACATTGTGATATTGTTTCTTTTTTTTTATGCATTTTTTTTAGTGGTGACAATACAGTAGAGACCCGCCCGGTAAGTACCCGTTTTGGGATTTGGTTATGGAGGCTGAATTACAGGAAATGAGAGATCTTGTGGCCCAGTTGAAGGCTGATAATGAGCAACTGCGACAGGAACGGGTGCCGGTTGAGCGGCCTGATCCTGGTGCAGGCTCTAGTAATGCGTCACGGCTAGGAACGCCTGGTTTCACTGAATCTAATGTTGGTACTGTCAAACGTTTCGTGTTTATTCCGAGAACGCCGTTGTCCAAAATTCAATGGTAGGTCCGGTATAGGCATTGAGGGATGGGTCGAAGAGGCATGTATGCGGAACATGATAATTGCTGAAAGGGCTTTCTTTTTGTTCGATCATCTTGAAGGAGAGGCTCGAGATGAAATTAAATGTCGACCTAGCATGGATAAAGATGACCCTAAAATTATTTCAGCACTGCGTGAGCTATATGGTTGTACAGAATCCTACGTTGCGCTTTAAGAGGTATTTTATGTGCGGCGACAATTGGAGGGGGAAACATTACAAGAGTTCTCCCTGGTACTGTTTGGTTTCTTTGATAGACTTAAACAGTCACCGCATGTCACTTTAAATGCAGATGTAATCATAAGGGACCAATTTATTGAATGCGTATTAGATAATGCGTTACGTGGGGAACTGGGGTAACTGGCTCGAAGCCTGCTGCAACACTGTTGGAGGTGCGAGGGGAAGCACTGGAGGAGACTAGGCATCACCCTAGTGTTGAACGGGGGGATTGCCTAAATTATTTTAGCATTACGGGAATTATATGGCTGTTTTCAGTCATATGTAGCCGTCATGGCAGAGCACTTGTAGCAAGTGTCTCGTGTTTCTCGTTGTAGCCGTCATGGCAGAGCACTTGTAACCAGTGTCTCGTGTTTCTCGTTGTAGCCGTCATGGCAGAGCACTTGTAGCAAGTGTCTCGTGTTTCTCGTTGTAGCCGTCATGGCAGAGCACTTGTAGCAAGTGTCTCGTGTTTCTCGTTGTAGCCGTCATGGCAGAGCACTTGTAGCAAGTGTCTCGTGTTTTTCGTTGTAGCCGTCATGGCAGAGCACTTGTAGCAAGTGTCTCGTGTTTCTCGTTGTAGCCGTCATGGCAGAGCACTTGTAGCAAGTGTCTCGTGTTTCTCGTTGTAGCCGTCATGGCAGAGCACTTGTAACCAGTGTCTCGTGTTCAAGTGTGGCATCGTTGGCATTGTCGCACCCTTCCCTTTTAGAGTCAACCTTTGTGGTAGCAGTGAATTTTGTAACGCATGTCCCAACATTGTCATAAGGGGTTTTCCCAGTCTTGTTCCACCCGCAAAATTCCGTCAAGGAATGCGGTTGTAGGGTATGGCAGAGGGTAGTGGGCATTTTCAATTAGTAATGGTAAAATGTTTGGAGTTTTCTCCATGACTGTGCTTTTTGAGCCTTCTAAATCTGACCTACTAGTGGGATTGTTGGCCTCCCCGTTATCTGTGTTAGACGGGGCACTCTCGATGGCAGGGAACTTGTGTATTGTTGTGGTGCAAGATTCATGCTTTCCTTCCAGTCTTTTAGCATCCATGTCGCCAGTTTCCCTTAGGGGTTGTCTTTTTAAAGGTTAAGGCAAATAGCTGGTCAGTTTGTTTTAAGTGTCCATCGCTTGCCAAAGGCAGTGGTGGACGTGGTAAGAGGTGCTATGTCATCCTCTGGTGTCAAATTCAGTGATGAATCGTCTCCCCTTTTAGTCTCTGGGATGATTCCTGAGGTTTGTTCATCGTCGGGACTACGATGACTAATGGGGGGGTGGATTGTGGTGATGTGATCAATTACGGTAGTGATTAGGGGCGGATACGGTACGTTCAATGAGCATAAAAGATGAGATTGACATCTCCCTAAGTGCGTCTTTCTTGGTCCTGGGATTGACGTCATTTCAGGTGCGCCGTTTGTCCAGGAGGTAAGAGCTACTAGTGGCATTCTCTTTATGAACGTTTCGTATGTAAGGGTAATTTGAGACTCATCTGACTTAACAGTGTGTGGCTGAGGAGTACGTTAGAGATGTCGAACAACTATTTGTCAATGTGAGGCCATAATTGGCATGTTATCGAGTGCACTGGGCCGTGTGAGTTACCATATGCAGGTATGTTACACTTACTTTAATGTTGGGTTCACAGGACAGTGATTTCTTAAATTGAAACGTGTATTATATTTTAACAGTGACACGGGAGGCCAGGTGTTGCAGCAGGCTTCGTGGGCGCTGTTAGGCTTTATGCGACACATTGCTGGTCCGGTGAATTTAGGATTGCCTGCAGCTGGTAGTCATTATTCGAGCTGGAGTGCTTCGGAACGGAGTTGGATTCTCCTCTGCAAGCTGTCTTCGACCATTCCTTTGCCTTTTACTGGAATGACTCATTTACTGCCGATCTGTATTTTTACTCTAATAGCTTGACGATCTCCTTTTAGCGAACGAGGGTCTCCTTGGCGACCGGAGCGACGCATCTGTTGCTCATCTGTACTTTTACTCTAACTACCTGGCGATCTCATTTTAGTGAACGAGGGACTTCTTGACGACCGGAACGACGCATCTGTTGCTCATCTGTACTTTTACTCTAACTACCTGACGATCTCATTTTAAGGAACGAAGTTTTCCTCGGCTACCGGAAAGAGCGCGTTCACAGCCGTAATGACGCATCTAAATTTAGTCTTCTCCAGAATTGACGTTGAGACGGAGTGATTTACAGTGGCGAGAAGCTACTGATTTTCTTTGTCACTACTATTGTGTTTTGTGTATATTGTCTCTTGGAATGTCGGTTGTTTGTGAATGTGCTTTTGAGTATTGTGTTGTAGTGTGAGAATACGTTTTTATAGGACGACGCTGGGCTGACAGAGTAACCAGTATCAGCCAGTGAACGATTGCATCATTTTGAGAAACCGATCTTTCTGGCAGCATGTGACAAGTGTAACTGATAGACCATTACATGGGAGGTGTATTTGTATGTTTGTTTGTATCTCATTGTCTTCTCTCCCACTCAGAATTGGGGTTCCAGATTAGCCAGAGTCCTCTGTGTGTGGTGGTGGTTCGGCTTTTGATCTGCAGTGTTCACAGCGGGTGAATTTGGTGTGGCGTGAGCGCACAAGTAGTTGCTGTGTTTATTGGATAGGCAAGACGAACTCCCCAATTCTGAAGTGTGTGTGTGTGTCAGTGTATCGTGCTGCATGATTGATGCACTTTCCCTTGTTTTTAATGTTTGTATGCTTAAAAGGTACCAGTTTGTATTCTATCGTACGAAGTATTGAATAAAATTTGTGAATTGTTTATCCATTGTTTGATTTCTGACTCAGCCACTGCGAATCTGTGTGCTTTACAGTTTATGTGACTGGGTCCCCGGCCCATTTCCGGGGTGGCGTAGTCGGTTTAGTGCCGTAAGTGGCATTTTAGTAAACATTCTCAATGCAGAATGCCACATAAGCATGAACTAGCTAACACTAACTTAGTGTTTAGCTAACTTTAGTGGAGTTTATTAGTACCAGACAAAAAGACGACGTCTAACGTTAACGTTATGTTAACAAACTGCACATGGAAACATTGTTCGCGATGTCTGCCATCATATTCATGTCTCTTGTCAACAACACCATGTAAGTTAGCATGTATTAATATATGCATTTGAGCCGATACGGCGTGGGAACCGAGCAGTGGTAAGTTACGTTGTTATGTCGAACAGCCGGTGGTGGTTTTGGGCGAAGAGCGGGTTGGTAAGTTGCAACGCGTGTGGCTGTTGTAATGCGATGCCCACCGTGTCAGAGTCCATCTGCTGTATATAACATACGTTAGACTTCATTAGTTGTTTGCGGTCAAAACTCCGTGGTGTAGACAGTTTGACGTCGTGATATTAATACATTCAGCCAGGTTTATTAAAGCCAACCAACCCCGTGACGTCACACTTTAGAATACTGCACACAATGGCAGCGCCCTGGCAGCAAAAGATATAACGGTTTTTCTTTTTTTTTCTTTTATATGTTTGCATTTGTCATGTTTCTTATATAATTGTTGATTAAAGAGGAAATCCATCTTGTAAATCATGTAAACTTGATTGACTGCTTCATTTCCCCTTTAATACACACTCCGAACCACAGATTCAAAACAAAAGATTCGTGAAGGTTTCATAGCTTCATGAAGTGTGTTTCGAAAGCGCCCATCACTAGCGTTCAGTCAACTTACCTTCAGTGGATCTTATTACAGGCAGATACTGATCACAGACTTTTAAAATGCACTTATTTAAATTTTTACAAGTTACAGTATATGTTGCACCAAAATTTGATATTTGTGAAATACAAAGATTAAATTGAAAGCAGTTATGAACAGTTCTAATCCTGATGTCAGAAAAAAAACATTGTTCTGCCTGTACAGCAGGGGTGTCAAATTCAAAGGGCCATGATGAGGGTTGTGAATAAAATCAGGGGCCAGACATATTAGTAACTTTATAAATAAAATTAAAATAAACCTCTCAATTCATGTTTCGTTTCGAAATGCCTTCTTAGATTACATTCTTTGAAAACCGTTAGTGACTCTTGACATATGAGACACATTGGCATTTCTTTGTATTCACAGAATAAATATTCGGTTTCCCATCTTGCTTGGAATTGTCGATAGCCCATTTGCAGTCCACTTTTCTTTTCTTTTTTAGCCATTATGCTAGCTTGTTTAAAGTCACATAGCATTCAGGCTACGTTGTTTACAGTTATACCACAGGCTTTTGAATGCTTGAATATGATTGGTTGACGAACGTTCTTTAGTGCGCATTTTCAATGAAACGTTCTTTGGTGCGCATTTTCAATGAAACGCACCAGCCAGTTATTTCAATGGTCCTTACAGCCAACAACAGCAAAATAACCAAAACTCACAGCAATATGTGTCCAAGCAAATCAATATAGCCTAGTAAACAGGATAAAAAAGACAATAAAGAGTTTGGTTCCAAAACGCAATAAACTGCATTTTAACTGCATTAAACTGAGAACCTGCAAAATTAAATTTTGTATCTGGTCGGTACTGAAAAGTCACTTTTTAATTTGACGTAAAATGCAATATCCGCCATGTTATTATGTCACGTTTTCTCCCTTTCTTTCCAAACCGCGACAAATGCCAGTCTCCTTTCTCTGCAGAATGCGATAAATGCATTCAACCAATCACAGCACACCATTCCACACATTACAGTAACAGTATCAAACAGTAATGGCAGCGCTTTGAATACACCTGGCTTCCTAGTTTTCCGTATCTACTTTGTACTGTTTGATCAACAAACAGACAAAAAAAAGAATAAATTTGACGTCATTGATGAACCTGTGGTGGTTTCTGTGGTAGGGAAGAAACGTAAGCCATCGAAATCTAATCATTTACGTGAGGAGATTAAGAAGATGAGGCACTCAGGAGGAGTAAAAATGCCGGCTGTTGCTTGTTCTCACACGACAGCATCAAACTTCATTTACGCTGACACTTTGCCCCCGGGGGATCTTTTGAAAAACTTTCAATTGTTTTAAGTCAACGGAAACCGAGCAGGACCAAGCCATTTTACAGCTGATCGCCATCCAAAAAGTTCCTAATCCGCACTCTCAGATTTGTAAACTGCGCATTCAGTTTTTGCAATCTGTACCCACAAATTCATTAACCATGCCCACGCTTTCACAATCCGTTCCCACGGTGTTTTGGAAACTGTACTCACGGATCTGTGGCCCCCTTCAACCAGGCCACCTAGGTGCTGGGTGCATTGCATTGTGTTTAAACTGAATTTTTTTTAATTGATAATTTCTTGATTTTTCTAAAAAAAAAAAAGACATTTTTAAAAAATGACAGTTTATTTGTGTAAACTCACAATAACAAGAAAGCGTTGTGCTTTTGTAAAATAAAAGGCGCTCTTTCATGATCTCCATGAACTGGAGCGCGTCTCAAAAATGAACTGAAACAAAATATAGCCTACCTATATAAAGCTTGAAATGTCCACTTGTAAATGAACAAATTCGAATCGAAAGCAAATATTGTTCTGATTATGTAATCCGTATGAAAGGTGCATTTCTCTCTAATGGCGCATCCACTTTACAGCGGAGATGGAGTTGTTTGCAGCCGACACTGATTGAGAAAACACTAGTTTTCTAATAAAAAATTTAAATGCGTCATTATTTTTTCAGACACATTTATTATCATAAGCCTACAAATCACCTCTCTGCATGATTCCAGAGACATGGCTCTTCTCATTCAGCATCAGCACGATGGTAAAAATATAATTTCCGAGTTATAATTTGGCCTTAGAAAACCATTAAAATCAACCTCATTTCCATATTAATTTGTGAATATTTTAAATGTTGAATAAATGAGCAAAAACTCATAAACAAAAATGTGAAAATACGTCAATAGTTGTTGTTTTTTGCACAGCATTTGGTGTGTAGTTCAAATTCAGATTTTGGTGTTAAATTTTGGATTTTAAAAGTACACAGACCTGATTCAATGGATTAATTGCATTTTGGAAAAAAAATGTCATGAATTTATTGCATTTTGGGGGAAAAAATTATCCGTTTTTATAATAAGTCTTTGAAAGTCAAAATCTGGATTTCAATTTTTTTATGTTATTATAACCTAATAATTCTATGTGAAAATTTGAAACAGAAAATAGTGGTTCTCTTACGAGAGGTTCTCTCGTATTGCGTAAGTTAGCTTACACTACGGTAAAATCATCTTTTCTCAAGATCTGAAGCCAAAAATTATCCTTAATTTTGTTTTCATTGTCAACGCAGTGCGGCAGCCAGCAGACCATAGCAGGCTGTATCAGCGTGCTCATTGGCTGACCTGCGGCAACTGCAGCAGCCTACCGGTGAGCCCTGCGTGACGTCACGCCCAATGCTTCGCGCCCTCAGCGCGTCACAGCCCGCCAGAATGGGTGTGGCTTAGCGTACATAAGGAAGGGCTCAACAGGCTGAACTCTGATTTTCATCTCTTCAGCGAAACTCTACGCATCGCTGGATCTGAAGAGCCGCCGCCGTCGAAATAAGCGACCAGCAAGCCCAGGAAGCGTCTGAGGAAGCCGGCCGTCTTCGCTGCCTTCAGCCATCCGTGCCTGCTACGCCATCCTGCGACATATCCTTTTCTGCTGTGTGTGTTCGCCGCTGCGACACACACTCTCTCTTCTTCTAAAAGAGAAATTTCCAACGAGGCATTGTTTCAAATGCCTCGCACACACTCCCTCTGTTTGAGCCGCGTAACTGCGCCGCTCACAAGGGATGTCAGAAGCGGATTACGGGGCTAGTTTTCTTTACGTTATAAGAAAGCTACCCCGCGCCCCGTTCGCGCGCGTTACTCACCGGCGAAAGGACAGTGTTTTAGTCCCACCGAGGCCAGACCAACCTCCATTTCTCACACATTTCTCAGTTCCCTCTTAAGTTCAGGCGACTGGAAATATCAATATTGCAGTAAACAAGCCTGTTATAATACATGCACGCCTGCAAACAAACGCCGACGCAAACATGTTGACGCTCTCTGGCTACTCGCCTCTCTTCCCTCTCTCTCTCCCTTTGCTTGTGCCGCGCAAACTGCACCATTCACAAGGTATGTCAGAAGCGGACGGTCTCGGTGCTAGCTTTCTTTACGTTAGAAGAAAGCTACCCCGCCCCTCGCGCCCCATTCGCGCGCGTCACTCACCGGCGAAAAGAAGGAAAGAGAGTGTTTTTAGTCCCGCCGAGGCCGGACCAACCTCCATTTCTCACACATTTCTCAGTCCCCTCCTAAGTTCAGGCGACTGGAAATATCAATATTGCAGTAAACAAGCCTGTTATAATACATGCACGCCTGCAAACAAACGCCGTCAAAAGACATGACGACGCTCTCTGGCTATTCGCCTATTGCGAGCACTCTTCCCGCTCTCTCTCTCCCTTTGTTTGAGCCACGCAAACTGCGCCGCTCACAAGGGATGTCAGAGCGGACGGTCACAAGCGATGTTCAGCACCCCGCGTGCCTCACTCACTGGCGAAAGGAAGAGAGAGAGTGTTTTTAGTCCCGCCGAGGCCGGACCAACCTCCAATTCTCACACATTTCTCAGTCCCCTCTTAAGTTCAGGGAGCTGGAAAAATTTATATTGCAGTAAACGAGCCTGTTATAATACACGCACGCCTGCAAACAAACGCCGACACAAAACATGATGACGCTCTTATATGCTCGCGCTAACCAAAAGCTTATTTGATTTCCCCCTGTGGTTCAGTGGCGAAATCTTAGGCTTTCGCACCAGAGACACGTGTTCGAATCCCGGCTCTGGCGGCAAATAAAAATTATGCTGTTTGCTTCTCCGAGCTCGCAGCCAGCTTTCTTACATACAGAAAGCGAACCCGCCTCTCGCACCCTCCCGCTCACATGATGGTGCTCGAGTATTATGAGCATCTAAACATATGAGCCTTCAAAGCATTTCGCTCTGTCAGTCCCCTCAAAAAGGCGACTGCAAATGTGTATTTTTCAGCCGCCGTATTCGAGCACAGAGAGCGCGTGCACTGCGCCCGCGCCTCTGAATCAGGTTCTCGAGCCCGCGGAATCCGGCATTCGAGCACAGAGAGCGCGTGCACTGCGCCCGCGCCTCTGAATCAGGTTCTCGAGCCCGCGGAATCCGGCAATCGGAACCCGGAGGCCATTCTGCCCCTAGCCGTACATGCAAAAGCATGGTAAATGGTAAATGGACTGCATTTATACAGCGCTTTCACAGACCTATGGCCACAAAAGCGCTTTACATAGCCTCACATTCACCCATTCACTCACTCATTCATACACCGACGGTATGGGATGGGAAGCTATTCCAGCATGGGAAGCTATTCCAGGCGCGTCAGAATGGGTGCTGAGCACAGTAAAGCAGGGCTATTCATTGCAGTTCGCTCGCCGTCCCCCGCGCTTTCAAGCACGGACCGAGACGAGAGTGAATGGGGAAGTAGCACACCTACTTCGTGCAGAAAAAGTGAGACTTCTGTGCAAAAGGGGCCATAGAACCGGTACCCCCTTCTCTGAGCGAGTCAGGCTTTTACAGCCGTTACTTCCTCGTGCCCAAGAAGGACGGAGCTCTCAGACCGATTTTAGATCTGAGATATCTGAACAAAGCTCTTATGAAAAGACTATTCAAAATGCTCACAACCAGACAGATCCTCGTGCAGATTCACCCAGGAGACTGGTTTATTTCCCTCGATCTGAAAGACGCTTACTTTCAGATTCAGATAGTACCCCGTCACAGGCCATTCTTGAGATTTGCCTTCAACGGTCAGGTATATAAATACACCGTCCTGCCGTTCGGCCTGTCTTTAGCACCCCGTACATTCACAAAGTGCATGGACATGGCTCTCGCTCCCCTGAGATGTCAGGGCATGCGGATTCTGAACTATTTGGACGATTGGCTGATTCTAGCACAGTCGGAGGAAGAGCTTATTTCTCACAGAACAGTGCTTCTCAGCCACCTGGAAAGCCTGGGTCTCACGGTCAACTGGACCAAGAGCTCATTACTGCCCAGTCAGTCAGCCTCTTTTCTGGGTTTAGAACTGGACTCTGTGGCAATGACGGCCCGGCTGTCGACACAGCGCGCGCCGTGTTCAACCCCTGGCCGCGTCTTTCCAGATGGGCAGCGCCGCACCTCTAAAAACATTTCAGAGGATGCTGGGTTGTATGGCATCAAATCTGGGTTGTATGGTTGTATGGACACAAACCCGGCCCAGCTGCCCGCTGTACGCTTTCCCTCCGATCTCACTGTTCCCACAGGTAATCATGAAGATCAGGGAAACGCGCCACTCAGTGCTCCTCATAGCCCCGGAGCTGGTGAGGCTGTCGCACGTAGCCCCATGGCCGATCCCGGTAAGGAAACATCTTCTCTCCCAGGCCGGTGGATCAAATTGGCATCCCCATCCAAAATGCTGGTCTCTGCATGCGTGGATAATCAACGCATACCCGTTGCTTTGCCAGAAGGGGTCGTGAACACGATCATGCAGTCTAGAGCTCCTTCTACGAGAAGACTCTACGCGTCTAAATGGTCAGTGTTCTCCAAATGGTGCGCTACTAAGAGCCTGGATCCACGCACGTGTGGGGTTTCGTGGGTGCTTTCCTTCCTTCAAGAGCTGTTGGACAAGGGCAGGTCCAGAGCCGGACAGTAACGGAGTACATTTACTTGAGTACAGTACTTAAGTACAATTTTGAGGGATCTGTACTTTACTCGAGTATCATTTTTGGGGAGTACTCATGACTTTACTCAAGTACATTAGAGAGGCAAATATTGTACTCTTTACTCCACTACATTTCTATCCATAACTGTGAGTACCCGTTACTTCTTCTAAAAAAAAAAAAAAAAAAAAAAAAGGAAAAAAGAAACATCTCAGAAACCCTCAATTTGTTGTTTCCCTCTCAAATGTGATTGGATTGTGCAGGCGCCACTGATTGGGACAGCCTATCAGCAATCACCTTCAGCTTTCCGCCAAAGTCAACTCCATGGTCAGATTTAGATAAGAGACGAAACCATGGACGAAACAATGGATGAAGACGCAGCAGGTCCATCCCGGGAGCGATATTTTTTTTCCCCAGGATGGTAGGGGAAGACTGATGAATATTCATTAGGGAAGTCATCCCTGATTGGTCTTAACCCCAGTGACGGGTAGGTTTAGGGGCGGGGTTAGGGAGGTCATAAGACCCCCAGTGACAGGTAGGTTTAGGGGTGGGGTTAGGGGTAGGTCATCAGACCAATCAGGGATGACTTCCCTAATTAATATTCATGAGTCTTCCCCTACCATCCTGGGAAAAAAAATATCGCATCCCGGGAATGTGCCAAGCCGTGGCCCAACCTCGCCAGACTATTTCAATTTTCTGAACAAGTTAATGATAGTTTTCGCTTCTAGTGTTTGCTGTGTTTACCAATGTAAGCACTATGGCAGTAGTAATGCAATATTTAGAAAATGTACTCTTGTACTCTTGATACTCAAGTACTTTTAAAAACAAGTACTTTAGTACTTTTACTTAAGTAGACATCTGACTGTAGTACTTTTACTTGTACTTGAGTAAAATTTAGCAAGGGGTATCTGTACTTTTACTCAAGTAATGTAGCTGTGTACTCTGTCCGCCTCTGGGCAGGTCCCCTTCCACTCTCAAAGTATACGTTGCGGCTATTGCAGCGTTCGCAGAGTCGACGCGCAGCCGTGCGATAGGAAGGAACGAGCTCATCATCCACTTCCTCAGGGGAGCCAGGAGGATGAACCCTCCGCGGCCCCCCTCGGTTCCTATCTGGGATCTATCTTTGGTCCTAGAGGCCCTGAAAGTGTTTCCCTTTGAACCGTTAGAATCCGTGGACCTGAAATACCTCTCGCTCAAGACTGTTTTTCTGATAGCTCTGTCTTCAGTAAAACGTGGGGGGGATCCCGCGTGTCTCGAGTTCGAACCAAATGACTCTAAAGTCATCCTCAAACCGAGACATGGTTACGTCCCCAAGGCGATTGGCACTCCCTTTAGGGTGCAGATCATCTCCCTATCGGCTCTGCCAGCATCCGATAGCGAGGACAGTGATAACCTCCTATGCCCCGTCAGGGCGCTGAGAGTTTACATCACGCGCTCCGCCGCCCTCAGCCGTTCTGAGCAGCTTTGTTTCGTTTGGTTGGTGCACCAAGGGTCTCGCCGCCTCGAAACATAGCCTATCCAGATGGATAGTGGACGCTATCGCAGCAGCTAATGCATCCAAACACCTGCAGTGCCCTATGGGCATCAGAGCCCATTCCACGAGAGGCATGGCTTCATCGTGGGCTTGGTCCAGCGGGATTTCTATCCACGGCATTTGTATGGCGGCAGGCTGGGCCTCCCCCTCTACATTCGTGACATTTTATAACCTGGAAGTTCCTGCCTTGCAGGCTAAACTTTTATTAGTCTAAGTGATGTGTATGTTCTGCCCAGTTGCCATGTGCAGGCTACTCTCATGTACTACTAGCTCTTCTGGTTGAGCTGCACTAAGGGATGAGATTCTCTATACATAGACCGGCGGAGCCGCTCTGTATTTCCCTATCATATGCTTGTGCACTTGTGCTGGCCCGCGTTGCTGGCCGCCTATTCTCCTTACAGCTGCACAAGGGGGTGATACTCTCTATACATAGACCGGTGGAGCCGCTCTATTGTTTTCCCTATGATGTGCCTATGTACTTGTACCGGCCCGCGCTGATGGCCGCCTTTCTCCACATGTTTATACATAGACCGGCAGAGCCGCTCTGTGTTCCTATGAAGTGCTTATTACATGTGCTGGCCCGCGTTGCTGGCCGCCTGTTCCCGCATGTTGTGCTCCCCGGGCTTCCCCGGGACTCATGCAGTGGATGCTCGGCGCGCACAGCGTTGACAAGGGGTTCCCGTAGCATAAGCTAACTTACGCAATACGAGAGAACCTCTCGTAAGAGAACGTAATCGGTTACCTAACGTAACCTCGGTTCTCTCTAGAAGAGGGAACGAGTATTGCGTAACCTGCCATGCTCGTGCCACGAGCTTATTCGCTTCAGTCAATGAAAACCAGAGTTCAGCCTGTTGAGCCCTTCCTTATGCGAAGCGCCCTCATTGGGCGTGACGTCACGCAGGGCTCACCGGTAGGCTGCTGCAGTTGCCGCAGGTCAGTCAATGAGCACGCTGATACAGCCTGCTATGGTCTGCTGGCTGCCACACTGCGTTGACAATAAATACAAAATTAAGGATAATTTTTGGCTTCAGATCTCGAGAAAAGATGACTTTACCCGTAGCGTAAGCTAACTTACGCAATACTCGTTCCCTCTTCTAGAGAGAACCGAGGTTACGTTAAGTAACCAAGTACGTTTTCATCTTGCCACTTTCTTGGTAAAGAAAACACATTTTTTACTCAAATTAAATCAAAATGGATTTACTGCGTTTTGCAACCAAACTCTTCATTCAATGTTTTTGCTACAAAATTACGTTTTATTATGCATAGACAGCACATGCTCTCTCTCCCATCTAAACGCACACATATGGACACACACTCGCACAGTGTTGTCAGTGCTGCTCTGAAGATTTTATCAGTAAAATAATTTAACAACTTAAAAGCTACAAGACATTTATCCTGGAGTGGATATACTTAGTCTCACTATAGGAGAACCGCAGCTGCTGAACACTGTTGAAGACACTTATCGAACACTTCTCTCTCTCTCTCTCTCTCTCTCTCTGTCTATAACAGCATTAATCAGCTAATAATTCAGTGGCCCTTCATCAATTATTCCTTACTTATTGCTGTATTCTCTGATAAAATTAGAGACTTGAGTGAAGCGCGACAGCACCACCTGCGTCTTCATGTTGTAATTGTCACAGACGTATATTTTAACAGTGGACGGGCCACTTTAAATTAATCACCAGAATTTGTTGACGGGCCTGATTAAAAGTCATGGCGGGCCGTGTTTGGCCGGTGGGCCTTGTTATTGAAACATGTGCTCTACAGTAACTGAAATAATTTTTGACCCATGATCAAACTGTCTGTCTGGAAATATTATCATCAGCTAACATTACAACTAACAGTAAAGTAATATTATGAATAAATGAGCAATACTCACGTCAGTGTGTTGAGTTGACAGTGTTTATCCTGCAGTAGAGCAGCGATCTGATTCACTCGTGTGTCTCCTAGTTCATGTTCTCTCAGATTCAGCTCTCTCTGGAGTAACGGGTTTATACCCACATCTCTATTCACATACTGACAGGCTTCCTCTGCAGCAGGACTCAAAAACCTGCAGAAGAGGCAATTCAGTTCTCAACTAAATGTCCAGCTTATTATATAACTACAATAATATATTAGTTATGAATATTTTGCCTGCATATAGCTAATTTAGTTAATTATTTGATCCCATCTCACCTCAGTGTCTTCAGTTGACAGTCTGGATCCTGTAGTAAATCATTGAGCTGCTTCACTCCTGATTGTCCAGGATCATTTCCTGTGAGATCCAGCTCTATCAGGTGTGAAGGGTTTGATATCAGAGCTGAAGCCAGAGCTTTATAACCTTCTTCTGTCACACTGCAGTTAGAGAGTCTAGAACAGAGAGGAAAACATTCAGCTGATTAATCAGTTAAACCTGAACAATATAAATCTGAATGATCGCTCTTCCAGTCGCCTCTACAATAAGGAAGCCCATCTTTCTGGTGGTCTACGGCACATTCAGTGGTGTTTCACTGGCGTATTGCATGGATAAGTGCAGCGATTTCCCCCCGGATGCTTCAGCATAAAGAAACTGCTCTTTATGCTGAAGCATAAAAGAGCAAAATTGATGTTGAGCGTCTTTTTAAAGATGCCTTTCCATCCTTTGTGTTTCTGGATGCGGTTGTTCCCTGTCCTCATCTGATGGCCACGATCTCACATGTCTGGGCTAAGAGTGTGCTGAGATAGTGTTTGTGGATGGTTCATGTCCTCACTGTTAGAACAGGACCATGTTGACCCTGCGGTCGTGACTGTCCTTCCTCGTGAAGGCTAGAGTCTCTCTGCTGTTACCCAGCACTGCCTCTGCACAAAGCAGAGCCGCCAATACGGTTAACACTGTAGGAGACCTGAGGCTCACAGTGGGAGTGTTTCCCCGTGGTCCTCCCGCTCCACTGGCCTGTCGTGTGCCGTCGAGCTGCCGGGTGATGGCGCGGGATGTTTGCTTTTCGAATCAACAATGGAGTTTAAAAAATATGACTGATGGACAGATGATGAGGTTCAGGCTTTATTAAGCTTATATGAGGAGGACGAAATCCAGAGGGAACTGGAAAGTCACACACAGTCCTACGTCACCGGACTAATTTGCCTAATCTTCATGGTACTTTAGACTGTGATGGAAACACAGACAGCAACAGGTCTGGGGGAAAAAATATCCTGGGACAGATTGTTCTGGGTAATTTTGGTGGAAACGCGGCTTTATGGGCCATTCTACAGAATTGGTGCAAACTGCTGTCCCTCATCCAAAAAACACATTTGAAAAGCATTTAATTATTAAAATCTTAGATGTTTACTAAGATCCTTCAATTATCTATTGAAACCCACAATAATATTTAAGATATCAGTAAGCTTTATATATATAAAATCATAATTTATGGGCTACTTTCAATTAGGAGGTGGCTGTCCCAAACCCTAACCCCTAAATTTCAACTTGTGAAAATGACATTGAATAATTTTTTGCAAATTTTTCCATTCTTGTTTTAAAAAAAATATATATATATATTTTTTTTTTAAATGAAGTTAAAAAAATATTTATTTTATTTTTTATTTTTAAATCATGAAACTTTATCTAAAAAAACATGTCCCGCATTTTCATGTCACTACCAAAACAGTGAATGTTGTAGTCCATTGGCTGAGTCTGATTTTAACCACACTCCTACATTTTTGATCAGGAAATATTCCTGTGTCCCTCTCTCTCATGTGCTATATGGTGAGTAGATTGATCCCATCATTTTGAGGTAAATGTGTTCTAAAGTCTAAAAATCTGTGTGTAACTTTAAGGAATGTCACTACCAAACTCATTTTTTCTGCTATTGAGAAATTTTTTTGGGATGTTATTCCATAAAATTTAGTTGTTATATGTGTTCAACTGTTCTGACCAGTGATGGCTAACCATGTGCTGATTAGCATCTTCGAGCTAGGCTCAAAAGTTATCTAAAATTGTCACTACCAAAACAGTCACAACCGAAACATTTTCTTGAAGTTTCGGTTGTGACATTGTTTTGGTAGTGACAAAAGGGAACACATAATCCTTTATTTGGAGGAATAAACTACATTTTAGTACAGTTATGCAAATAATTACTACTGTAGTATGTTTTAGTAGTGTTTTAGTATGCAATATTCTGTTAAAATTCTGTAATGTGATGAGGTTACAATTACTTAAGGTTGCAGTCCATGATACTAGCTTAGGTGTAAGGTTGTTGTCAGTAATGTTAATTTCTATGATTAACTTGGCAAGGAGAATGACATAAAACACCAACATGCCTAAAAAAAATAGAAAAACTACAACAGAGAGACAGAGAGAATACAAACAAAGGTTGAGGGAAGACCCAGTGAAGTACGAGGAATACTTAAGGAAAGAAAATGAAAGAAATAAGAAACGAAGGGAAGAAGGAAAGTTGAAGAGTATCAGTGAATTATCTGACAGGGAGCAAAGACATGTCAGAAAAGCATGGAGGAAAAGACAGAAAAGACACAGGATGATGGTGAAAAGACAAAAAGAGATGGAGACATTTTGCAGGGCTTCCACACCACCTAGCACTTCCAGTGAGGGTGATCAGACACCAGTACACACACACACACACACACACACACACACACACACACAGACAGAGAGTTCAGTGGTTCTGGAGATTTATCTGAATGACTCATAAACAAAATGTTGAAAATGTGAAAATAAAACAAAGTGGTTCTGAGTCTACATTGTAAGTTGTTGTTTTTTTAGGAAGAAAAATCTATGAGCATACCTCTTCTCACTTGCACCTCAAGACCCAAAATATAGAATAGCTCTAGGTGTTCTTATAAGATATTTACTGTCAGATGTGTGTCTGCTATATGTACTGACTGCATATGTGCATCATAGTTATTTATTTATATTAACATAAAATGTGGACAGTCTGATTCAGCCATGGCAAACTAATTTTCACTACCAAAACATTACTGTCACTACCAAAAATGTGCAGTCACTACCGTAACATGGGATGTTTTGTCAAAAATAAAGTATATTGAATTATCAACTAAGATGTTATGATAGTGTTTGGTTCAATGCATATTAATACTAATGAATCCTTAACTTTGAAATCAGTACGATAAACTTTATGCCTTCTACAAAGAAAGATTGGGTTCAAAATACAACAAATCTCATAAATCACACTTAAAATATTATTAAAATTATAATCTTTATTGATTTAACCAGTAAAAATATTTTTTAAAAATAGAAAAAATATATATTTATAAGGTAGATGTAAACAAAATCTTAATAGGTCATTATAAGCCTTCTTAATAAATTATTTAATATTGTGTTTCGGTAGTGACAAATTTGGGGAGAAGGAAAATATTCCAGCATTTTCTGAAAATACAATATGAGAATTAACTGCACAATTACTAGAAAAGCATACCTTGGATATTATACAATTTGCATACATGCAAAATTTGTGGGAAAAAACAAAAAAAATTCAAGATGTTTCCAACTCTGACTTTGCACCAATTCTGTAGAATGGCCCTTAATATGATCATCTTATTGAAGAGCTACAGCAGCATTTAGTTTCCAATAGTCTGTTTTAAAACCCAGTCACACTAGTTCTGTGTGCTGGAAGATACTGTTTCTTCTAGTTCATTTTTTACTATGTATTTGACATCTCTCTTCTTTATTCTCTGTTGAAAAGGCAGATGTCTGCATGTACACAATCAGTACATTGTATAAAATGCTGGAAATGAAACAATTACTAACTAGATAAAAAAAACCACATAAAAATGTGAGCAATATGGAAAACCCAGAAAGTGCACTGCTATAAACAATGAAACATAAGCCCTGCTGTCTTCAAATAAATAAACTTCAGTCACACTGTAATTGCTGTACTTTATAATTCAAGTCAAGTCAAGTCATCTTCATTTATATAGCACTTTTAACAATGTAGATTGTTCCAAAGCGGCTTTACAGAGATACAAAGGTAGTTTAAAGTAACAGAGATTGTTTTGGCTTTATAGCAGTTCTTGAATAAAGTTATTTTCCAGCTAAAGTTAATTTGATTGATTCACTTCCGTCGCAACGATCATTAGTTATTAACTTAGGGGCCGCTAACACGACACCGTTTTAACAGGAAACTCTACACAGACTTTAAACGTGAAACCTGTGAGAACGCTGATGGCGTGCACATGTGTATTACGAGTTCAGTCTATTGGTATGCGCGTTTGAATATATGTGCACAGGTTTGTAATTCCCTACAAACCAAGCCTTAACCCCCTGAGGTCGACGGTATCGCCGGCGATACCAGCTCGCTTTTTTTTTATCAGTGTAAAAGAAACTCATAAATACTCTGTTGACTTTGATTTTCCATAGGAGTTTCATACATCAATCGATTCTGTTAAATGTGTATTATTTTTGTGTATCACAATACTCACAATAAAAACAAAGTGTTGTGCTTTTCGCCAAATAAAGAAAAATAAACACGAAGCGAGTTCTGCCTTCTCTCTGTCCGTGTAGTCCATTCTGAAACGCGTCCGAAAATGAATCATAACTCAGCGAATACTTCTCACACAGGCACGTGAGATATGTCTTTATGAAGCTTTTAAATGAAGTAATTTATATAAAAAACAAATGTTTTCAACTCATGTAATCCGTTTGAAAGCAAGGAGAGGTACCGTTTTTCCTTCTCCCTTCATTATCTCTAAATGAGCTGCAGCCGCCCCGCCCCCGGCGCGATTCACATGTAAATAGTTAGGTGATCTAGTATGCATCGCATACGCCCCCCGATCAATGCCATAAAAACACAGTTTCAGACTTACTGATAGTTCATCGCGTTTTGAGTATGACACGCTTCTCCGGTAATAAAGACGCCCTTCAGATGATTCTGGACAGCGAGGAAGAATGCACCTTTTCCTCAGAGGAAGATTGTAACTCAGACGACGAACGGCAGCATTTTGAAGAGCGAATTCCGCCGAGAACACAATTTCGGAGTAAGTTTTACTTAAAAGTCTTTTGTCTTTTATTTTTCGTGTTCGCATTTATGAGGAAAAAACAATATTATGTGACAGTTCTCCATTATGGACGCGAGCGCTCTAAAAAAAGCACTAAAAGACAGAGACCTCAAAACAGAAAGTACAAATCCTTTCTTTAAAACGAATTTCGTTTTGTATCAATTGTATCTTAATTTTAATAATTTTTTCATTAACAAATTTCCTGGATTTAAAGTAAATATAGGCTAGCAATCACAACATAAGGTGCTTGAACTGGAGATCATCATGAACCAGACCGTAGCCTACTCGCCTCACATGTCTAAAAAATGTGAAATATATTTACAGAAAGCTGGTTCTAAACAAAACCATCCAAAACACTAGCCTACTGCGAAGATCACGAGTCAATAGCCTATCGTCAACTTCATCTTTGCCAGAAGTTAAATTTAAATCGCGTGTGTGAATGAATGATGATGTTTTAGCAAACTGTATTGCTATACTGAGATGAGTAAAAATCACTCTGAAATATGAATACATAGATAAAATGTAGGCCTATAATCATTTTTTTTTTACAAAGAAAGAGTACACTTGAAATATTGTTGAAATTGTAATTAAGTTGGCTTGAGAAAGCCAACTTACTGATATTGTATTTAAACTTATTATTAAGTTGGCTTGAGAAAGCCAACTTACTGAAATCCTATTTAAACTTATTATTATTATTCTTCTTCTTCTTCTTTTTCTGACCGCAAATTTTGGGACACTAACTCCTCCTAGACCGTTCAAGCTACAAACTCCAAACTCGGGTCAGACCTTCATACTGTTCTGACTTGGTGTGCTATATCTTTTCAGACTGATTTGAGTTATGGTTTTCTTAAAAATTAATATTAAAAATCAAAAAAATCCCATAGACTTTCATTGACCAAAAGTCCATGTCTGTTTGAACTATGTTTAATGTAAACTGCTAGAAGTCATTGATACTCAATTAAGCTTTCAGCTATTTATGTTCTTTCTAACTAATAACTAATCTATCTATCTATCTATCTATCTATCTATCTATCTATCTATCTATCTATCTATCTATCTATCTATCTATCTATCTATCTATCTATCTATCTATCCTCAAACCTTTATCTATCTATCTATCTATCTATCTATCTATCTTCAAACCTTTATCTATCTATCTATCTATCTATCTATCTATCTATCTATCTATCTATCTATCTATCTATCTATCTATCTATCTATCTATCTATCTATCTATCTATCTATCTATCTATCTATCTATCTATCCTCAAACCTTTATCTATCTATCTATCTATCTATCTATCTATCTATCTATCTATCTATCTATCTATCTATCTATCTATCTATCTATCTATCTATCTATCTATCTATCTTCAAACCTTATCTATCTATCTATCTATCTATCTATCTATCTATCTATCTATCTATCTATCTATCTATCTATCTATCTATCTATCTATCTATCTTCCTTCAAGCCTTTTCTATCTATCTATCTATCTATCTATCTATCTATCTATCTATCTATCTATCTATCTATCTATCTATCTATCTATCTATCTATCTATCTATCTATCTATCTATCTATCTATCTATCTATCTATCTATCTATCTATCTTCCTTCAAGCCTTTTCTATCTATCTATCTATCTATCTATCTATCTATCTATCTATCTATCTATCTATCTATCTATCTATCTATCTATCTATCTATCTATCTATCTATCTATCTATCTATCTATCTATCTTCAAACCTTTATCTATCTATCATCTATCTATCTATCTATCTATCTATCTATCTATCTATCTATCTATCTATCTATCTATCTATCTATCTATCTATCTATCTATCTATCTATCTATCTATCTATCTATCTATCTATCTTCCTTCAAGCCTTTTCTATCTATCTATCTATCTATCTATCTATCTATCTATCTATCTATCTATCTATCTATCTTCAAACCTTTATCTATCTATCTATCTATCTATCTATCTATCTATCTATCTATCTATCTATCTATCTATCTATCTATCTATCTATCTATCTATCTATCTATCTTCAAACCTTTATCTATCTATCTATCTATCTATCTATCTATCTATCTATCTATCTATCTATCTATCTATCTATCTATCTATCTATCTATCTATCTTCAAACCTTATCTATCTATCTATCTATCTATCTATCTATCTATCTATCTATCTATCTATCTATCTATCTATCTATCTATCTATCTATCTATCTATCTATCTTCAAACCTTTATCTGTCTATCTATCTATCTATCTATCTATCTATCTATCTATCTATCTATCTATCTATCTATCTATCTATCTATCTATCTATCTATCTATCCTCAAACCTTTATCTATCTATCTATCTATCTATCTATCTATCTATCTATCTATCTATCTATCTATCTATCTATCTATCTATCTATCTATATATCTTCAAACCTTATCTATCTATCTATCTATCTATCTATCTATCTATCTATCTATCTATCTATCTATCTATCTATCTATCTATCTATCTATCTATCTATCTATCAATCTTCCTTCAAGCCTTTTCTATCTATCTATCTATCTATCTATCTATCTATCTATCTATCTATCTATCTATCTATCTATCTATCTATCTATCTATCTATCTATCTATCTATCTATCTATCTATCTATCTATCTATCTATCTATCTTCCTTCAAGCCTTTTCTATCTATCTATCTATCTATCTATCTATCTATCTATCTATCTATCTATCTATCTATCTATCTATCTATCTATCTATCTATCTATCTATCTATCTATCTATCTATCTATCTTCAAACCTTTATCTATCTATCATCTATCTATCTATCTATCTATCTATCTATCTATCTATCTATCTATCTATCTATCTATCTATCTATCTATCTATCTATCTATCTATCTTCCTTCAAGCCTTTTCTATCTATCTATCTATCTATCTATCTATCTATCTATCTATCTATCTATCTATCTATCTATCTATCTATCTATCTATCTTCAAACCTTTATCTATCTATCTATCTATCTATCTATCTATCTATCTATCTATCTATCTATCTATCTATCTATCTATCTATCTATCTATCTATCTTCAAACCTTTATCTATCTATCTATCTATCTATCTATCTATCTATCTATCTATCTATCTATCTATCTATCTATCTATCTATCTATCTATCTATCTATCTATCTTCAAACCTTATCTATCTATCTATCTATCTATCTATCTATCTATCTATCTATCTATCTATCTATCTATCTATCTATCTATCTATCTATCTATCTATCTATCTATCTTCAAACCTTATCTATCTATCTATCTATCTATCTATCTATCTATCTATCTATCTATCTATCTATCTATCTATCTATCTATCTTCAAACCTTTATCTATCTATCATCTATCTATCTATCTATCTATCTATCTATCTATCTATCTTCAAACCTTATCTATCTATCTATCTATCTATCTATCTATCTATCTATCTATCTATCTATCTATCTATCTATCTATCTATCTATCTATCTATCTATCTATCTATCTATCTATCTATCTATCTATCTATCTTCAAACCCTATCTATCTATCTATCTATCTATCTATCTATCTATCTATCTATCTATCTATCTATCTATCTATCTATCTATCTTCAAACCTTATCTATCTATCTATCTATCTATCTATCTATCTATCTATGCTAGAATCAGTAAATCATACTTGAACATGGTAAATCATGGTATACTATAGTAAATCATGGTAAACTATTGTAAATTGTGGTAAATCATGGTAAACTATGGTAAATCATGCTAGAATCAGTAAATTATACTTGAACATGGTTAATTGTGGTATACTATAGTAAATCATGGTAAACTATGGTAAATCGTGGTAAATCATGGTCAACTATGGTAAATCATGGTAAACTGTGATAAATCATGCTAGAATCAGTAAATCATACTTGAACATGGTAAATCATGGTATACTATAGTAAATCATGGTAAATCGTGGTAAATCATGGTAAACTATGGTAAATCATGGTAAACTATGATAAATCATGCTAGAATCAGTAAATCATACTTGAACATGGTAAATCCTAGTATACTATAGTAAATCATGGTAAACTATGGTAAATCGTGGTAAATCATGGTAAAATATGGTAAATCATGCTAGAATCAGTAAATCATACTTGAACATGGTAAATCCTAGTATACTATAGTAAATCATGGTAAACTATGGTAAATCGTGGTAAATCATGGTAAACTATGGTAAATCATGGTAAACTATGATAAATCATGCTAGAATCAGTAAATCATATTTGAACATGGTAAATCATGGTATACTATAGTAAATCATGGTAAACTATGGTAAATCGTGGTAAATCATGGTAAACTATGGTAAATCATGGTAAACTATGATAAATCATGCTAGAATCAGTAAATCATACTTGAACATGGTAAATCCTAGTATACTATAGTAAATCATGGTAAACTATGGTAAATCATGGTAAACTATGATAAATCATGCTAGAATCAGTAAATCATACTTGAACATGGTAAATCATGGTATACTATAGTAAATAATGGTAAACTATGGTAAATTGTGGTAAATCATGGTAAACTATGGTAAATCATGGTAAACTATGATAAATCATGCTAGAATCAGTAAATCATACTTGAACATGGTAAATCCTAGTATACTATAGTAAATCATGGTAAACTATGGTAAATCGTGGTAAATTATGGTAAACTATGCTAAATCATGCTAGAATCAGTAAATCATACTTGAACATGGTAAATCGTGGTATACTATAGTAAATCATGGTAAACTATGGTAAATCATGGTAAACTATGCTAAATCGTGCTAGAATCTGAATATCATACTTGAACATGGTAAATCGTGGTATACTATAGTAAATCATGGTAAACTATGGTAAATCGTGGTAAATCATGGTAAACTATGGTAAAATCATGGTAAACTATGATAAATCATGCTAGAATCAGTAAATCATACTTGAACATGGTAAATCGTGGTATACTATAGTAAATCATGGTAAACTATGGTAAATCGTGGTAAATCATGGTAAACTATGGTAAATCATGGTAATCTATGATAAATCATGCTAGAATCAGTAAATCATACTTGAACATGGTAAATCATGGTATACTATAGTAAATCATGGTAAACTATGGTAAATCGTGGTAAATCATGGTAAACTATGGTAAATCATGGTAAACTATGATAAATCATGCTAGAATCAGTAAATCATACTTGAACATGGTAAATCATGGTATACTATAGTAAATCATGGTTAACTATGGTAAATTGTGGTAAATAATGGTAAACTATGGTAAATCATGGTAAACTATGGTAAATCATGCTAGAATCAGTAAATCATACTTGAACATGGTAAATCATGGTATACTATAGTAAATCATGGTAAACTATGGTATATCGTAGTAAATCATGGTAAACTATGGTAAATCATGCTAGAATCAGTAAATTATACTTGAACATGGTAAATTGTGGTATACTATAGTAAATCATGGTAAACTATGGTAAATCGTGGTAAATCATGGTAAACTATGGTAAAATCATGGTAAACTATGATAAATCATGCTAGAATCAGTAAATCATACTTGAACATGGTAAATCGTGGTATACTATAGTAAATCATGGTAAACTATGGTAAATCGTGGTAAATCATGGTAAACTATGGTAAAATCATGGTAAACTATGATAAATCATGCTAGAATCAGTAAATCATACTTGAACATGGTAAATCGTGGTATACTATAGTAAATCATGGTAAACTATGGTAAATCGTGGTAAATCATGGTAATCTATGATAAATCATGCTAGAATCAGTAAATCATACTTGAACATGGTAAATCATGGTATACTATTGTAAATCATGGTAAACTATGGTAAATCGTGGTAAATCATGGTATACTATAGTAAATCATGGTAAACTATGGTAAATCATGCTAAACTATGGTAAATCATGCTAGAATCAGTAAATTATACTTGAACATGGCAAATCGTGGTATACTATAGTAAATCATGGTAAACTATAGTAAATCGTGGTAAATCATGGTAAACTATGGTAAATCATGCTAGAATCAATAAATCATACTTGAACATGGTAAATCATGGTATACTATAGTAAATCATGGTAAACTATGGTAAATCGTGGTAAATCATGGTAAACTATGGTAAATCATGCTAGAATCAGTAAATTATACTTGAACATGGTAAATCGTGGTATACTATAGTAAATCATGGTAAACTATGGTAAATCGTGGTAAATCATGGTAAACTGCTAAATCATGCTAGAATCAGTAAATCATACTTGAACATGGTAAATCGCTGTATACTATAGTAAATCATGGTAAACTATGGTAAATCGTGGTAAATCATGGTAAACTATGGTAAATCATGGTAAACTATGATAAATCATGCTAGAATCAGTAAATCATATTTGAACATGGTAAATCATGGTATACTATAGTAAATCATGGTAAACTATGGTAAATCGTGGTAAATCATGGTAAACTATGGTAAATCATGGTAAACTATGATAAATCATGCTAGAATCAGTAAATCATACTTGAACATGGTAAATCCTAGTATACTATAGTAAATCATGGTAAACTATGGTAAATCATGGTAAACTATGATAAATCATGCTAGAATCAGTAAATCATACTTGAACATGGTAAATCATGGTATACTATAGTAAATAATGGTAAACTATGGTAAATTGTGGTAAATCATGGTAAACTATGGTAAATCATGGTAAACTATGATAAATCATGCTAGAATCAGTAAATCATACTTGAACATGGTAAATCCTAGTATACTATAGTAAATCATGGTAAACTATGGTAAATCGTGGTAAATTATGGTAAACTTGTCACAGTGTCTGGTTGTGTTTCCCCGGGTACCCACTAGATGTCCTCCTTACCCCCACGGTGTCTTGCACTAGGAACTACCTTTCCCACAATTCCAGTCTGTTATTGCACCCAGGTGTTTGTAATCTGTTTACCCAGCTGTCTCTCGTTGTCATCTCGTCTGTTCATGTATTTAAAGCCCTGTTTGTCCCATGTTCTGTGTGGTATCGTTGTTGTTGTCACACCGCGTTTGGTTTCCCGTGTTCCCTGAGCCTGTTTTATTGTTTACTGTTTTGGATTGCTTCACTGGAGTTTGAACCCTGCCTGTTTTGACCATTCTTTGGATTACCCTTTTAATAAACCTCACCTCAATTGCACTTGGATCCTCCTCGCTGTCTTCTTGAGCGGATCGTGACAGAACGATACCACCGATGTATGGATCTAGCAATTTGGGGTTTCGTATCCCTCCTCCTTCCACTGAGCGGGAGAGGAGAGAGTGTTTCGAGGGTACCCGTCTGGTCATTTTCCGTGGGACCCGGGGAGCTCGCAGAGGAATGGTGGGTCGAGAGGGAAACCAACACTACCCTCCACCGTGCCCCCTCTTCGAATTCGGGTTGCTGAGGGACGGGTCGGAGCCCCCATCTCGCCGTCGTGGACAGAGAGGGGATAGGAGACGCAAGTCTGCCGGCCGTGAGAATGCTTCACCGCTGCCCAGCCGAGACAATGCATCACCGCTGCCCAGCCGAGAGAATGCATCGCCGCTGCCCAGCCGAGAGAATGCATCGCCGCTGCCCAGCCGAGAGAATGCATCGCCGCTGCCCAGCCGAGAGAATGCATCGCCGCTGCCCAGCCCAGAGAATGCATCACCGCTGCCCAGTCCAGAGCTCCATCAGTCATTAATTCTGTCCAGACCTGAACAAGCATCTCACCATCGAAGACGGCGGAGGGGGAGGAAAGCCTCGGGCCTCTCCAATGACCTGGAGGCTGTCCCCAAGCAGTCCGTCATCGTCCCAGAGGTCGTCACCGAGCAGGCCGCCGTTGTCCCCGAGCTGCTCGTCCTACCGCCCCCGCCCACACCTGCCGAGTCTGTGTCTTCGGACAAGATGGCCGCCGCCGAGCCTATTCAAGTCCCGTCTGCCCAGCCAGAGACTGTTCACGTCACGTCTGCCCAGCCAGAGACTGTTCACGTCACGTCTGCCCAGCCAGAGACTGTTCACGTCACGTCTGCTGAGCCGGTGTCTTCGGACAAGATGGCCGCCGCCGAAAGTGTTCCCGTCACGTTTACCGAGCCGGTGTCCATGGACAAGATGGCCGTACAGCCTGTGTCTGAGTCGGTGGTGTCTGTTCCAGTCCCTGAGCCGGCAGTGTATGTTTCTGGGTCGGTGGGTTCTGTTCCAGTCCCTGGGCCGGAGCCAGTCTCTGTTCCTGAGCTGGAGCCGGTGTCTGTTCTTGTTCCTGAGCCAGAGCCGGTGACATCTATTCCTGAGCCCTCAGTGACCGCGACACTGGCCATTATGGCCACAGCCATGTGGTGTGTGTGGGCTACACACACACTTGAGCCGGTGGTGTCTGTTCCTGGGCCGGTGGTGTCTGTTCCTGAGCCGGTGGTGTCTGTTCCTGGGCCGGTGGTGTCTGTTCCTGAGCCGGTGATGTCTGTTTCTGTTCCTGAGCCGGAGCCAGTGTCTGTTCCTGAGCCGGAGCCAGTGTCTGTTCCTGAGCCGGAGCCAGTGTCTGTTCCTGAGCCGGAGCCAGTGTCTGTTCCTGAGCCGGAGCCAGTGTCTGTTCCTGAGCCGGAGCCAGTGTCTGTTCCTGAGCCGGAGCCAGTGTCTGTTCCTGAGCCGGAGCCAGTGTCTGTTCCTGAGCCGGAGCCAGTGTCTGTTCCTGAGCCGGAGCCAGTGTCTGTTCCTGAGCCGGAGCCAGTGTCTGTTCCTGAGCCGGAGCCAGTGTCTGTTCCTGAGCCGGAGCCAGTGTCTGTTCCTGAGCCGGAGCCAGTGTCTGTGTCTGTGTCTGTGTCTGTTCCTGAGCCTGAGCCAGTGTCTGTGTCTGTGTCTGTGTCTGTGTCTGTTCCTGAACCTGAGCCAGTGTCTGTGTCTGTGTCTGTGTCTGTTCCTGAACCTGAGCCAGTGTCTGTGTCTGTGTCTGTGTCTGTTCCTGAACCTGAGCCGGTGGTGCCAGTTCCAGTGCCCGAGCCGGTGGTGCCAGTTCCAGTGCCCGAGCCGGTGGTGCCAGTTCCAGTGCCCGAGCCGGTGGTGCCAGTTCCAGTGCCCGAGCCGGTGGTGCCAGTTCCAGTGCCCGAGCCGTTGGTGCCAGTTCCAGTGCCCGAGCCGGTGGTTCCAGTGCCCGAGCCGGTGGTGCCAGTTCCAGTGCCCGAGCCGGTGGTGCCAGTTCCAGGGCCCGAGCCAGTGGTGTCTGTTCCAGTTCCTGAGCCGGTGTCTGTTTCTGTGCCCTGGCCGCCCGGGTGGTCGTCTCTGCCTTGGTCGCCCGAGGGGTCGTCTCCGCCCTGGCCGCCCGAGGGGTCTTCTCCGCCCTGGCCGCCCGAGGGGTCTTCTCCGCCCTGGCCGCCCGAGGGGTCTTCTCCGCCCTGGCCGCCCGAGGGGTCTTCTCCGCCCTGGCCGCCCGAGGGGTCGTCTCCGCCCTGGCCGCCCGAGGGGTCTTCTCCGCCCTGGCCGCCCGAGGGGTCTTCTCCGCCCTGGCCGCCCGAGGGGTCTTCTCCGCCCTGGCCGCCCGAGGGGTCTTCTCCGCCCTGGCCGCCCGAGGGGTCTTCTCCGCCCTGGCCGCCCGAGGGGTCATCTCCGCCCTGGCCGCCCGAGGGGTCTTCACCGCCCTGGCCGCCCGAGGGGTCTTCACCGCCCTGGCCACCCGAGGGGTCTTCACCGCCGTGGCCGCCCAATGGACTGTCGTCTCCGTCCCGGCCGCCCGAGGGACTGTCGTCTCCGTCCCGGCCGCCCGAGGGACTGTCGTCTCCGTCCCGGCCGCCCGAGGGACTGTCGTCTCCGTCCCGGCCGCCCGAGGGACTGTTCGCTTCGCCCCGGCCGCCCGAGGGACTGTTTGCTTCGCCCCGGCCACCGGATGAACTGTTTGCTTCTCACTGTTTCCCCAATGTACTGTCTGTGTCACCCTGGCTTCCTTTGAGTCTGTTACCCCCTGTTTCTGTTTCCCTTCATGGACCTGGCCCCCCGTCCCTCCCCCTGATCCTCCACCTTGCCACCTCCCTCCTGAGTTTTTGTTTTATTCCGTGTCTGGTCTTGGAGTGTCTGGGAGCCACTCCGTAGAGAGGGGGTCATGTCACAGTGTCTGGTTGTGTTTCCCCGGGTACCCACTAGATGTCCTCCTTACCCCCACGGTGTCTTGCACTAGGAACTACCTTTCCCACAATTCCAGTCTGTTATTGCACCCAGGTGTTTGTAATCTGTTTACCCAGCTGTCTCTCGTTGTCATCTCGTCTGTTCATGTATTTAAAGCCCTGTTTGTCCCATGTTCTGTGTGGTATCGTTGTTGTTGTCACACCGCGTTTGGTTTCCCGTGTTCCCTGAGCCTGTTTTATTGTTTACTGTTTTGGATTGCTTCACTGGAGTTTGAACCCTGCCTGTTTTGACCATTCTTTGGATTACCCTTTTAATAAACCTCACCTCAATTGCACTTGGATCCTCCTCGCTGTCTTCTTGAGCGGATCGTGACAAAACTATGCTAAATCATGCTAGAATCAGTAAATCATACTTGAACATGGTAAATCGTGGTATACTATAGTAAATCATGGTAAACTATGGTAAATCATGGTAAACTATGCTAAATCGTGCTAGAATCTGAATATCATACTTGAACATGGTAAATCGTGGTATACTATAGTAAATCATGGTAAACTATGGTAAATCGTGGTAAATCATGGTAAACTATGGTAAAATCATGGTAAACTATGATAAATCATGCTAGAATCAGTAAATCATACTTGAACATGGTAAATCGTGGTATACTATAGTAAATCATGGTAAACTATGGTAAATCGTGGTAAATCATGGTAAACTATGGTAAATCATGGTAATCTATGATAAATCATGCTAGAATCAGTAAATCATACTTGAACATGGTAAATCATGGTATACTATAGTAAATCATGGTAAACTATGGTAAATCGTGGTAAATCATGGTAAACTATGGTAAATCATGGTAAACTATGATAAATCATGCTAGAATCAGTAAATCATACTTGAACATGGTAAATCATGGTATACTATAGTAAATCATGGTAAACTATGGTAAATTGTGGTAAATAATGGTAAACTATGGTAAATCATGGTAAACTATGGTAAATCATGCTAGAATCAGTAAATCATACTTGAACATGGTAAATCATGGTATACTATAGTAAATCATGGTAAACTATGGTATATCGTAGTAAATCATGGTAAACTATGGTAAATCATGCTAGAATCAGTAAATTATACTTGAACATGGTAAATTGTGGTATACTATAGTAAATCATGGTAAACTATGGTAAATCGTGGTAAATCATGGTAAACTATGGTAAAATCATGGTAAACTATGATAAATCATGCTAGAATCAGTAAATCATACTTGAACATGGTAAATCGTGGTATACTATAGTAAATCATGGTAAACTATGGTAAATCGTGGTAAATCATGGTAAACTATGGTAAATCATGCTAGAATCAATAAATCATACTTGAACATGGTAAATCATGGTATACTATAGTAAATCATGGTAAACTATGGTAAATCGTGGTAAATCATGGTAAACTATGGTAAATCATGCTAGAATCAGTAAATCATACTTGAACATGGTAAATCCTAGTATACTATAGTAAATCATGGTAAACTATGGTAAATCATGGTAAACTATGGTAAATCATGCTTGAATCAGTAAATCATACTTGAACATGGTAAATCATGGTTTACTATAGTAAATCATGGTAAACTATGGTAAATCATGGTAAACTATATTTGGCTAAATCTATATTTTGAACTTATCTATCTATCTATCTATCTATCTATCTATCTATCTATCTATCTATCTATCTATCTATCTATCTATCTATCTATCTAACTTCAAACCTTTTCTATCTATCTATCTATCTATCTATCTATCTATCTATCTATCTATCTATCTATCTATCTATCTATCTATCTATCTATCTATCTATCTTTTTAACTAACTAATCTATCTTTCTTTTTAACTAAATAATCCATCTTTCTTTCTTTTTAACGAACTAATCCATCTTTCTTTCTAACTAATATATTTTTCTTTCTTCATTCTAACCAATCTATCTTTCTTTCTTTCTAACTAATCTATCTATCTTTCTTTCTAACTAATCTATCTTTCTATCTTTCTTTCTAACTAATCCATCTTTCTTTCTTTCTTTCTTTCTTTCTTTCTTTATTTCTTTCTTTCTTTCTTTCTAACTAATCAATCTTTTTTCTTTCTCTCTCAATAATCTATCTTTCTTTCTAACTAATTAGTGTTTCTTTCTTTCTTTCTTTCTTTCTTTCTTTCTTTCTTTCTTTCTTTCTTTCTAACTAATCCACCATTCATTCATTCTTTCTTTCTAACTAATATTTCTTCTTTCTTTCTAACTAATCAATCTATCTTTCTTTCTAACTAATCTTTCTTTCTTTCTTTCTTTCTTTCTTTCTTTTTCTAACTAATCTTTCTTTCTAACTTATCTTTCTATCTAATCTTTCTAACTAATCTTTCTTTCCTTTCTAACAAATCTTTTTTTTTCTTTCTTTCTAACTAATCTTTCTTTCTTTTTTCTTTCTTTCTTTCTAGCCAATCTTTCTTCTTTCTTTCTAGCTAATCTTTCTTTTTTTCTTTTTCTTTCTTTCTAACTAATCTTTCTTTTCTTTCTTGCTTACTTTTCTTTCTTTCTTTCTAACTTATCTTTCTTTCTTTCTACCTAATCTTTCTTTCTTTCTTTCTTTCTTTCTTTCTTTCTTTCTTTCTTTCTTTCTTTCTACCTAATCTTTTTCTTTCTTTCTTTCTTTCTTTCTTTCTTTCTCTTTCTTTCTTTCTTTCTTTCTTTCTTTCTTTCTTTCTTTCTTTCTTTCTTTCTTTCTTTCTACCTAATCTTTCTTTCTTTCTTTCTTTCTTTCTTTCTTTCATTCTTTCTTTCTACCTAATCTTTTTCTTTCTTTCTTTCTTTCTTTCTTTCTTTCTTTCTTTCTTTCTTTCTTTCTTTCTTTCTTTCTACCTAATCTTTTTCTTTCTTTCTTTCTTTCTTTCTTTCTTTCTTTCTTTCTTTCTTTCTTTCTTTCTTTCTTTCTACCTAATCTTTCTTTCTTTCTGCCTAATCTTTCTTTCTTTCTTTCTTTCTACCTAATCTCTTTATTTTTTCTTTCATTCTTTCTTTCTTTCTTTCTTTCTTTCTTTCTTTCTTTCTTTCTTTCTTTCTTTCTTTCTTTCTGCCTAATCTTTCTTTCTTTCTTTCTTTCTTTCTTTCTTTCTTTCTTTCTTTCTACCTAATCTCTTTATTTTTTCTTTCATTCTTTCTGCCTTTCTACCTAATCTTTCTTTCTTTCTTTCTTTCTTTCTTTCTTTCTTTCTTTCTTTCTTTCTTTCTTTCTTTCTAACTATTCTTTCTTTCTAACTAATTTATCAATCAAAATTTAAACTACTTTAAACTTCAAACTACTTCAAATTTCTAACTACTTTAAACTTCTAACTACTTTTAACTTCTTCAAACTCTCTGGTCCGGCTTTCTCAAGCCAACTTAAAGTTTGTCTCAACAAACTTTTTTTTCTAGTTATTCTTATTCTTCTGACCCAAAATTTTCAATTCTAACTCCTCCTAGAGCTTTAACTCTACAAACTCCAAACTCGGGTCAGACTTTCAGACTGTTCTGACTCGAGTTGCTTTATCTTTTCAGACTGATTTGACTTTCAGTTTTCTTAAAAATTAATATTAAAAACCATAAAAATCCCACTGACTTACATTGCAGGCTGTTCAAATTGAGCCAAGACTACGGTGGCCCATTAGTGTACAAGCCAAAAACTCAAATCTAAACTCTCTGAAGCATTAGGCTCAATTAAACTACCATTCTATGACCTAATAAACTCTATCTATCTATCTATCTATCTATCTATCTATCTATCTATCTATCTATCTATCTATCTATCTTCAAACCTTTTCTATCTATCTATCTATCTATCTATCTATCTATCTATCTATCTATCTATCTATCTATCTATCTATCTATCTTCAAACCTTTTCTATCTATCTATCTATCTATCTATCTATCTATCTATCTATCTATCTATCTATCTATCTATCTATCTTCAAACCTTTTCTATCTATCTATCTATCTATCTATCTATCTATCTATCTATCTATCTATCTATCTATCTATCTATCTATCTATCTTCAAACCTTATCTATCTATCTATCTATCTATCTATCTATCTATCTATCTATCTATCTATCTATCTATCTATCTATCTATCTATCTATCTATCTTCAAACCTTATCTATCTATCTATGCTAGAATCAGTAAATAATACTTGAACATGGTAAATCATGGTATACTATAGTAAATCATAGTAAACTATGGTAAATCGTGGTAAATCATGGTAAACTATGGTAAATCATGCTAGAATCAGTAAATCATACTTGGACATGGTAAATCATGGTATACTATAGTAAATCATGGTAAACTATGGTAAATCGTGGTAAATCATGGTAAACTATGGTAAATCATGCTAGAATCAGTAAATTATACTTGTACATGGTAAATCGTGATATACTATAGTAAATCATGGTAAACTATGGTAAATCATGGTAAACTATGATAAATCATGCTAGAATCAGTAAATCATACTTGAACATGGTAAATCATGGTATACTATAGTAAATCATGGTAAACTATGGTAAATCGTGGTAAATAATGGTAAACTATGGTAAATCATGGTAAACTATGATAAATCATGCTAGAATCAGTAAATCATATTTGAACATGGTAAATCATGGTATATTATAGTAAATCATGGTAAACTATGGTAAATCGTAGTAAATCATGGTAAACTATGGTAAATCATGCTAGAATCAGTAAATTATACTTGAACATGGTAAATTGTGGTATACTATAGTAAACTATGGTAAATCGTGGTAAATCATGGTAAACTATGCTAAATCATGCTAGAATCAGTAAATCATACTTGAACATGGTAAATCATGGTATACTATAGTAAATCATGGTAAACTGTGGTAAATCGTGGTAAATCATGGTATACTATAGTAAATCATGGTAAACTATGGTAAATCGTGGTAAATCATGGTAAACTATGGTAAATCATGGTAAACCATGCTAGCAACATGGTAAAAAAAATTCTAGCATCATGCTAGCAACATGATAATCATGCTAGCATGGTAAACTATGGTAAATCATGGTAAACTATGGTAAATCGTGGTAAACTATGGTAAATCATGCTAGAATCATAGTAAATCATACTTGAACATGGTAAATCATGGTATACTATAGTAAATAATGGTAAACTATGGTAAATCATGGTAAACTATGGTAAATCATGCTAAACTATGGTAAATCATGCTAGAATCAGTAAATTATACTTGAACATGGCAAATCGTGGTATACTATAGTAAATCATGGTAAACTATAGTAAATTGTGGTAAATCATGGTAAACTATGGTAAATCATGCTAGAATCAATAAATCATACTTGAACATGGTAAATCATGGTATACTATAGTAAATCATGGTAAACTATGGTAAATCGTGGTAAATCATGGTAAACTATGGTAAATCATGCTAGAATCAGTAAATTATACTTGTACATGGTAAATCGTGGTATACTATAGTAAATCATGGTAAACTATGGTAAATCATGGTAAACTATGATAAATCATGCTAGAATCAGTAAATCATACTTGAACATGGTAAATCATGGTATACTATAGTAAATCATGGTAAACTATGGTAAATCGTGGTAAATAATGGTAAACTATGGTAAATCATGGTAAACTATGATAAATCATGCTAGAATCAGTAAATCATACTTGAACATGGTAAATCATGGTATATTATAGTAAATCATGGTAAACTATGGTAAATCGTAGTAAATCATGGTAAACTATGGTAAATCATGCTAGAATCAGTAAATTATACTTGAACATGGTAAATTGTGGTATACTATAGTAAATCATGGTAAACTATGGTAAATCGTGGTAAATCATGGTAAACTATGCTAAATCATGCTAGAATCAGTAAATCATACTTGAACATGGTAAATCATGGTATACTATAGTAAATCATGGTAAACTATGGTAAATCGTGGTAAATCATGGTATACTATAGTAAATCATGGTAAACTATGGTAAATCGTGGTAAATCATGGTAAACTATGGTAAATCATGGTAAACCATGCTAGCAACATGGTAAAAAAAATTCTAGCATCATGCTAGCAACATGATAATCATGCTAGCATGGTAAACTATGGTAAATCATGGTAAACTATGGTAAATCGTGGTAAACTATGGTAAATCATGCTAGAATCATAGTAAATCATACTTGAACATGGTAAATCATGGTATACTATAGTAAATAATGGTAAACTATGGTAAATCATGGTAAACTATGGTAAATCATGCTAAACTATGGTAAATCATGCTAGAATCAATAAATCATACTTGAACATGGTAAATCATGGTATACTATAGTAAATCATGGTAAATTATGGTAAATCGTGGTAAATCATGGTAAACTATGGTAAATCATGCTAGAATCAGTAAATTATACTTGAACATGGTAAATCGTGGTATACTATAGTAAATCATGGTAAACTATGGTAAATCGTGGTAAATCATGGTAAACTATGCTAAATCATGCTAGAATCAGTAAATCATACTTGAACATGGTAAATCGCTGTATACTATAATAAATCATGGTAAACTATGGTAAATCGTGGTAAATCATGGTAAATTATGGTAAATCATGGTAATCTATGACAAATCATGCTAGAATCAGTAAATCATACTTGAACATGGTAAATCATGGTATACTATAGTAAATTATGGTAAACTATGGTAAACTATGGTAAATCGTGGTAAATCATGGTAAACTATGGTAAATCATGGTAAACTATGGTAAATCATGCTTGAATCAGTAAATCATACTTGAACATGGTAAATCATGGTATACTATAGTAAATCATGGTAAACTATGGTAAATCATGGTAAACTATATTTGGCTAAATCTATATTTTGAACTTATCTATCTATCTATCTATCTATCTATCTATCTATCTATCTATCTATCTATCTATCTATCTATCTATCTATCTATCTATCTATCTATCTATCTATCTATCTAACTTCAAACCTTTTCTATCTATCTATCTATCTATCTATCTATCTATCTATCTATCTATCTATCTATCTATCTTTTTAACTAACTAATCTATCTTTCTTTTTAACTAAATAATCCATCATTCTTTCTTTTTAACGAACTAATCCATCTTTCTTTCTAACTAATATATTTTTCTTTCTTTCATTCTAACCAATCTATCTTTCTTTCTTTCTAACTAATCTATATATCTTTCTTTCTAACTAATCTATCTTTCTATCTTTCTTTCTAACTAATCCATCTTTCTTTCTTTCTTTCTTTCTTTCTTAACTAATCAATCTTTTTTCTTTCTCTCTCACTAATCTATCTTTCTTTCTAACTAATTAGTCTTTCTTTCTTTCTTTCTTTCTTTCTTTCTTTCTTTCTTTCTTTCTTTCTTTCTTTCTTTCTTTCTAACTAATCCACCATTCATTCATTTTTTCTTTCTAACTAATATTTCTTCTTTCTTTCTAACTAATCAATCAATCTATCTTTCTTTCTAACTAATCTTTCTTTCTTTCTTTTTCTAACTAATCTTTCTTTCTAACTTATCTTTCTATCTAATCTTTCTAACTAATCTTTCTTTCCTTTCTAACAAATCTTTTTTTTCTTTCTTTCTAACTAATCTTTCTTTCTTTTTTCTTTCTTTCTTTCTAGCCAATCTTTCTTCTTTCTTTCTAGCTAATATTTCTTTTTTCTTTTTCTTTCTTTCTAACTAATCTTTCTTTTCTTTCTTGCTTACTTTTCTTTCTTTCTTTCTAACTTATCTTTCTTTCTTTCTACCTAATCTTTCTTTCTTTCTTTCTTTCTTTTTTCTTTCTTTCATTTTTTCGTTCTACCTAATCTTTTTCTTTCTTTCTTTCTTTCTTTCTTTCTTTCTTTCTTTCTTTCTTTCTTTCTTTCTTTCTTTCTACCTAATCTTTCTTTCTTTCTTTCTACCTATTCTTTCTTTCTTTCTTTCATTCTTTCTTTCTTTCTTTCTTTCTTTCTACCTAATCTTTTTCTTTCTGTCATGATTCTGCACTCGTGTCCGTGATTTTCTTTAGTCTTGAGGCAGAATCATGACAGACCCGTGTTTTGTGTGCAAGCACATGGCCTTTTGTTTGTGCCATGTGCTTGTGTTGTCTCGTTCTCTTGCCCCGCCCCCTTGTTATCTCATCTTGTAATTATTAGATTGTTGCTTTCACCTGTGTTCCTGATTAGTTTGATCCCTATTTAATCCCCTTGTGTTTGCTGTCCTGTGTCGGTACATTGTCTATCCTTGTCTGATACCCTCCGTTAGTTACCTGAAGAAAGTCTTGTCTAGTTAGAAGTTTTTGATCCTGTCTTTATTGTCTAAGTTTATCGTCGGAGTGTTACTCTAGTGTTTTCTGTCTTTGTAGTTCATCCTGTCTTGTTTTACCCCCTCGTGGGTTTTGTTTTCTGTTTTTGACCAAATAAACCTTTTGAGTGTCTGCACCTCGTCTGCTTTTGGGTTCATCTCCACCACATCCCATGACAGAACCCCTCCCTCAAGGAGCGGCTTCCAGACGCTCCTCAAGGGAACATCATACGCGGGACAAGACGGACTGAGACATAGACACGAACCAACAAAACATGACAAATAACAATAATGGCATACATGAATAAACAATAACAGGGTTGGGGTGAAAAATCAAAAACAACAAACAAGGCAGAGGAGGAGGAGGAAACACACAGTTCTTAAGGGGCAGTCCAGGGTGAACAGGTGGACTAGGGGTCTTGGGTGGACAGGACGATGGTTGAGGGTGAGTGGATCCTTAAGAATTATGCCCGTCTCTGGGACCATTTCTCCCGGGAGGAGCAGCCGGCTTCATCCTCGTGTTCTCCACCTTCCGCATCGCTGCCTGTGGTCCCGGAGGATCGCGTCTTGGCGGTTGTTGCCCATGGTGATCCGGCTGGTTCCACTTCTCTTGAGGTCTCTTCTGCTCCCATTGTCCTCCATGGTAAACGAGGGAGACGAGTTTCCTGGGATTCCCCGTCTGAGTCTTCCTCGACCGAGTCAGCGCTGCCCGAGAACGTCATCCCTTCTCCTGTTGCGGTTCCAGCTGAACATCTCCAACTGGTCGCTAGTCCAGCTACAGATTCGGCTTCGCGTTCAAAGAGAAAGAAGAGGAGAAAGGGAGCCTCTCGCTCTTCATCTCTAGCTGTCCCAAGCGCTGTTCCAGAGCCCGCTACTGCAAGCGCTGTCCCAAGCGCTGTTCCAGAGCCCGCTACTGCAAGCGCTGTTCCAGAGCCCGCTACTGCAAGCGCTGTCCCAAGCGCTGTTCCAGAGCCCGCTACTGCAAGCGCTGTCCCAAGCGCTGTTCCAGAGCCCGCTACAGCAAGCGCTGTCCCAAGCGCTGTTCCAGAGCCCGCTTCTGCAAGCGCTGTCCCAAGCGCTGTTCCTGAGCCCGCCACGGCAAGCGCTGTTCCTGAGCCCGCCACGGCAAGCGCTGTTCCTGAGCCCGCCACGGCAAGCGCTGTTCTTGAGCCCGCCACGGCAAGCGCTGTTCCAGAGCCAGCTTCTGCAAGCGCTGTTCCAGAGCCAACTTCTGCAAGCGCTGTTCCAAAGTCTGCAGTCATGAGGGCTGCAGAGCGAGCAGCGGCCGATTCGGCTGCTAAGGCTGTTTTGCGGTCGGTTTCGGCGAGCCACGAGACGCCGATTGTCATCGCTGTAAGAGCCTTGTCCGAGTATCTGTCCAGTCTTGCCAAGATTCTGGAGATGCCTGTCCCAGCTGATGTGTCCAGTCCTGTCCCAGCTATTGTGTCCAGCCCTGTCCCAGCTGATGTGTCCAGCCCTGTCCCAGCTGATGTGTCCAGCCCTGTCCCAGCTGATGTGTCCAGCCCTGTCCCAGCTGATGTGTCCAGCCCTGTCCCAGCTGATGTGTCCAGCCCTGTCCCAGCTGAGGTGTCCAGCCCTGTCCCAGCTGAGGTGTCCAGCCCTGTCCCAGCTGATGTGTCCAGCCCTGTCCCAGCTGATGTGTCCAGCCCTGTCCCTGCAGATGTGTCCAGTCCTGTCCCAGCGGATGTGTCCAGTCCTGTCCCAGCTGACAGGGGGATGTCTGTGTCCAGCCCTGTCCCAACTAATGTGTCCAGCCCTGTCCCAGCTAATGTGTCCAGCCCCGTACCAGCTGTCACCCGACCTCTGTTTGTCTCCCCGGACGCCCCTGTCTCCACTTCACCCCGGACTGTTTCCCCCAAGACTGTTCCTTGTGTGTCCCCATCCAAGTCTACCCGGACCCCTCGCCCTCAACCATCGTCCTGTCCACCCAAGACCCCTAGTCCACCTGTTCACCCTGGACTGCCCCTTAAGAACTGTGTGTTTCCTCCTCCTCCTCTGCCTTGTTTGTTGTTTTTGATTTTTCACCCCAACCCTGTTATTGTTTATTCATGTATGCCATTATTGTTATTTGTCATGTTTTGTTGGTTCGTGTCTATGTCTCAGTCCGTCTTGTCCCGCGTTTGATGTTCCCTTGAGGAGCGTCTGGAAGCCGCTCCTTGAGGGAGGGGTTCTGTCATGATTCTGCACTCGTGTCCGTGATTTTCTTTAGTCTTGAGGCAGAATCATGACAGACCCGTGTTTTGTGTGCAAGCACATGGCCTTTTGTTTGTGCCATGTGCTTGTGTTGTCTCGTTCTCTTGCCCCGCCCCCTTGTTATCTCATCTTGTAATTATTAGATTGTTGCTTTCACCTGTGTTCCTGATTAGTTTGATCCCTATTTAATCCCCTTGTGTTTGCTGTCCTGTGTCGGTACATTGTCTATCCTTGTCTGATACCCTCCGTTAGTTACCTGAAGAAAGTCTTGTCTAGTTAGAAGTTTTTGATCCTGTCTTTATTGTCTAAGTTTATCGTCGGAGTGTTACTCTAGTGTTTTCTGTCTTTGTAGTTCATCCTGTCTTGTTTTACCCCCTCGTGGGTTTTGTTTTCTGTTTTTGACCAAATAAACCTTTTGAGTGTCTGCACCTCGTCTGCTTTTGGGTTCATCTCCACCACATCCCATGACACTTTCTTTCTTTCTTTCTTTCTTTCTTTCTTTCTTTCTTTCTTTCTTTCTTTCTTGTTCTTTCTACCTAATCTTTCTTTCTTTCTTCCTAATCTTTCTTTCTTTCTGCCTAATCTTTCTTTCTTTCTTTCTACCTAATCTTTCTTTCTTTCTTCTTTCTTTCTTTCTTTCTTTCTTTCTTTCTTTCTTTCTTTCTTTCTTTCTTTCTTTCTTTCTTTCTTTCTACCTAATCTTTCTTTATTTTTTCTTTCATTCTTTCTTTCTACCTAATCTTTCTACCTAATCTTTCTTTCTTTCTTTCTTTCTTTCTTTCTTTCTTTCTTTCTTTCTTTCTTTCTTTCTTTCTAACTATTCTTTCTTTCTAACTAATTTATCAATCAAAATTTAAACTACTTTAAACTTCAAACTACTTCAAATTTCTAACTACTTCAAATTTCTAACTACTTTAAACTTCTAACTACTTTAAACTTCTTCAAACTCTCTGGTCCGGCTTTCTCAAGCCAACTTAAAGTTTGTCTCAACAAACTTTTTTTTCTAGTTATTAAGTTGGCTTGAGAGAGCCAACTTACTGAAATCCTATTTAAACTTATTATTATTATTATTATTATTATTCTGAGACTAAAATTTCTATATTAAACTCCTCCTAGAGCTTTAACTCTACATACTCCAAACTCGGCTCAGACACTCAAACTGATCTGACCAAGTGTGCTATATCTTTTCAGACTGATCGGACTTACGGTTTTCCTAAAAATGACGATCAAAACTCGGAAAAACTCCCATTGACTTACATTGGGGAGTTCTAAAAAATTCAAATCCAGATTCAAACTCACCAACCGACGAAAATTCAAATCAAAATACCTTGAAGACTAAACCAAACTGCCGTTCTATATACTATATTAGCCAATGAGACTCATTTAAACTAATGAACTCTAAACTCATACACTTATAAACTAATTAACTTATAAACTCATGAATTCATAGACTTATGAACTCTTAAACTCATAAATTAATAAACTCTGAACTCTTAAACTCATTTAAACTTATAAACTCTAAACTTATTAAAACTTATAAACTCTAAACTCAAAAACTCTTACACTTATAAACTCATAAATTTATACACTTATAAACTCTAAACTCATAAACTCTGAGTGTGTGTGTGTGTGTGTGTGAACACACACACACACACACACACACACACTAAACTCATTTAAACTTAAACTCTAAACTCAAAAACTCTTACACTTATAAACTCATCAATTTATACACTTATAAACTCTAAACTCATAAACTCTGAGTGTGTGTGTGTGTGTGTGTGTGTGTGTGTGTGTGTGTGAACACACACACACACACACACACACACACACACACACACACACTAAACTCATTTAAACTCAAAAACTCATGTCTGTGTGTGAGTGTGTTAGTGAAGGTGTGTGTGTGTGTGTGAGTTAGTGAGGGTGTGTGTGTCTGTGTGTGAGTGAGTATATGTGCGTGAGTGTGTGTGTGTGTGTGTGTGTGTGTGTGTGAGTTAGTGTGTGTGTGTGTGTGTGTGTGTGTGTGTGTGTGAGAGAGAGTGTGTGTGAGTTAGTTAGTGTGTGTGTGTGTGT
>NC_138229.1:44697728-44702728 GCF_964197995.2 Scardinius erythrophthalmus | reverse complement strand
AACTGCCTAGCAACGCCCTAGCAACCACCAATAATACCCTAGCAACCACCCATAATACCCTAGCAACCGCCTAGCAACACCATAGCAACCCCCCAGAATACCCTAGCAACACCCTAGCAACCACCTGAACAACACGAATAAGCCTTATCTCAGCACCAGAACATCGTACAGACATGTTTGTTGGCTCGTATGCAATCATGTACCACATTCTATCAACCGAGTGGCGAGTTTTGCCACTGCAAGCACCATTTCACATTTTCTTCAGGAAATGTACATTCTAGTTATTATTATTCTTCTGACCCAAAATTTTCTGACACTAACTCCTCCTAGAGCTTTAACTCTACAAACTCCAAACTAGGGTCAGACTTTCAGACTGTTCTGACTTGGTGTGCTATATCTTTTCAGACTGGTTTGACTTTCAGTTTTCTTAAAAATTAATATTAAAAATCAAAAAAAACCCATTGACTTTCATTGCAGACTGCTCAAAATGAGCCAAGACTACGGTGGCCCATTAGTGCACAAACCAAAAACTCAAATTTAAACTCTCTGAAGCCCTAGACTCAATTAAACTACCATTCTAAATCTATCTATCTATCTATCTATCTATCTATCTATCTATCTATCTATCTATCTATCTATCTATCTATCTATCTATCTATCTTCAAACCTTTTCTATCTATCTATCTATCTATCTATCTATCTATCTATCTATCTATCTATCTATCTATCTATCTATCTATCTATCTATCTATCTTTTAACTAATCTATCTATCTATCTATCTATCTTCAAACCTTTTCTATCTATCTATCTATCTATCTATCTATCTATCTATCTATCTATCTATCTATCTATCTATCTATCTATCTATCTATCTATCTATCTATCTATCTATCTATCTTCAAACCTTTTCTATCTATCTATCTATCTATCTATCTATCTATCTATCTATCTATCTATCTATCTATCTATCTATCTATCTATCTATCTATCTTCAAACCTTTTCTATCTATCTATCTATCTATCTATCTATCTATCTATCTATCTATCTATCTATCTATCTATCTATCTATCTATCTATCTATCTATCTATCTATCTATCTATCTTCAAACATTTTCTATCTATCTATCTATCTATCTATCTATCTATCTATCTATCTATCTATCTATCTATCTATCTATCTATCTATCTATCTATCTATCTATCTATCTTCAAACCTTATCTATCTATCTATCTATCTATCTATCTATCTATCTATCTATCTATCTATCTATCTATCTATCTATCTATCTTCAAACTCTATCTATCTATCTATCTATCTATCTATCTATCTATCTATCTATCTATCTATCTATCTATCTATCTATCTATCTATCTATCTATCTATCTATCTATCTATCTATCTTCAAACCTTATCTATCTATCTATCTATCTATCTATCTATCTATCTATCTATCTATCTATCTATCTATCTATCTATCTATCTATCTATCTTCAAACCTTATCTATCTATCTATGCTAGAATCAGTAAATCATACTTGAACATGGTAAATCATGGTATACTATAGTAAATCATAGTAAACTATGGTAAATCGTGGTAAATAATGGTAAACTATGGTAAATCATGGTAAACTATTATAAATCATGCTAGAATCAGTAAATCATACTTGAACATGGTAAATCATGGTATACTATAGTAAATCATAGTAAACTATGGTAAATCGTGGTAAATAATGGTAAATCATGGTAAACTATGGTAAATCATGCTAGAATCAGTAAATCATACTTGAACATGGTAAATCATGATATACTATAGTAAATCATGGTAAACTTTGGTAAATCGTGGTAAATCATGGTAAACTATGGTAAATCATGCTAGAATCAGTAAATTATACTTGAACATGGTAAATTGTGGTATACTATAGTAAATCATGGTAAACTATGGTAAATCATGGTAAATCATAGTAAACTATGCTAAATCATGCTAGAATCAGTAAATCATACTTGAACATGGTAAATCGTGGTATACTATAGTAAATCATGGTAAACTATGGTAAATCGTGGTAAATCGTGGTAAATCATGGTAAACTATGGTAAATCATGGTAATCTATGATAAATCATGCTAGAATCAGTATATCATACTTGAACATGGTAAATCATGGTATACTATAGTAAATCATGGTAAACTATGGTAAATCGTGGTAAATCGTGGTAAATCGTGGTAAACTATGGTAAATCATGGTAATCTATGATAAATCATGCTAGAATCAGTAAATCATACTTGAACATGGTAAATCATGGTATACTATAGTAAATCATGGTAAACTATGGTAAATCGTGGTAAATCATGGTAAACTATGGTAAATCATGGTAAACTATGAAAAATCATGCTAGAATCAGTAAATCATACTTGAACATGGTAAATCATAGTATACTATAGTAAATCATGGTAAACTATGGTAAATCGTGGTAAATCATGGTAAACTATGCTAAATCATGCTAGAATCAGTAAATTATACTTGAACATGGTAAATTGTGGTATACTATAGTAAATCATGATAAACTATGGTAAATCATGGTAAATCATGGTAAACTATGCTAAATCATGCTAGAATCAGTAAATCATACTTGAACATGGTAAATCGTGGTATACTATAGTAAATCATGGTAAACTATGGTAAATCGTGGTAAATCATGTTAAACTATGGTAAAATCATGGTAAACTATGATAAATCATGCTAGAATCAGTAAATCATACTTGAACATGGTAAATCATGGTATACTATAGTAAATTATGGTAAACTATGGTAAATCGTGGTAAATCATGGTAAACTATGGTAAATCATGGTAAACTATGGTAAATCATGCTTGAATCAGTAAATCATACTTGAACATGGTAAATCATGGTATACTATAGTAAATCATGGTAAACTATGGTAAATCATGGTAAACTATATTTGGCTAAATCTATATTTTGAACTTATCTATCTATCTATCTATCTATCTATCTATCTATCTATCTATCTATCTATCTATCTATCTATCTATCTTTTGAACTTATCTATGTATCTATCTATCTATCTATCTATCTTTTGAACTTATCTATCTATCTATCTATCTATCTATCTATCTATCTATCTATCTATCTATCTATCTATCTATCTATCTATCTATCTATCTATCTATCTATCTATCTATCTATAAACTACTTTAAACTTCTTCAAACTCCGTTGTCCGGCTTTCTCAAGCCAACTTAAAGTTTGTCTCAACAAACTTTTTTTTCTAGTTAAGTTGGCTTGAGAGAGCCAACTTACTGAAATCCTATTTAAACTTATTATTATTATTATTAAGTTGGCTTGAGAGAGCCAACTTACTGAAATCCTATTTAAACTTATTATTAAGTTGGCTTGAGAGAGCCAACTTACTGAAATCCTATTTAAACTTATTATTATTATTATTATTATTATTATTCTTCTTACTAAAATTTTATACTCTAACTCCTCCTAGAGCTTTAACTCTACATACTCCAAACTCGGCTCAGACACTCAAACTGATCTGACCAGGTGTGCTCTATCTTTTCAGACTGATCGGACTTACGGTTTTCCTAAAAATGATGATCAAAACTCGGAAAAACTCCCATTGACTTGCATTGGGGAGTTCTAAAAAATTCAAATTTAGATTCAAACTCACCAACCGACGAAAATTCAAATCAAAATACCTTGAAGACTAAACCAAACTGCCGTTCTATATACTATATGAGCCAATGAGACTCATTTAAACTAATGAACTCTAAACTCATACACTTATAAACTAATTAACTTATAAACTCTTGAATTCATAGACTTATGAACTCTTAAACTCATAAATTAATAAACTCTGAACTCTTAAACTCATTTAAACTTATAAACTCTAAACTCATTAAAACTTATAAACTCTAAACTCATTTAAAACTTATAAACTCTAAACTCAAAAACTCTTACACTATAAACTCATCAATTCATACACTTATAAACTCTTAACTCATAAACTCTGAGTGTGTGTGTGTGTGTGTGTGTGAACACACACACACACACACACACACACACACACACACACACACACACACACACACACACACACACATACACACACTCTAAACTCATTTAAACTTAAACTCATTTAAACTTATAAACTCAAAACTCAAAAACTCACAAACTGTGTGTGTGAGACAGTGAGCATGTGTGTGTGAGTGTGTTAGTGAGGGTGTGTGTGTGTGAGTTAGTGAGGGTGTGTGTGTCTGAGTGAGTATATGTGCGTGACTGAGTGTGTGTGTGTGTGTGTGTGTGTGTGTGTGTGTGTGTGTGTGTGTGTGAGTTAGTTAGTGTGTGTGTGTGTGTGTGTGAGAGAGAGTGTGTGTGAGTTAGTTAGTGTGTGTGTGTGTGTGTGTGTGTGTGAGAGTGTGTGTGTCTATGTGTGTGTGTGTGTTTGTGAGAGAGTGTGTGTGTCTATGTGTGTGTGTGTGTGTGTGTGAGAGAGAGAGAGTGTGTGTGTGTCTGTGTGAGAGCGAGTTAGTGTGTGTGTGTGAGTGTGTGCGCGTGTATGTGTGTGAGAGAGAGAGTGTGTGGGTGTGTGTGTGTGTGTGTGTGTGTGCGTGTGTGTGTGTGTGTGTGTGCGTGTGTGAGTGTATGTCCGTGAGTGAGTGTATGTGCGTGAGTGTGTGTGTGTGTGTGTGTGAGAGAGAGTTAGCGAGGGTGTGTGTGTGTGTGTGTGTGAGAGAGAGTGTGTGTGTCTATGTGTGTGAGCATGTCTGTGTATGTGTGAGAGCAAGTTAGTGTGTGTGTGTGTGTGTGAGACAGTGAGCATGTCTGTGTGTGTGTGTGTGTGTGTGTGAGTTAGTGAGGGTGTGTGTGTGTGTGAGTTAGTGAGAGTGTGTGTGTCTGTGTGTGAGTGAGAGTATGTGCGTGAGTGAGTGTGTGTGTGTGTGTGTGTGTGTGTGTGTGTGTGTGTGTGTGTGTGAGAGT
>NC_138229.1:44632728-44690228 GCF_964197995.2 Scardinius erythrophthalmus | reverse complement strand
AAACTTCAAACCACTTTAAACTTCTTAAGTTTAAAGCTTCCAGCTCCCAAGCAACTCCATAGCAACCAAACTTGAGTACCCTAGCAACCGTTTTGCAAGACCTATATCTCTGTATCAGAACATCGTATAAAGATGAGGTTTGGCTCTTTTGACTCATGCTAGCAAACAGCACTTCCAACATGCTACACATGCTAGCAGTGAATAGCTACATGCTAATAGCAATTAGCTAAGTGTTAAATCGTGCCAAGATCATGCTAAGAACTATAAAAACTCCATAGTAACCATCTGTGACAACTACCAACCACCTAGTAAAACCATAGCAACCACCCAGAACACCCTAGCAACCACCTAGCAACACCCTAGCAACCACCCAGAATACCCTAGCAACACCATAGCAACCACCAAAACACCCTAGCAACCACCTAGCAACATCATAGCAACCACCCAGAACACCCTAGCAACCGCCTAGCAACACCCTAGCAACCACCAAAACACCCTAGCAACCGCCTAGAAACAGCATAGCAACCACCCAGAACACCCTAGCAACCGCCTAGCAACACCATAGCAACCATCAAAACACCCTAGCAACCACCTAGCAACACCATAGCAACCACCCAGAACACCCTAGCAACCGCCTAGCAACCACCCAGAATACCCTAGCAACTGCCTAACAACACCATAGCAACCACCCAGAACACCCTAGCAACCGCCTAGCAACCACCCAGAATACCTTAGCAACCGTCTAGCAACCACCCAAAACACCCTAGCAACCGCCTAGCAACCACCTAGCAACACCATAGCAACCACCCAGAACCGCCTAGCAACACCCTAGTAACCACCTAAAATACCCTAGCAACCGCTTAGCAACACCCTAGCAACCACCCAGAACACCCTAGCAACCGCCTAGCAACCACCCAAAACACCCTAGCAACCGCCTAGCAACAGCATAGCAACCACCCAGAATACCCTATCAACCGCCTAGCAACCACCCAGAACACCCTAGCAACCGCCTAGCAACCACCCAGAATACCCTAGCAACCGCCTAGCAACACCATAGCAACCACCCAGAACAACCTAGCAACCGCCTAGCAACCACCCAGAATACCCTAGCAACCGCCTAGCAACACCATAACAACCACCCAAAACACCCTAGCAACCCACTAGAAAACCCCCAACAACTTTTTAACTGTAAACTACTTTAAACTTCAAACTAATTTAAACGTTAGACTAATTTAAACTTCAAACTAATTTAAACTTTAAAGTAATTTAAAATTTAAACTACTTTAAACTTGAAACTAATTTAAACGTGAAACTAATTTAAACTTTAAACTAAGTTAAACTTTAGACTAATTTAAACTTTAAACTAATTTAAGCTTTAAACTAATTTAGACTTTAAACTATTTTAAACTTAGAACTAATTTAAACTTTAAACTAATTTAAACTTCAAACTACTTTAAACTCCAAACTACTTTAAACTTCTTCAAACTTTATGGTCCAAACTTTCTCAAGCCAACTTAAAGTTTGTCTCGACGAACTTTTTAATCTAGTTATTATTATTATTCTTCTTACTAAAATTTTATACTCTAACTCCTCCTAGAGCTTTAACTCTACATACTCCAAACTCGGCTCAGACACTCAAACTGATCTGACCAGGTGTGCTCTATCTTTTCAGACTGATCGGACTTACGGTTTTCCTAAAAATGACGATCAAAACTCGGAAAAACTCCCATTGACTTGCATTGGGGAGTTCTAAAAAATTCAAATTTAGATTCAAACTCACCAACCGACGAAAATTCAAATCAAAATACCTTGAAGACTAAACCAAACTGCCGTTCTATATACTATATTAGCCAATGAGACTCATTTAAACTAATGAACTCTAAACTCATACACTTATAAACTAATTGACTTATAAACTCATGAATTCATAGACTTATGAACTCTTAAACTCATAAATTAATAAACTTTGAACTCTTAAACTCATTTAAACTTATAAACTCTAAACTCATTAAAACTTAAACTCATTTAAAACTTATAAACTCTAAACTCAAAAACTCTTACACTTTTATAAACTCATCAATTTATACACTTATAAACTCTAAACTCTTAAACTCTGAGTGTGTGTGTGTGTGTGTGTGTGTGTGTGTGTGTGTGTGTGTGTGTGTGTGAACACACACACACACACACACACACACACACACACACTCTAAACTCATTTAAACTTAAACTCTAAACTCATTTAAACTTATAAACTCAAAACTCAAAAACTCGTAAACTACTTTAAACTTCAAACCACTTTAAACTTCTTAAGTTTAAAGCTTCCAGCTCCCAAGCAACTCCATAGCAACCAAACTTGAGTACCCTAGCAACCGTTTTGCAAGACCTATATCTCTGTATCAGAACATCGTATAGAGATGAGGTTTGGCTCTTTTGACTCATGCTAGCAAACAGCACTTCCAACATGCTACACATGCTAGCAGTCAATAGCTACATGCTAATAGCAATTAGCTAAGTGTTAAATCGTGCCAAGATCATGCTAAGAACTATAAAAACTCCATAGTAACCATCTGTGACAACTGCCAACCACCTAGTAAAACCATAGCAACCACCCAGAACACCCTAGCAACCACCTAGCAACACCCTAGCAACCACCCAGAATACCCTAGCAACACCATAGCAACCACCAAAACACCCTAGCAACCACCTAGCAACATCATAGCAACCACCCAGAATACCCTAGCAACCGCCTAGCAACCACCCAGAATACCCTAGCAACCGCCTAGCAACAGCATAGCAACCACCCAGAACACCCTAGCAACCACCTAGCAACCACCCAGAATACCCTAGCAACCGCCTAGCAACCACCCAGAACACCCTAGCAACCGCCTAGCAACACCATAGCAACCACCCAGAACCGCCTAGCAACACCCTAGTAACCACCTAAAATACCCTAGCAACCACTTAGCAACACCCTAGCAACCACCCAGAACACCCTAGCAACCACCTAGCAACCACCCAGAATACCCTAGCAACCACCTAGCAACACCATAGCAACCACCCAGAACACCCTAGCAACCGCCTAGCAACCACCCAGAATACCCTAGCAACCGCCTAGCAACCACCCAGAACACCCTAGCAACCGCCTAGCAACACCATAGCAACCACCCAGAACCGCCTAGCAACAACCTAGTAACCACCTAAAATACCCTAGCAACCACTTAGCAACACCCTAGCAACCACCCAGAACACCCTAGCAACCGCCTAGCAACCATCCGGAATACCCCAGCTACCACCTAGCAACCACCCAGAACACCTTAGCAACCCACTAGAAACACCCTAGCAACTTTTTAACTTTAAACTACTTTAAACTTCAAACTAATTTAAACTTTAAACTAAAAACTTCAAACTACTTTAAACTGTAAACTAAATTAAAATTCAAACTACTTTAAACTAAATTAAACTTCAAACTACTTTAAACTTTAAACTAAATTAAACTTCAAACTTCTTTAAACTAAATTAAACGTTAAACTAAATTAAACTTCAAACTACTGTAATCTTCAAACTACTTTAAACTTTAAACTTTCCAGTCCAAACTTTCTCAAGCCAACTTAAAGTTTGTCTCGACGAACTTTTTAATCTAGTTATTATTATTCTTCTGACCCAAAATTTTCTGACACTAACTCCTCCTAGAGCTTTAACTCTACAAACTCCAAACTAGGGTCAGACTTTCAGACTGTTCTGACTTGGTGTGCTATATCTTTTCAGACTGGTTTGACTTTCAGTTTTCTTAAAAATTAATATTAAAAATCAAAAAAAACCCATTGACTTTCATTGCAGACTGCTCAAAATGAGCCAAGACTACGGTGGCCCATTAGTGCACAAACCAAAAACTATCTATCTTCAAACATTTTCTATCTATCTATCTATCTATCTATCTATCTATCTATCTATCTATCTATCTATCTATCTATCTATCTATCTATCTATCTATCTATCTATCTATCTATCTATCTATCTATCTATCTTCAAACATTTTCTATCTATCTATCTATCTATCTATCTATCTATCTATCTATCTATCTATCTATCTATCTATCTATCTATCTATCTATCTATCTATCTATCTTCAAACCTTTTCTATCTATCTATCTATCTATCTATCTATCTATCTATCTATCTATCTATCTATCTATCTATCTATCTATCTATCTATCTATCTATCTATCTTCAAACATTTTCTATCTATCTATCTATCTATCTATCTATCTATCTATCTATCTATCTATCTATCTATCTATCTATCTATCTATCTATCTATCTATCTATCTATCTATCTATCTATCTATCTATCTATCTATCTATCTATCTTCAAACATTTTCTATCTATCTATCTATCTATCTATCTATCTATCTATCTATCTATCTATCTATCTATCTATCTATCTATCTATCTATCTTCAAACCTTATCTATCTATCTATCTATCTTCAAACTCTATCTATCTATCTATCTATCTATCTATCTATCTATCTATCTATCTATCTATCTATCTATCTATCTATCTATCTATCTATCTATCTATCTATCTATCTATCTTCAAACCTTATCTATCTATCTATCTATCTATCTATCTATCTATCTATCTATCTATCTATCTATCTATCTATCTATCTATCTTCAAACCTTATCTATCTATCTATGCTAGAATCAGTAAATCATACTTGAACATGGTAAATCATGGTATACTATAGTAAATCATAGTAAACTATGGTAAATCGTGGTAAATAATGGTAAACTATGGTAAATCATGGTAAACTATTATAAATCATGCCAGAATCAGTAAATCATACCGGAACATGGTAAATCATGGTATACTATAGTAAATCATAGTAAACTATGGTAAATCGTGGTAAATAATGGTAAATCATGGTAAACTATGGTAAATCATGCTAGAATCAGTAAATCATACTTGAACATGGTAAATCATGATATACTATAGTAAATCATGGTAAACTTTGGTAAATCGTGGTAAATCATGGTAAACTATGGTAAATCATGCTAGAATTAGTAAATTATACTTGAACATGGTAAATTGTGGTATACTATAGTAAATCATGGTAAACTATGGTAAATCATGGTAAATCATAGTAAACTATGCGAAATCATGCTAGAATCAGTAAATCATACTTGAACATGGTAAATCGTGGTATACTATAGTAAATCATGGTAAACTATGGTAAATCGTGGTAAATCGTGGTAAATCATGGTAAACTATGGTAAATCATGGTAATCTATGATAAATCATGCTAGAATCAGTAAATCATACTTGAACATGGTAAATCATGGTATACTATAGTAAATTGGGGTAAACTATGGTAAATCGTGGTAAATCGTGGTAAATCATGGTAAACTATGGTAAATCATGGTAATCTATGATAAATCATGCTAGAATCAGTAAATCATACTTGAACATGGTAAATCATGGTATACTATAGTAAATCATGGTTAACTATGGTAAATCGTGGTAAATCATGGTAAACTATGGTAAATCATGGTAAACTATGAAAAATCATGCTAGAATCAGTAAATCATACTTGAACATGGTAAATCATAGTATACTATAATAAATCATGGTAAACTATGGTAAATCGTGGTAAATCATGGTAAACTATGCTAAATCATGCTAGAATCAGTAAATTATACTTGAACATGGTAAATTGTGGTATACTATAGTAAATCATGGTAAACTATGGTAAATCATGGTAAATCATGGTAAACTATGCTAAATCATGCTAGAATCAGTAAATCATACTTGAACATGGTAAATCATAGTAAACTATGGTAAATCGTGGTAAATAATGGTAAACTATGGTAAATCATGGTAAACTATTATAAATCATGCTAGAATCAGTAAATCATACTTGAACATGGTAAATCATGGTATACTATAGTAAATCATAGTAAACTATGGTAAATCGTGGTAAATAATGGTAAATCATGGTAAACTATGGTAAATCATGCTAGAATCAGTAAATCATACTTGAACATGGTAAATCATGATATACTATAGTAAATCATGGTAAACTTTGGTAAATCGTGGTAAATCATGGTAAACTATGATAAATCATGCTAGAATCAGTAAATTATACTTGAACATGGTAAATTGTGGTATACTATAGTAAATCATGGTAAACTATGGTAAATCATGGTAAATCATAGTAAACTATGCTAAATCATGCTAGAATCAGTAAATCATACTTGAACATGGTAAATCGTGGTATACTATAGTAAATCATGGTAAACTATGGTAAATCGTGGTAAATCGTGGTAAATCATGGTAAACTATGGTAAATCATGGTAATCTATGATAAATCATGCTAGAATCAGTAAATCATACTTGAACATGGTAAATCATGGTATACTATAGTAAATCATGGTAAACTATGGTAAATCGTGGTAAATCGTGGTAAATCGTGGTAAATCGTGGTAAACTATGGTAAATCATGGTAATCTATGATAAATCATGCTAGAATCAGTAAATCATACTTGAACATGGTAAATCATGGTATACTATAGTAAATCATGGTAAACTATGGTAAATCGTGGTAAATCATGGTAAACTATGGTAAATCATGGTAAACTATGAAAAATCATGCTAGAATCAGTAAATCATACTTGAACATAGTAAATAATAGTATACTATAGTAAATCATGGTAAACTGTGGTAAATCGTGGTAAATCATGTTAAACCATGCTAAATCATGCTAGAATCAGTAAATTATACTTGAACATGGTAAATTGTGGTATACTATAGTAAATCATGGTAAACTATGGTAAATCATGGTAAATCATGGTAAACTATGCTAAATCATGCTAGAATTAGTAAATCATACTTGAACATGGTAAATCGTGGTATACTATAGTAAATCATGGTAAACTATGGTAAATCGTGGTAAATCATGTTAAACTATGGTAAAATCATGGTAAACTATGATAAATCATGCTAGAATCAGTAAATCATACTTGAACATGGTAAATCATGGTATACTATAGTAAATCATGGTAAACTATGGTAAATCGTGGTAAATAATGGTAAACTATGGTAAATTATGGTAAACTATGGTAAATCATGCTAGAATCAGTAAATCATACTTGAACATGGTAAATCATGGTATACTATAGTAAATCATGGTAAACTATGGTATATCGTAGTAAATCATGGTAAACTATGGTAAATCATGCTAGAATCAGTAAATTATACTTGAACATGGTAAATTGTGGTATACTATAGTAAATCATGGTAAACTATGGTATATCGTAGTAAATCATGGTAAACTATGATAAATCATGCTAGAATCAGTAAATTATACTTGAACATGGTAAATTGTGGTATACTATAGTAAATCATGGTAAACTATGGTAAATCGTGGTAAATCATGGTAAACTATGCTAAATCATGCTAGAATCAGTAAATCATACTTGAACATGGTAAATCATGGTATACTATAGTAAATCATGGTAAACTATGGTAAATCGTGGTAAATCATGGTATACTATAGTAAATCATGGTAAACTATGGTAAATCATGGTAAATCATGGTAAACTATGGTAAATCATGGTAAACCATGCTAGCAACATGGTAAAAAATTTCTAGCATCATGCTAGCAACATGATAATCATGCTAGCATGGTAAACTATGGTAAATCATGGTAAACTATGGTAAATCGTGGTAAACTATGGTAAATCATGCTAGAATCATAGTAAATCATACTTGAACATGGTAAATCATGGTATACTATAGTAAATAATGGTAAACTATGGTAAATCATGGTAAATCATGGTAAACTATGGTAATTCATGCTAAACTATGGTAAATCATGCTAGAATCAGTAAATTATACTTGAACATGGCAAATCGTGGTATACTATAGTAAATCATGGTAAACTATAGTAAATCGTGGTAAATCATGGTAAACTATGGTAAATCATGCTAGAATCAATAAATCATACTTGAACATGGTAAATCATGGTATACTATAGTAAATCATGGTAAACTATGGTAAATCGTGGTAAATCATGGTAAACTATGGTAAATCATGCTAGAATCAGTAAATTATACTTGAACATGGTAAATCGTGGTATACTATAGTAAATCATGGTAAACTATGGTAAATCGTGGTAAATCATGGTAAACTATGCTAAATCATGCTAGAATCAGTAAATCATACTTGAACATGGTAAATCGCTGTATACTATAGTAAATCATGGTAAACTATGGTAAATCATGGTAAACTATGGTAAATCATGGTAATCTATGACAAATCATGCTAGAATCAGTAAATCATACTTGAACATGGTAAATCATGGTATACTATAGTAAATTATGGTAAACTATGGTAAATCGTGGTAAATCATGGTAAACTATGGTAAATCATGGTAAACTATGGTAAATCATGCTTGAATCAGTAAATCATACTTGAACATGGTAAATCATGGTATACTATAGTAAACTATGGTAAATCATGGTAAACTATATTTGGCTAAATCTATATTTTGAACTTATCTATCTATCTATCTATCTATCTATCTATCTATCTATCTATCTTTTGAACTTATCTATGTATCTATCTATGTATCTATCTATGTATCTATCTATGTATCTATCTATCTATCTATCTATCTATCTATCTATCTATCTATCTATCTATCTATCTATCTATCTATCTATCTTTTGAACTTATCTATCTATCTATCTATCTATCTATCTATCTATCTATCTATCTATCTATCTATCTATCTATAAACTACTTTAAACTTCTTCAAACTCCATTGTCCGGCTTTCTCAAGCCAACTTAAAGTTTGTCTCAACAAACTTTTTTTTCTAGTTATTGTTGTAATTGTAACCTTTTTAATAAAATAGCAAAACATATTTACAAGATAGATGTAAGCAAAATCTTAAATGGTCAATATAAGTCTTCTTCTAAATATATCTTTTGTCCTTGCATTGTGGCTCAGTCAGTTTCACACCTGAATGAATGGCTCATCATTATGCAGAGTGGGTGGGACATTGTATTCTAAGGTGTAAACCACTCCACGTTCACGCCCCTCTCGCATATTGGCTTTCCAAGCAAAACCTGTTTTACATCAATTTAAATCAATGTATGGTTTTATGTGAACGATAAAGCAAGACTATTTTCACATAATTTTGAAGAAAAAACTCTAGGCGAGGACATCCATTAGTCAAAAGTCTTATTGACACATATTTACTATGTGTTTTGTGGCCTTATTTCAGAAATTTTATTTTTTATTTTTTTCAATAACCATGCATAAACATTATTCTCTCAAAAATGAAAACATGTACATACACGTGGCTCACATATTATTGTAGCCCTGTTTGTGCTATATAGAGTGAATTTACACCTTTGCCATTAATATGTTTATAAGCAACTGAAAAAAGCACAAATGTCAGGGCATGTCAGAACATCTCAAGGGCCCCAAAAACAGCCCAGACCCCAGAGGGTTAAAAAACTACTTGTCTGGCCTTAACATTTTTGATACAGAATTTTATCACTTCGGGGTAGGTATGTGAACCATACCTTTATCTTTTATTTTCCCGACAACGCTTTATCTGTAGAGTGGTAAAGGGATCCTCCATAAGGAGAAACGTCTCCGGTTACTTGTTGTAACCTTGTTCCCTGAGAAAGCGGAACGAGATGCTGCGCTGCTCAGCGCATTGGGAACATATTTTATCGTGACCAGCTGTGAATAGTGTGTATAACACGTCGATGGAATTGACCCGGAGGTAATATAGCCTCGGTCGGTGACGTCATCGGCACGCCCCCGCGACACGAGGCTATAAGTAGATGAGCCACAGGTGCACCATCAGGATATTTTGTCTGAAGAGCAGTCCCGGGACATCTTCAGCACGGCAAAGTAGCGCAGCATCTCGTTCCGCTTTCTCAGGGAACAAGGTTACAACAAGTAACCGGAGACGTTCCCTTTCGAAAGCTACAATCGATGCTGCGCTGCTCAGCGCATTGGGAACGAGAATACCCACGCCGCCGTGCTTGAACATGTCTGGACTCCCACGGTTGTGCAGGTGTGTTTCACAAGAACGTAAGAAGGCCTAGACATTAGCTTGCGATGTCGACTCAAGGACATGAGAGCCCGGAGTGGCATGAACATCCAAACTATAAAATCTTATGAATGTGTGCGGAGAGGACCAACCTGCCACATCACAAACATGTTGCAAAGGGGCCCCCCTTGCCAGAGCACTAGAAGAGGCGACCCCCCTGGTGGAGTGAGCTCTAAGACCTATAGGCGAAGTTTGCCCGCGCGCCTCATAAGCAAGAGCAATAGCATCCCTGACCCAATGAGACATAGTCTGCTTGGTAGCAGCTCCTCCTCTGTTGCTGCCCCCATAACAGACGAACAGTTGCTCCGACTTACGCCACTGGCTAGTGCGGTGGACGTAAGCCTGAAGAGCACGGACTGGACACAGCCTATGAGATCTCTCCTGCTCCGGCGTTGAGAACGGCGGGGAGCAGAAAGCCTCAAGAGTGACAGGATGTACAGCCGAAAATGGAACCTTAGGCAGGAAATCAGGATGTGGATGCAAAATCACTTTCACCATACCTGGGGCAAAGTCTAAGCAGGATGGCGAGATAGACAGAGCCTGCATATCCCCAATTCTCTTCAAGGAAGTTATTGCCATCAGAAAAACCATTTTTAGAGTCAGAAGTTTATCAGACGCTGATTCTATTGGTTCAAAGGGGATGTCAACCAGACCCTCAAGAACTATAGCTAAATCCCATGAAGGGATCTTGGTTCTTACTGGAGGCCTCAGTCGCCTGGCTCCCCGAAGGAAGCGTGAGAGCAGAGGGTGTCTCCCAAGTGGCGCCCCATCAACTAAGGCGTGGCAAGCCGAAAGAGCGGCCACGTAAACCTTAAGAGTGGCAGGACATGTGCCTGTTGATAATTTCTCTTGCATGAAGTCCAGCACTGAAGCAATCTGGCAGTTAACTGGATCTACATTGTGTTCAACGCACCACCTTTCAAAAACACCCCACTTAATAGCATAACTTCTTCTAGTGGAGGAAGCCCTAGCACTCAGAATGGTCTCAATAACATCCGGCGAAAGCCCAGTGTCTCTTAATTGGTTCCCATCAGGGGCCAAACATGAAGATTCCACAGGTCGGGCCTGGGATGGAATATCGTGCCCTCCGCCTGAGACAGAAGGTCCCTCCTCTCCGGAATCGCCCACGGCGAGCCGTCGAGGAGAGCTATTATCTCCGAGAACCACACTCTGTTCGGCCAACGTGGCGCTATCAGCAAGAGGCAAGACCCTTGTTGGCGAACTCTGGCTAGAACTCCCGGGAGCAGAGAAACTGGAGGAAACGCATAAAGGCGCATCTTGGGCCATGTGTGCGCCATCGCATCCAGACCCAGAGGAGCCGGGTGACTCAGAGAGAAGTAGAGGGGGCATTGCGCTGTCTGTTGGGAGGCGAAGAGGTCCACCTCCGCTTCGTAAAATTTGGTCCAAATCTGTTTCACTACCTCTGGGTGGAGTTTCCATTCCCCCGTCGGTAGCGTCTGTCTGGACAATAGATCTGCTCCCACATTCAAATGCCCTGGGATGTATACTGCCCTGAGTGACAGGAACTTGCCCTGGGCCCAGAGAAAAATCTGCCTCGCTATTCTGTTCAGATTGCGTGAGCGCAGACCTCCCTGGTGATTTATATACGAGACTGCTGCTGTGTTGTCCACCCGCACTAGGACATGACAGCCCCTCAATTGATGGAGAAAATATTTCAGAGCCAGAAATATGGCCATCAGCTCGAGGCAATTGATGTGCCAATCGAGCTGATGACCCTCCCATTCCCCTTGAGCTGGACGGCCATCCAAGACCGCTCCCCAGCCTGTCAGGGAGGCGTCCGTCGTTAGCAGTTTGCGACGACACGGCGCCCCTAAAGTGGGACCCAAGGCGAGGAACCGGGGTCTGAGCCACAGAGATAGTGTACGAAGCCCGCGGCGCGTCACTTTTATTAGCCTTTGAGGATTGGCTCTTGGATGAAAACCTCTGGCTTTTAGCCACAACTGAAACGGTCTCATGTGCAACAGCCCCAGAGGAATCACCGTGGAGGCTGATGCCATGAGACCTAACATTCTTTGATACTGTCGAACAGTACGAACTTGGCCTAGCTTGACTTTGGTCATGGTCTGCTGAATGGTCTCGATTCGAGCGGGAGACATTTGTGCCCGCATCGTAACCGAATCCCAAACGATCCCGAGATAATTCGTTCTCTGAGCAGGAGACAGAACACTTTTCTTGGTGTTGAGTTTCAGCCCTAGAGAAACTAGATGAGCTAACACGATGTCTCTGTGTTGGAGCGCCATCTCTCGTGATTGTGCTAGTATTAACCAATCGTCTATGTAATTCAAAATGCGAATGCCCTGGAGTCGTAATGGAGCCAGTGCTGCATCCATGCATTTTGTGTATGTGCGGGGTGACAGTGCTAGACCGAATGGAAGAACCCGAAATTGGTACGCTTCGCCCCCGAAAGCGAACCTCAGGAACTTCCTGTGTTGTGGCAATATTTCTATGTGAAAATATGCGTCCTTCAGATCGATCGTGACGAACCAATCGTGATGTTGTATTTGCGACACGACCGTCTTGACGGTTAACATCTTGAACTTGAGTGCTTTGACTGTGCGGTTTAAGCCTCGAAGATCTAAGATTGGACGCAACCCCCCATCCTTTTTGGGTACTAGGAAGTATCTGCTGTAATAACCTGACTCCCTCTCTGGAAGAGGAACACGTTCTATGGCCTCTTTGCTCAGAAGAGTCTGCAGCTCTTGCGACAGTACATGCATCTGCTCCGGTTTCACGGTAGTGAAAATCACGCCGTTGAAACGCGGAGGACGACGAATAAACTGGATTCTGTATCCTAACTGTACTGTGCTTAATACCCACGCAGAAACGCCCGGCAGAAGTTCCCACGCTGCCAGACTTTCTGAGAGTGGTATTAATTTTAATACTTCCTTTTGAGGGGATATTAGATGTTCCGTGTCCGGAATGACAGCCGGAAACGACGGAACATCTAATATTTCGCTGGAAACCGCTGCCCCCCGAAGCACGAGAGGTGGCGGGGATGGAGAGGTTTTGTGAGGGTAGCGGGAAGGGACGAAAAGATCTTGAATGCGCCCCATCCCGCGGGGGACTACCCCCACTAGAATGGGCGCCAGACCATCAGGACTTCCTCTTTCTGTTGATGACAGTCCTGAGGTCTGGCTTGGGAGGCTGCTGAGCCTGGCGAGTCTGCCTCCAGTCTCTCTGAGGGGGAACGCGACTCGCCACGCTCTGCTTTTTCACCTCCCTGGCTTTTGAAGGACCGGGGCGGGGCTGGGTGGCAGACGGCCCCTCCCCTTGAGTGCGGCGAGGAAGAAACTGCACGAACGCTTCCTCGTGTTTCTTGACTTCCTTAAAGCGTGTGACTACGGTGTTAACCGCGTCACCAAACAGCCCAGATGGAGATACAGGAGAGTCAATAAGAAACAACCGATCTTTCTCTTTAATCCCTGTCAGATTAAGCCACAGATGCCTCTCCGTGCTGACTAAAGCAGACATAGAACGGCCGATGGCACGGGCCGTCTGCTTGGTCGCACGGAGAGACAGATCTGTGGCACGATGAAGCTCCGTGAACGCTTCCTCGTCGATCGTACTGCCCACACTCAAATCCTTCAACAGGTCAGCCTGGTACGCCTGTAACACTGCCATAGTGTGCAGCGCAGCACCAGCCTGACCTGCAGCTTGATAAGCTTTCCCCACTAATGATGATGTTATACGACAGGGTTTAGTGGGGAGGGTAGGTTTCTTAATCGAAGATGCCGAATCGGGTGAGAGATAGCCCGCGAGCGTCTCTTCAACCCGCGGCATCTCCGTATACCCCCGCGCTTTCGCACCCACGATAGTCGAAAAAGTCGACGTCGAGGGCACAAAAACGCGAGAAGTATATGGTTTACTCCATGACTTAGACAGCTCGTCATGGAGGTCCTCAAAAAAGGGGAGAGACTGATGTAATGTTCTCTCCCCCCTGCCACCGGACAGAAACCTATCCTCAAGCTTACTGGGTTTGGGGGTCTCTTGGTCGCGTGGCCAGTCAAGCTGTAACCTGGCCACCGCGCGAGTGACCACCTCTAGCAATTCCTCAACAGATCTTTTTTCACGGGAGGAATGCTCAGAGGCTGGCCGCTCGTTATGATCTGACGAACCAAGAGAAATATCATCCCCCTCGTGAACCGAAGAAGCACCGGAGCGCGCTTCGAGATCACGAGAAGGGATGTTAGGATCTGGTGACGCAGCAAGCGAAAGGGACGGACCCGTCTCTTGCTCGTCATGCAGATCCATACGAGAGCCCCACGGTGGTAATGCGGGTGCGGACTGGAAATAGTTCAGACGGGAGCGAAGCATCTTAACTGTGAGCTGATCACAATGCTCGCACCCGCCTTTCTCTATCGCCAGTACCGCGTGCTCTTCCCCCAAACAAACAAAGCAATAATCGTGTGTATCCAGCTCAGACATGGGACGGGAGCGTGGAGGAACACAACGCTTATTGCTTTGTTGACTCATTTCACTTCTTTTTTTTACTTTTTAAACTCTATGATGTAGCGAGAGAGAAAAAGATTTTTGAAATGAGAGAGATGAAAATTCTGCACACTGCCTGAATAAACTAACTCCTAGCAACAGATCTGTATCAGAACGAAGGTAGAGAGAGAGTTTCAACGCACACACTGCACAGTAATGGTCTGAAGACAAAAGACCTGATGGTGCACCTGTGGCTCATCTACTTATAGCCTCGTGTCGCGGGGGCGCGCCGATGACGTCACCGACCGAGGCTATATTACCTCCGGGTCAATTCCATCGACGTGTTATACACACTATTCACAGCTGGTCACGATAAAATATGTTCCCAATGCGCTGAGCAGCGCAGCATCGATTGTAGCTTTCGAAAGGGAACTAGTTGGCACTTTAGCACCCCGCTATGACATCGGGTACAGGCGCAGGTCCTTCATCAGATCTGGATACAGCCTGGATCTGGCAGGCTGTGGGAAAACCTCGGGTGTTGTGAATTCTCTCCCTTTAGATATTAAGTTGGTTGCGTGTGTGACATTTTAAGTTGCATTGTACACAAATAACGTAGTGCAGTGTTCTCAGCATGTACGGATTCAGTCTAATTGCTTAATCACTAAGCTACTCCAGTTGAGCGATCATATCGCGTGCACGCATTCATGTGCAGTGTTTATGTGCAAGAGAAAGTTTGTGACAAAGTAAGTTCTCCTTTTATGTATATTGTTAATAACAGATTGTCACACTGTATCCCACCTGTGCTAAGTTAGACCATGTTTGTGGTGTAGTTGATGTTTAGCGATCTTTCTTAGTGTAATTTGATCCTGCTAAACGAGCGGATTATCCCGCTAGCATCGCGGCTCATACTGGTCAAGTTTACTAGTTATTAGCTTGAAGTGAATTTCTCCGTGGATAATATCTTTCACTGGTTGTCATTTATTACTGCCTGTATTACTGAGAGAGTCCAATTTCTATAATCCACATTTTGGTGTTTTGTCAATTTCAATGCATTATGCAGTTTATTACAGACTCATACTAATATATTTCTCGATTTATATTTCATGTATCAGTGCACTTTACAGAGATGTTTATATTTGAGTTTGCAATCTCTTAAGTTGTTGAATAATTTTAGACAGTGAATATTTATTTCTGTTATATTATTTATTTCAGAAACTACCTCAAGTACACTATTATGTGTATATGGTCACTCTTGTGCAATAAACGGCTAAACTCTATCTGATGACTCCGACTCCTTGACCAGAGATCTGCAGCGGTCAATAATATAATCCACCAGTTTTCAGTGGGGCAATCCCCAACATCAGGATAAACAAAAACACCAAAATTAGCATAGACGGCATTCTTCTTATGATGTAACGAGTACATCAGGATTTATGGGAAGTGTTCCTGGTTCCGGCTGACCTGATCTATGCAGCCTAACATTAAATTATAGAAGTCAAATTATAGAACACAATGTGTTGTGTATGCTAGGTTAAAGAGATGTGTTTTTAGTCTAGCTTTGAACTGACAGAGTGTGTCTGCTTCCCGGACAATGGTAGGAAGACTGTTCCAAAGTTTTGGTGCTAAATAGGGAAAGGATTTACCGCCAGCAGTCGATTTTGATATTCTAGGTATTATCAACTGGCCGGAATTTTGAGATCGCAAGAGACGTGAAGAACTATAATGTGTTAAGAGCTCACTCAAGTATTGCGGAGCTAAACCATTTAGTGCTTTGTAAGTAATCAGCAATATTTTTAAATTTATACAATGTTTAATAGGGAGCCAAAGCCAATAATATACTCGATCCGTTTCAGTCTGGGTTTAGATCCAAGCATAGCACTGAATCAGCCTTGTTGAGAGTGGTAAACGACCTGTTGTTATTTGTGGATTCCAGAAACTGTGCGGTTCTGGTATTGTTGGATTTAAGTGCAGCTTTTGATACAGTGGATCACTGCATTCTTTTAAACAGGTTAAAAACCATTTTGGGACCGATTTTATTTTCTTTTTTATATGCTCCCCCTTCGTTACATCTTTGAATCTCATCAGGTTCCTTATCATATTTATGCGGATGATACCCAGTTGTACATGTCAATAAAGCCTGGTTCTAAGTCTTTATCTGATTTATTAGCCTGTGTAAATGACATTAAAAGTTGGATGGGTGAAAATTTTCTTCAGTTGAATGAAAAGAAGGCTGAGGATATTTTATTTGCCCCTCCCCCATTCAAATAAAATGATTAAATCATTTTATTTGATTTAACTCAGAGTTAAAATTTGACAAGCAAATAAACTCTGTTGTCAGAGGCAGTTTCTTCCAGCTTAGAGGCTTACGGAAATTGAAATCTATTTTATCTTTTGGTGACCTAGAGACAGTAATTCATGCCTTCATCTCAACAAGGCTGGATTATTGTAACGCCTTGTATGCTGGTATCAACCAGTTTTCATTAATGCGTTTTCAACTGGTACAGAATGCTGCAGCCCGCTTCTTAATGGGGAAGGGAAAGTTTGAGCATATCACCCCTATTCTATTGCATTTACATTGGCTACCGGTCAAATACAGAATTGAGTACAAGGTTTTGACTTTTGTATTTAAAGCCTTGCATGGTCTTGCTCCAGTTTATATTTCAGACCTTATTTGTCCATACTCTCCTCGAAGATCTCTTAGATCATCATCTGAGAGATTATTAACTATCCCGCACTCTCGCTTGAAATCTAAAAGTGACAGAGCGTTCTCCGTTCTTGGTCCTAGACTGTGGAATTCATTACCTTAATCTGTCAGGTTGTCTTCTTCTTTATATGTATTCAAGTCAGCACTGAAAACGCATCTTTTCTCTCAGGCCTATTCATAATTGTGGATATGTAGCCTTAGTGAGTTAAATTTTTTACTATGTAATTTGTACGACTTTTGTTTTTTAGTGTTTTTTGTGTTTTTATTGTGTTTCTGTGAAGCACCTTGGTCAGCAGAAATGCTGCTTTAAGGTGCTATATATATATATTAAAAGTGACCTTGACCAATGCATTGTTGACAGAACCGGGCTAATATGGTCATACTTCCTGGTTCTGGTAACTCGAGCTGCTGCGTTGGACCAGCTGTAGTTTGTTTATTAAGCGTGCAGGGCAACCACCCAGTAGAGCATTACAATAATCTAGCCTTGATGTCATGAACGCATGAACTAATTGTTCCGCATTTGTCAATGAGAGCATATGGCCTAATTTAGATGTAATTTTAAGATGGAAAAATGCAGTTTTACAGATACTAGACACGTGACTTTCAAATGAAAGATTGGTATCATGATGATATAATGATGGTATAATTGGTATAATGATACTAACTGTAGTTTCTCCAGCTTGAATTGTGGGTTCATCAGTAGATCACTGAGGTTTTTCACTCCAGAGTCTCCTAGTTTATTCCAGCTCAGGTCCAGCTCTCTCAGGTGTGACGGGTTTGATTTCAGAGCTGAAGTCAGGATGAGACTCTGCTTGTCTGTAATACTGCATCTATTCAGACTGAAGACAGAAAGAGAAAATGACTCAGATCTATGATGATCAATTAATGTGTTTAGCTTTATCCAGCAGACTTTTGCTGACAAATAAACAGAGATATCAAGGTAAAAGTAACATGGAGAAAAACTACACATCTGTGTGTAGTGAAAGGGGGAGGGGGAGGGGGAGGGGGGGTGTCTGGAATCCACTGCTGCTTCATTGTAATTATAATCAAGGTATTAATCAATATGTTTCCTTCTAAATATCAAATTAATTGAATGACTTCTCTGGAAATTTTACTTTGTTATAGAAGTTACCAGTGTGATTACTGAAATGTTCTTTTCATGTATTCTTTAATGTCTGTATTTGATATCTGAAAGCAGTAACAGCGCTTGCTTATTTAGCCCGGCTTCCAGAAATGAAATATGGACTTGTTTTGTGTTTGAAAAAGGTCTTCAACGTGTTAAAACATATAGGGGTCATTGAAGCCAATAGTTTAAGGGACCATTTCTTTGTTAAAGCCTTACTTTCCTGTTAGACTGGAGTGTAGCTCTCCTTGAGAGAAAGAACACATTATCTTGATATTTTGAGAGGACTCTCCTGTTTATAGTTAGAGCCTGGCCAAATCCAACCTTGGAAAAGCTGTGTGTGTTAGACTGTGTGTTAGTCTTCTTGGTTACTGGTTAAGGAACAAATGGCATTATTGGAGATTGATTGAGTTGTTGTTCTGGACACGCTGGCGCCCAGCAACCCAAATCTGCAACCTGGAAGGTCACGACGTGCCTAACTACAGGGTCTGAGTGTCAGCTGCATAATCAATGGAGATATGCTTCAGTCTATCTGTATATGTGTGGAAAATTACTATGTTTACCTATTCTCAGCCAATCAGAAACTGCAACCTGAAGCAAGGACGTCCCATACACAAAATAAATATATTTGAAATATATTTTTGGAATATATGCAAATATTCAAAATTGGCCCAATAAATATATTGGTAACCCTTTCTTTTACAGTCCCCTAATTACTAGGTATTTACCTGGTAAATATATGGTAAGTTATAGTTGGTTATTGGTAATTACCACAGGTAACAAGTATGTAAATGCAGAGAAACTACAAACTATTTACTTGGTATTTACCGGGTTAATATATGGTAAGTTATAGTTGGTTATTGGTAATTACCACAGATAACAAGTATGTAAATGCAGAGAAACTACAAACTAATTACTAAGTATTTACCTGGTAAGCATATGGTAAATTATAGTATTTTAGTGTGTAATTACGTAAGGTTATTAGTATGCAATTACAGAGAAACTACCAGGGAAAAAAACACCACTGTTAAATATCAACTCAACAAAGTACTGTGTACTTGTTACCTGTTTAGGTTGGTAATAACTCAGATTTAATTGTGTACTTCCTCAGAATGTAGGCAGACAATTTTTAGAAACACCTCCAGTATTACCCATCAATTCAAGTTAGATGTGTAGTTATCCTAGGGTTATGTTGGTAACAGTCCATGTTTATTTATTACTATCTTGAAATTAAGACAGTAGTTTCCAATAAATTACCTTATCTTACATATTTGTTGTTCATTGCTACACCCATTTATAGAGGGTTTATCAAATAATTTACCTTACACTTACCTGGTAACTACCCCGCAGGAACAGTTTTCCCTAATGTCATGGCTCATCTTAAATACTGGGTATGTTCTTGCAGATGTTTTTACAATTAACTCAGTAAGTAAAGTGCAACTGTACTGTAAAATGAAGCCTTGTTTATTTCCATGGTATTACCGGAATTGTACCATATAACCTGATCATTCCCTTTTCCATATAGTCACAATTTTTTACCTCATATGTCCTGCAATGTTACCAAGGAAAACATGACAATTTACTCAGTAAGTAAAGTGCAACTGTACTGTAAAATGAAGCCTTGTTTATTTCCATGGTATTACCGGAATTGTACCATATAACCTGATCATTCCCTTTTCCATATAGTCACAATTTTTTACCTTGTATGTCCTGCAACGTTACCAAGGAAAACATGACAATTTACTCGGTAAGTAAAGTGTAACTGTACTGTAAAATGAAGCCTTGTTTATTTCCATGGTATTACCGGAATTGTACCATATAACCTGATCATTCCCTTTTCCATATAGTCACAATTTTTTACCTCGTATGTCCTGCAACGTTACCAAGGAAAACATGACAATTTACTCAGTAAGTAAAGTGCAACTGTACTGTAAAAGGAAGCCTTGTTTATTTCTATTGTATTAACTTTTACCATGTGTGTTCTGCAACTTAACTAAAACATTCCAGCCTGGTCTCATTAATAAGTTGTATTAATACGTAATTTTCAAAGATAGAAAACTACATAGGCTACAATTATGAAGAAAAACAACATAGTGTAATCATAATAATTTATTGCGAAAATGTCAAAACCGGTACCAAAAGTCGTTCACATGAAACATTGCAGTCATTTAAATGTAAGTACAGTATTTATTATAGCTGTGTGTCATAATACAGTAGTGAAATATGGTAGCCTACTGTTGTGTTGTCACGTTCACCGTCTATCTCTGCACTACATTCCCCGGGATCCTCTTTGGCGCACCTGCAATTACTCTCCCCAGTGTATAATCACCTGCACCTGTTCACAATCAGCAGCCTCATCAGCAAGCTCTATAAAATACTCACCACAGCCTCAGTTCAACATCAAGCCTCCAACAGGAACAGACCATTATCCATTGTCTCTGATGCATCATGATTCCGCCAAGTAATGTATACTCACCTGTGAAACACTAACCTCTGTATCATTGTTCCGCTGTCTCCAGAAATCCTGTTTGACTCCATGTTACCAGTGATCCTGTATCCTCCTGAGCTTCCTGTGTTCACTCCGAGCTTGCTTGCTAGCGACTGCATCTGAAAGGGAAAAGACAAGTATTAATGAACTGTAACTGCTTGACATCAACTAACCTGAAGATAACATGCTCACCTGTTGTCTGCCCCGCACTGAGTGATCTTTACCGAATCTGCACTAGGGCTGTCACTTTACGTTCGAAAATCGATTGCACAATCGATTGGACCAACCAACGCAAGTTTCGAAAACGAAAATAGGGAATAGATTTTAACGGTCTTTTCTCGGAGCGCGTCCAGCTCGTCTCGATACGCCCGCAGTGAATGCGCGTCACACCGCAACTGCAGGCTCTGACAAACACGCATAACAGCAAATTATCCTTCTGCATAATGCGTCTCTTTTTACTACAAAACTGTGAATTCTGCCAGTATGCAGACAGTCTCATGCATTCAGATACAAATTCGGGCTACGCGTCTACAATCGCCTACGTAAACAGCCATGTTGAAGACTGAGGTAATGTTTTTCATTTATGCTGTGGCAGTCCACTCTGCTTATTGTTTTTCGAGAATGTTGCACTCCTGTTTGTCATTGTGCATGAAACTTCACGCCAATAAATCATCAGAAATATTGCAGACTTGTGCGCGTCTCAAGCGCCCTCTTTACGTTCGTCCTAATGCCTGTTCGTTGTCTGTGGATTTGCCCATATTTTGCATTTAAAATGGAAACGTCTTTAGACATGCAAAATCGATTTTACAATCGATTCAATGAACACTTATGTCTCAAAAATCGAACAGGATTTTTTCACAAAAGTGACAGCCCTAATCTGCACCTGAACTCTGAATACTCACCTTGCACTCTTGTCTATTTGAATAAAACTGTGTTTGGATTCACTTATCTCTGTCTCTGTGCCTGTATCCTGACAGAAGGCTTGACCATACACCGTTATGGATCCTACACAGCCCAAAAACAGTGCTTCCGCAAACCCCAAGGAATCCACTATGCTCTTCCAGGGTGATCGGACTCTGGAGGAGTATGTTGAGTTCTACCTAGTTGTCTTTCAGGACGTAAGTTGGTTTCAGGATGTAAATTGGGATGAAGAGGATCTAAAGATGCAGTTTTTGAGGGGTTTGGAAGATCCTCTTGCCCAGATACTGCTGTTGGATGATCTCGACCTACCTCTCATCAAATTCATTGACCGCACGCTGTGGGTGTGTGGTTCCTCACTCACCGTGGGAGACATCCAGCCCGATCTCCACATCCAGCCAGATCTTCGCGTCCAGCCAGATCTTCACGTCCAGCCTGATCTCCCTCCTTTCATCGGCCCAGCTGATCCAGAGACAGTCACCTGCCCAGCTGATCTTGAGCCATCATTCGCTGCAGCGCCCCCTCGCTCTCGTAAACGGAGGACGAAGAGGACTTCCTGTATTCCCCAAATTCTGGAGGCCACCCCTGAGCAGTCTGCTCTTCATGTCTATTCTGTTGAGGTTGAAGAGACTACCCTTTCCCTGTATGTAGCTGCTATTATGTGTGTCTGGGCTACACATGCCTCCCTGTCGGCTACCTCAGCTCCATCCTCTCCTGAGTCACATGTTTCCACCCTCAGTCCAGCTGAGCCTGCACTTCATGCCAGTCCAGCCGAGCCTGAGAGCGGCATGCCTGCTGAGACTGAGAGCGTCTTGCCCGCCGAGCCTGAGACTGAGAGCGTCATGTCCCCAGAGCCAGTCGTCGGCCCAGATGAGCCAGAACCAGTTCCGAGTCCGGTTCCGAGTCCAGTTCCGAGTAAAGAAGTCGCCTGCCCTGTCGGGCAAGAGCCAGAGCCAGTCTTCAAGCAAGAGCCAGAGCAAGAGCCAAAGCCAGTCTTTGAGTAAGAGCCAGAGCTAGTCACCTCAAAAGCGTTTTCCCTGCTGGTTCCGTCCAGCATTGAGTTTCCTGATATGCTGGTTCCGTCCAGCCCCGAGTTTCCTGATATGCTGGTTCCGTCCAGCCCCGAGTTTCCTGATATGCTGGTTCCGTCCAGCCCCGAGTTTCTTGATATGCTGGTCCCGTCCAGCCCCGAGTTTTCCAATCCGCTGGTCCTGCCCAGCCCAGAGCCCGTTGATCCTGCGCCAGAGCCAGTCTTTGAGCAAGAGCCAGAGCCAGTCTTCGAGCAAGAGCCAGAGTAAGAGCCAAAGCCAGTCTTCAAGCAAGAGCCAGAGCCAGTCTTCGAGCAAGAGCCAGAGCTAGTCTCCTCAAAAGCGTTTTCCCTGCTGGTTCTGTCCAGCATTGAGTTTCCTGATATGCTGGTTCTGTTCAGGCCCGAGTTTCCTGATATGCTGGTTCCGTCCAGCCCCGAGTTTCCTGATATGCTGGTCCCGTCCAGCCCCGAGTTTTCCAATCCGCTGGTCCTGCCCAGCCCAGAGCCCGTTGATCCTGCGCCAGAGCCCGTTGATCCTGCGCCAGAGCCCCGTTAAGTTCACCGTCTATCTCTGCAGTACATTCCCCGATCCTCTTTGGCGCACCTGCAATTACTCTCCCCTGAGTATAATCACCTGCACCTGTTCACAATCAGCAGCCTCATCAGCAAGCTCTATAAAATACTCACCACATCTATATGAATCTATCTATGTATCTAGATATGTATCTATAATCTATCTATGTACCTAGATATAATCTATCTGTATCTATATATGTATATCTATCTATATGAATCTATCTATGTATCTATCTATATGAATCTATCTATATATGTATCTATCTATATGAATCTATGTATGTATCTAGATATGTATCTATAATCTATCTTTGTATCTAGATATGTATCTATAATCTATCTATGTATCTAGATATGTATCTAGATATAATCTATGTATCTATATATGTATCTATCTATATGAATCTATCTATGTATCTAGATATGTATCTATACTCTATCTATGCATCTATATGTATCTATATATCTGAATCTATCTATGTATCTAGATATGTATCTATAATCTATCTATGTAGGCTATCTAGATATGTATCTAGATATAATCTATCTATCTATGCATCTATAATCTATGTATTTATATATGTATCTATAATCTATCTATCTATAGGCTATATGTATCTATCTATTAATCTAGCTGTCTATATTATCTATGTATCTATTAATGTGTCACTATATGTATACTCTGTCTGTCTCTAGCCTATCAGTCAATGTGTTGTGTAAATTTAAATGTAGGCTACTAAGCCTAAATAGCCTATAACTAATCAAATCGCACTATGTCACTATATATATCATCAAAAATCCGCTATCTCAAAATCAAACTCCTCACACAAAAACCCACGAGGTCAATATGCGTTGATGATTTCACTTTTATACAGATGTGCGATTGTGTGGTCTGTTCCCGACCGTGTCAATCAAACGCTGATTTGGCGGACCACACCTGATGAAACACTTAGTGAAACACTTCGAGGCTTCGTTTGGCTAAAGTCATGTGACATGGGTGTTTTGAATCACGCTTCCGCTTCGGATCAGTGTTTCGAAACATCTGTGCTTCGGGATCTCGCAAAGCTTCGGAACGACTGTTTCGCGTCAGCCATCCCTATTATCCATTGTCTCCTGAAGTCTCTAATGCATCACGATTCCGCCAAGTAATGTATACTCACCTGTGAAACACTAACCTCTGTATCATTGTTCCGCTGTCTCCAGAAATCCTGTTTGACTCCATGTTACCAGTGATCCTGTATCCTCCTGAGCTTCCTGTGTTCACTCCGAGCTTGCTTGCATAGCGACTGCATCTGAAAGGGAAAAGACAAGTATTAATGAACTGTAACTGCTTGACATCAACTAACCTGAAGATAACATGCTCACCTGTTGTCTGCCCCGCACTGAGTGATCTTCACCGAATATGCACCTGAACTCTGAATACTCACCTTGCACTCTTGTCTATTTGAATAAAACTGTGTTTGGATTCACTTACCTCTGTCTCCGTGCCTGTATCCTGACATGTGTATAGGGGAAAAGGTAGAGGAATTACTATGATCAAAATACATTTTCGACCCTTCTTTAGCAAGCTAAACATTTTATGACCATATATTTTGTCATATATTTTACATTACATTTTATAAATGTAAATATATTTCACACTTAACATCATATATTTTTGTTATATTTCAAAATGATAAATATAAGTGAACAACAATGCAAATATATTTCAATGTATTTGGAATATATGCCACATATATTTTTGACACTTTAAAATATATTTCAAAATTTTTTTTACTGTATGGGGTAGCTTCTGTGGGGTCTGAGTGTGTGTTGCTTGTTTGTTGCTTAGTAACTAGCTGATCACTTAATCAGCCCACAGCTGCAGCTAGTTAATTCTGTTGTTAGCTGCCTATATCTAGCGGGAGTGATTATTGCCTGGTGTCGGTTCACCATTCTTATGCCCTCTTACCCAGTTCCGGTGCCTGAATTTCCTTACGGAGATATTTCCTTGATCTCGTCTGTGTTCCCAGACTTCTGGAGATCGTTTGGAGTCCTCTTCATTCTAGTTACCGTTTGACATCCGCACAAGGACTATTCATATCATTCATCCTCTCCTGTATATCTGTTTCCTGGTCGCCCGCCTGCTATACGTGGTGTTTTGAGTATTATCATCTGTTCAACCCGTTTTCAATAAACTGCTTACTTGCATTTGGATCTACGACTCTCATTCTGACAGAGGCGGCCTACGAACTCCCGTGTGAGTCTTGAAGCTGACTTCTGCTGATGAAACTGCAAACTATCTTCAGTAAAACTTTTCTTCAATTTATTATAATTCTGACTCCGGGTCTTGTTTCAAACATCTGGTCCTTGGGTCCTAAACTGTTACCCCCTAACAGTATATATAGCCCTCATGTTACCATTGTCTTCTTTCTAGCTTTGTTCCCTCTAACTGCTGTTGGTGGTGTTCATATTTCTTAGTCAAGTCTTTCTTTTTTTTCTTTTCAAAGCTTTGAATCAATTAAACCAATTTATTCACAAAATGATTCACTGTTTCACACCCATTACTAGTGTTCAGTCAACTTACTTATAGTCTAATAGTCAAGAGTTATTTAAAAGAAACTAGAGCGACACTCAGTCGAAAAGCAAACTCATAAGAACAGAAACGTCTCACAGAACAGAAGGGCAAAAGTTCACTAGACCTGCTGTAGAGAGATGCAGTGAATCTGGGCTTGATGGAAAACTATTGTGTTCAGAAAACCATTTCACTAAAAGGTTATCTATAATTAATAAAAAAAATATATATGCATATTAATTATCAAGGTACACTCCAGAATAGCAACACATATACTGACCCATAATGTCTATTTGACCTGTAGCTCGTATCACAACTAAACTGTCATTATGATTATCAAAAAATTATCCAGCTTATTATATAACTAAAATAATATAGTTGTTATGAATATTTAACCTGCATATAGCTAATTTAGTTAATTATTTGATCCCGTCTCACCTCAGTGTCTTCAGTTGGCAGTCTGGATCCTGTAGTAAATCACTGAGCTCCTTCACTCCTGATTGTCCAGGATCATTTCCTGTGAGATCCATCTCTATCAGGTGTGAAGGGTTTGATCTCAGAGCTGAAGCCAGAGATTTATAACCTTCTTCTGTCACACTGCAGTTAGAGAGTCTAGAACAGAGAGGAAAACATTCAGCTGATTAATCAGTTAAACCTGAACAATATAAATCTGAATGATCGCTCTTCCAGTCGCCTCTACAATAAGGAAGCCCCTCTTTCTGGTGGTCTACAGCACATTCAGTGGTGTTTCACTGGCATGTTGCATGGATAAGTGCAGTGATTCCCCCCCGGGCGCTTCAGCATAAAGAGCAGTTTCCCTAAAAGAGCAAAATTGATGTTGAGTGTCTTTTTAAAGATGCTTTTCCCTCCGTGTGTTTCTGGATGTTGGCAGTGATGAATGTGCGTTCGTTATCAAATCAAATCAAATCAAATCAAATCAAATCAAGTATATTTGTATAGCGCTTTTTACAATACAGATTGTATCAAAGCAGCTTCACAGTATTAAAATAAAATAATACAACAAAGTTTGTTTCTAGTGGAATTTATTGATTGATAGAATAAAATTAAATATCCCCAAATATCCCCAACTGAGCAAGCCAAAGGCAACAGTGGCAAGGAACCGAAAAACGAAAAAAAGCCAACTTACTGAAATCCTATTTAAACTTATTATTATTAAGTTGGCTTGAGAAAGCCAACTTACTGAAATCCTATTTAAACTTATTATTATTAAGTTGGCTTGAGAAAGCCAACTTACTGAAATCCTATTTAAACTTATTAAGTTGGCTTGAGAAAGCCAACTTACTGAAATCCTATTTAAACTTATTAAGTTGGCTTGAGAAAGCCAACTTACTGAAATCCTATTTAAACTTATTATTAGTGGTGCTTTTTGAAAGCATCACTATTGTTATTGCTCATACTTATTATTAGTGGTGCTTGCTGAAAGCAAGGCATCACTATTGTTATTGCTCATACTTATTAGTGGTGCTTGCTGAAAGCAAGGCATCACTATTGTTATTGCTCATACTTATTAGTGGTGCTTGCTGAAAGCAAGGCATCACTATTGTTATTGCTCATACTTATTAGTGGTGCTTGCTGAAAGCAAGGCATCACTATTGTTATTGCTCATACTTATTAGTGGTGCTTGCTGAAAGCAAGGCATCACTATTGTTATTGCTCATACTTATTAGTGGTGCTTGCTGAAAGCAAGGCATCACTATTGTTATTGCTCATACTTATTAGTGGTGCTTGCTGAAAGCAAGGCATCACTATTGTTATTGCTCATACTTATTAAGTTGGCTTGAGAAAGCCAACTTACTGAAATCCTATTTAAACTTATTATTAAGTTGGCTTGAGAAAGCCAACTTACTGAAATCCTATTTAAGTTGGCTTGAGAAAGCCAACTTACTGAAATCCTATTTAAACTTATTATTATTAAGTTGGCTTGAGAAAGCCAACTTACTGAAATCCTATTTAAACTTATTATTATTCTTCTGACCCTAAATTTACAACTCTAACTCCTCCTAGAGCTTTAACTCTACAAACTCCAAACTCGGGTCAGACCTTCATACTGTTCTGACTCGGTGTGCTATATCTTTTCAGACTTATTTGACTTTCAGTTTTCTTAAAAATTAATATTAAAAACCATAAAAATCCCATTGACTTACATTGCAGACTGTTCAAATTGAGCCAAGACTACGGTGGCCCATTAGTGTACAAGCCAAAAACTCAAATCTAAACTCTCTGAAGCATTAGGCTCAATTAAACTACCATTCAATGTACTTATAAAACTATCTATCTATCTATCTATCTATCTATCTATCTATCTATCTATCTATCTATCTATCTATCTATCTATCTATCTATCTATCTATCTATCTATCTATCTTCAAACTGTATCTATCTATCTATCTATCTATCTATCTATCTATCTATCTATCTATCTATCTATCTATCTATCTATCTATCTATCTATCTATCTATCTATCTTCAAACTTTATCTATCTATCTATCTATCTATCTATCTATCTATCTATCTATCTATCTATCTATCTATCTATCTATCTATCTATCTATCTATCTATCTATCTATCTATCTATCAAACTAACTTATCTATCTTTCTTTCTAACTAATCTATCTATCTTTCTTACTAATCTATATATCTTTCTAACTATCTATCTTTCTTTTTAACTAATCTATCTATCTTTCTAACAACTTATCTGTCCATCTTTCTTTCTTTCTTTCTTTTTAACTAATCTATCTATCTTTCTTTCTTTCTAATCTATCTATCTTTCTAACTAACTTATCTATCTTTCTTTCTAACTGATCTATCTATCTTTCTAACTATCTTTCTAACTAACTTATCTATCTTTCTTTCTAACTGATCTATCTATCTTTCTAACTATCTTTCTAACTAACTTATCTATCTTTCTTTCTTACTAATCTATCTATCTATCTATCTATCTATCTATCTATCTATCTATCTATCTATCTATCTATCTATCTATCTATCTATCTATCTATCTATCTATCTATCTATCTATCTATCTATCTATCTATCTATCAAACTAACGTATCTATCTTTCTTTCTAACTAACCTATCTATCTTTCTTACTAATCTATATATCTTTCTAACTAACTTATCTATCTTTCTTTTTCTTTTTAACTAATCTATCTATCTTTCTAACTAACTAACTATCTATCTTTCTTTTTAACTAATCTATCTATCTTTCTAACAACTTATCTGTCTATCTATCTATCTATCTATCTATCTATCTATCTATCTATCTATCTATCTATCTATCTATCTATCTATCTATCTATCTATCTATCTATCTATCTATCTATCTATCTATCTATCAAACTAACTTATCTATCTTTCTTTCTAACTAATCTATCTATCTTTCTTACTAATCTATATCTTTCTAACTAACTTATCTATTCATCTTTCTTTCTTTCTTTCTTTCTTTTTAACTAAACTATCTATCTTTCTTTATTTCTAATCTATCTATCTTTCTAACTAACTATCTATCTTTCTTTATTTTTAACTAATCTATCTATCTTTCTTTCTTTCTTTCTAACTAATCTATCTATCTTTCTAACTTTTCTATCTTTCTTTCTTTGATTTCAACTAATCTATCTATCTTTCTAACTAACTTATCTTTCCTTCTTTCTTTCTTTCTTACTAATCTATCTATCTATCTTTCAAACTAACTTATCTATCTTTATTTCTTTCTAACTAATCTATCTATCTTTCTAACTAATTTATCTATCTTTCTTTCTTACTAATCTATATATCTTTCTAACTAACTTATCTTTCTTTCTTTCTAACTAATCTGTCTATCTTTCTTTCTTTGATTTCAACTAATCTATCTATCTTTCTAACTAACTTATCTTTCTTTCTTTCTTTCTTTCTAACTAATCTATCTATCTTTCTAACTAATTTATCTATCTTTCTTTCTTACTAATCTATATATCTTTCTTTTTAACTGATCTGTCTATCTTTCTAACCAACTTTTCTTTCTTTCTTTCTTTCTTTCTTTCTTTCTTTCTTTCTTTCTTTCTTTCTTTCTTATCTATCTTTCTTTCTTTGATTTTAACTAATCTATCTATCTTTCTAACTAACTTATCTTTGTTTCTTTCTTACTAATCTATCTATCTATCTATCTTTCAAACTAACTTAACTATCTTTCTTTCTTTCTAACTAATCTATCTATCTTCCTAACTAACTTATCTACTTTTCTTTCTTTCTTTTTAACTAATCTATCTTTCTAACTGACTTATCTTTCTTTCTTTTTAACTAATCTATCTATCTTTCTAACTAACTTATCTATCTTTCTTTCTTTCTTTCTAATCTATCTATCTTTCTAACTAATCTATCTTTCTAACTAATCTATCTCTCTTTCTTTCTAACTAATCAATCTTTTTTTCTTTCTTTCTTTCTTTCTAATTAATATTTCTTTCTAACTAATCAATCTTTCTTTCTATTGAATCTTTCTTTCTAAATAATCCTTCTTTCTTTCTCTTTCTAACTAATCTTTCTTTCTTTCTTTCTAACTAATCATTCTTTCTTCCTTTCTTCCTTACTTTCTAACTAATCTTTCTTTCTAACTAATTTTTCTTTCTTTCTTTCTTTCTTTCTTTCTTTCTTTCTTTCTTTCTTTCTTTCTAACGAATCTTACTTTCTAACTAATCTTTCTTTCTTTCTAACTAATCATTCTTTCTTTCTTTCTTTCTTTCTTTCTTTCTTTCTTTCTTTCTTTCTTTCTTTCTTTCTTTCTTTCTTGCTTTCTTTCTTCCTTCCTTTCTAACTAATCTTTTTTTCTCTCTTTCTTTTTCTTCAAATTTTTAATATCAAACTTCAACCTACTTTAAACATCAAACTACTTCTAAATTTTTCAAACTCTCTGGTCTGGCTTTCTCAAGCCAACTTAAAGTTTGTCTCAACAAACTTTTTTTTCTAGTTAAGTTGGCTTGAGAAAGCCAACTTACTGAAATCCTATTTAAACTTATTAGTGGTGCTTTTTTAAAAGCATCACTATTGTTATTGCTCATACTTATTATTAGTGGTGCTTTTCAAAGCAACACTATTGTTATTGCTCATACTTATTCCACACAAAGTTTGGCGCGTAACTTGCCCCGCACCGTTTGTCACAGACCCCTGAGTGAGGTGTCAAATCGACCGGCTCATTGAGGAGAGGTGTGCTATGACTTTTCTAAGCGATCGGGTGTACGATGTTCGCACAGCGGACGAAAAAGCGGCCAAAAAAGTCCCATTGACTTTACATTGGGCATTCTAAAAAATTCAAATCCAAACCGACGTTTTCACACACACAGACTCCAAAGGGCCTGACACCCCTGCGTCTCTCCCTCTCTCTCTCCCTCAGAGGATTTATATTATCAAGCAGCCAATAAGTTATGGCCTAAAATCTTCATAGCCACACCCTAGCAACCAGTTTCAGCACCCTAGCAACCACTAAGAGCTCCATAGCAACCACCCTAAACAAAAAAAAAAAACATTTTTTAATTTTTTTTTTATTTTTTAAAGCAATTTTACTCTCGTGGCCTTGCGATATCGCTCTATGTTGTGCCTATTCGGCCATAGGCACGAGGCCGCAGGCCGAGTGCCGTACTGAAGGCACTCGTTATTAAAGATTTTAAGAACTTTATAAAAACTCCATAGTAACCATATTTGACAACTACCAACCACCTAGTAACACCATAGCAACTACCAAAAATACCTTAGCAACCACCCTGAACACCCTAGCAACGTCTAGAAATGCTCTAGTAACCACCAAAAAACTCTAACAACCACCCAGAACACCCTAGCAACTGCCTAGCAACCACCCAGAACACCTAGCAACCACATAGAACACCCTAGCAACTGCCTAGCAACACCCTAGCATCCACCCAGAATACCATAGCAACTGTCTAGCAACCCCATAGCAACCACCCAGAACACTCTAGCAACCACCTAGCAACGCCCTAACAACCACCAAGAATACCCTAGCAACTGCCTAGCAACCACCCAGAACACCTTAGCAACTACCTAGCAACACCATAGCAACCACCCAGAAAACCCTAGCAACCACCTGGCAACAGTATCTTGCTAAAAACATGTTAGCAACATGCTAATCATGCTAGCATCATGCTAGCAATATGCTAATCAAGCTAGCATCATGCTAGCAACATAATAATAATGCTAGCATTATGCTACCATCATGCTAATCAAGCTAGCATCATGTTAGCAACATGCTAGCAACATGCTAATCATGTTAGCATCTACCTAAAAACATGCTAGCAAAATGACAATCATGCTGGCATCTTGTTAAAAGCATGCTAGCAAACATGCTAATCATGCTAGCATCATGCTACCAACATGCTAATCAAGCTAGCATCATGCTAACATCATGCTAATCAAGCTAGCATCATGCTATCAAAATGCTACTAACATGCTAATCAAGCTAGCATCATGCTAGCAACATGCTAATCAAGCTAGCATCATGCTAGCAACATGCTAATCAAGCTAGAATCATGCTAGCAACATGTTAATCAAGCTAGCATAATGCTAGCAACATGCTAATCATGTTAGCATCTAGTTAAAAACATGCTAGCAAAATGCTAATCATGCTAACATCTTGTTAAAATTATGCTAGCAACATGCTAATCATGCTAGCATCATGCTAACAACATGCTAATCATGTTAACAACATGCTAATCATGCTCGCATCATTCTAACGACATGTTAATCATAGTAAATCATGCTGGAATGTGGTAAATCGTAGCAAATCATCTTAGAAACATGGTAAATCGTGGTAAATGATGCTAAAATGTGGTATATCATGGTATCACAACATGTCAATTGTGTTAGCATCTGCCCAGTGGCGAATTTTGCCACTGCAAGCACCACTTCACATTTTCTTCAGGAAATGTACATTCTAGTTCTTCTTCTTCTTCTTATTATTTTTATTCTGGACAAAAGTTTGGCGCGTAATGCGCCCCGCACCGTTTGTCACAGACTCCTGAGTGAGGTGTCAAATCGACCGGCTCATTGAGGAGAGGTGTGCTATGACTTTTCTAAGCGATCGGGTGTACGATGTTCGCACAGCGGACGAAAAAGCCGCCAAAAAAGTCCCCATTGACTTTACATTGGGAGTTCTAAAAATATTTGAATCCCAACCGACGTTTTCACACACACACCACTCCAAAGGGCCTGACACCCCTGCGTCTCTCCCTCTCTCTCTCCCTCAGAGGATTTATATTATCAAGCAGCCAATAAGTTATGGCCTAAAATCTTCATAGCCACACCCTAGCAACCAGTTTCAGCACCCTAGCAACCACTAAGAGCTCCCTAGCAACTACCCTAAACCAAAAAAAAACATTTTTTTATTTTTTTTATATTTTTTAAAGCAATTTTACTCTCGTGGCCTTGCTATATCGCTCCATGCTTGTGCCTATTCGGCCATAGGCACGAGGCCGCAGGCCGAGTGCCGTACAGAAGGCACTCGTTATTAAAGATTTTAAGAACTCTATAAAAACTCCATAGTAACCATCTTTGACAACTACCAACCACCTAGTAACACCATAGCAACTAACAAAAACACCTTAGCAACCACCCTGAACACCCTAGCAACGTCTAGAAATGCTCTAGTAACCACAAAAACTCTAGCAAGCACCCAGAACACCCTAGCAACTGCCTAGCAACCACCTAGAACACCTAGCAACTGCCTAGCAACCACCCAGAACACCCTAGCAACTGCCTAGCAATGCCCTAGCATCCACCCAGAATACCATAGCAACTGCCTAGCAAAACACCATAGCAACCACCCAGAACACCCTAGCAACCACCTAGCAACGCCCTAGCAACCACCAAGAATACCCTAGCAACTGCCTAGCAACCACCAAGCATACCCTAGCAACTGCCTAGCAACCACCCAGAACACCTTAGCAACTGCCTAGCAACACCATAGCAACCACCCAGAACACCCTAGCAACCACCTGGCAACAGCATCTTGCTAAAAACAAGCTGGCAACATGCTAATCAAGCTAGCATCATGCTAGCAACATGCTAATCAAGCTAGTATCATGCTATCAACATGCTAATCAAGCTAGCATCATGCTAGCAACATGCTAATCATGCTAGCAACATGCTAATCAAGCTAGCATCATGCTAGCAACATGCTAATCATGCTAGCATTATGCTACCAACATGCTAATAAAGCTAGCATCATGTTAACAACATGCTAATCAAGCTAGCATAATGCTAGCATCATGCTAATCAAGCTAGCATCATGCTAGCAACATGCTAATCATGTTAGCATTATGCTAGCAACATGCTAATCAAGCTAGCAACATGCTAATCATGCTAGCAACATGCTAATCAAGCTAGCATAATGCTAACAACATGCTTATCATGTTAGTATCTAGCTAAAAACATGCTAGCAAAATGCTAATCATGCTAGCATCTTGTTAAAAGAATGCTAGCAACATGCTAATCATGCTAGCATCTTGTTAAAAGCATGCTAGCAACATGCTAATCATGCTAGCATCATCCAACCAACATGCTAATCATGCTAACAACATGCTAATCCTGCTAGCATAATTTTATCAGCATGTTAATCATAGTAAATCATGCTGGAATTTAGTAAATCGTAATAAATCATCATAGAATAATGGTAAATCGTGGTAAATAATGCTAAAACGTGGTATCTCATGGTATCACAACATGGTAATTGTGTTAGCATCTGCCCAGTGGCGAATTTTGCCACTGCAAGCACCACTTCACATTTTCTTCAGGAAATGTACATTCTAGTTAAGTTGGCTTGGGAAAGCCAACTTACTGAAATCCTATTTAAACTTATTAGTGGTGCTTGCTGAAAGCAAGGCATCACTATTGTTATTGCTCATACTTATTAGTGGTGCTTTTTTAAAAGCATCACTATTGTTATTGCTCATACTTATTATTAGTGGTGCTTGCTGAAAGCAAGGCATCACTATTGTTATTGCTCATACTTATTATTTTTCTTCTTATTATTATTATTCTTCCACACAAAAGTTTGGCGCGAAACTCGCCCCGCACCGTTTGTCACAGACCCCTGAGTGAGGTGTCAAATCGACCGGCTCATTGAGGAGAGGTGTGCTATGACTTTTCTAAGCGATCGGGTGTACGATGTTCGCACAGCGGACGAAAAAGCGGCCAAAAAAGTCCCCATTGACTTTACATTGGGAGTTCTAAAAATATTTGAATCCCAACCGACGTTTTCACACACACACCATTCCAAAGGGCCTGACACCCCTGCATCTCTCCCTCTCTCTCTCTCCCTCAGAGGATTTATATTATCAAGCAGCCAATAAGTAATGGCCTAAAATCTTCATAGCCACACCCTAGCAACCAGTTTCAGCACCCTAGCAACCACTAAGAGCTCCCTAGCAACCACCCTAAACAAAAAAAAAATGTTTTTTACATTTTTTTGTATTTTTTAACGCAATATTACACTCGTGGCCTTGCAATATTGCTCCATGCTTGTGCCTATTCGGCCATAGGCACGAGGCCGCAGGCCTCGTGCCGTACTGAAGGCACTCGTTATTAAAGATTTTAAGAACTCTATAAAAACTCCATAGTAACCATATTTGACAACTATCAACCACCTAGTAACACCATAGCAACTAACAAAAATACCTTAGCAACCACCCTGAACACCCTAGCAACGTCTAGAAATGCTCTAGTAACCACAAAAATCTCTAGCAAGCACCCAGAACACCCTAGCAACTGCCTAGCAACCACCTAGAACACCTAGCAACTGCCTAGCAACCACCCAGAACACCTAGCAACCACCCAGAACACCCTAGCAACTGCCTAGCAATGCCCTAGTATCCACCCAGAATACCATAGCAACTGCCTAGCAACACCATAGCAACCACCCAGAACACCCTAGCAACCACCTAGCAACGCCCTAGCAACCACCAAAAATACCCTAGCAACTGCCTAGCAACCACCCAGAACACCTTAGCAACTGCCTAGCAACACCATAGCAACCACCCAGAACACCCTAGCAACCACCTGGCAACAGCATCTTGCTAAAAACATGCTGGCAACATGCTAATCAAGCTAGCATCATGCTAGCAACATGCTAATCATGCTAGCATTATGCTAGCAACATGCTAATCAAGCTAGCACCATGCTAGCAACATGCTAATCAAGCTAGCATAATGCGAATCAAGCTAGCATCATGCTAGCAACATGCTAATCAAGTTAGCATCATGCTAGCAACATGCTAATCAAGCTAGCATCATGCTAGCAACATGCTAATCAAGCTAGCATCATGCTAGCAACATGCTAATCATGTTAGCATCATGCTAGCAACATGCTAATCAAGCTAGCATCATGTTACCAACATGCTAATCAAGCTAGCATCATGCTAGCAACATGCTAATCAAGCTAGCATCATGTTAACAACATGTTATTCAAGCTAGCATAATGCTAGCAAAATGCTAATCATGCTAACATCTTGTTAAAAGCATGATAGCAACATGCTAATCATGTTAGCATCATGCTACCAACATGCTAATCAAGCTAGCATCATGTTACCAACATGCTAATCAAGCTAGCATCATGCTAGCAACATGCTAATCAAGCTAGCATCATGTTAACAACATGTTATTCAAGCTAGCATAATGCTAGCAACATGCTAATCCTGTTAGCATCTAGCTAAAAACATGCTAGCAAAATGCTAATCATGCTAACATCTTGTTAAAAGCATGCTAGCATCATGCTAATCATATTAACAACATGCTAATCATGCTAGCATCATTCTAACAACATGTTAATCATAGTAAATCATGCTGGAATGTGGTAAATCGTAGTAAATCATCTTAGAAATATGGTAAATCGTGGTAAATAATGCTAAAACGTGGTATATCATGGTATCACAACATGTTAATTGTGTTAGCATCTGCCCAGTGGCGAGTTTTGCCACTGCAAGCACCACTTCACATTTTCTTCAGGAAATGTACATTCTAGTTCTTATTAGTGGTGCTTTTTTGAAAGCATCACTATTGTTATTGCTCATACTTATTATTCTTATTATTATTATTATTATTATTAGTGGTGCTTGCTGAAAGCAAGGCATCACTATTGTTATTGCTCATACTTATTATTCTTATTATTATTATTATTATTATTATTATTCTGGACAAAGTTTGGCGCGTAACTCGCCCCGCACTGTTTGTCACAGACCCATGAATGAGGTGTCAAATCGACCGGCTCATTGAGGAGAGGTGTGCTATGACTTTTATCGGGGATCGGGGGTGCGGTGTTCACCCCAGGGGCGAAAAAGCGGCCCAAAAAGTTCCATTGACTTAACATTGCGACGAAATTTGAGCACTCATAGCTCTGAGCGAGGATTTCGCAGAAACGTGTGATTTGCCACATTTGAAGAGGCTGACAGGCTCTGTAAGAACATACCTCACAATGGGGTAAAAGTTGCACCCCTGGGGGGCAGGAGCGTCCCAAAGTTGCCCCATTGACTTACTATGGGGAAGGAATGTCCCGTGAAACACACATGCTTTTCCTACTATGGTAAATTGCATAGGGATTTTGTAATGAACGTAGCTCTGGATCACAGTATCATAGAGACAAGGGGGTGGGCTCATTTTACTCAGACGACCAATCAGTCTCTTAGGATCATTGTGAAGCTATCAAGCCACGCCCTAGCAACCATTTAGAGCACCTTAGCAACAAGTCCCATAGACTTCCATTGAAAGAGTTCAAAGGGATATCTCCGGACTGAATTGTCATAGAAACTAGAGGGTGGTCTCGTTTGACTTGGGGCACCAAACAGCCAATCATGAATCACCTCAACTCTTCCTAGCCCCTCCCTAGCAACCATTGTCGAGCACCTTAGCAACCAAAATCCGAGAGGGATATCTTACATTCTGAAAGTCACAGAGGCATGGGAGTTGGTTTATATCATTCATAGTGACAAGAAGCCTTTGGAGTTTCATCATTGGCAGCTGCCAAGCCACTCCCTAGCAACCAAACAGAGTACCCTAGCAACCAAAATTCAAAGAGGGATATCTTCCATTCTGAATGTCACAGAGAAATGGGAGTTGGTTTATATCATTCATAGTGACAAGAAGCCTTTGCAGTTTCGTCATTGGCAGCTGCCAAGCCACTCCATAGCAACCAAACAGAGTACCCTAGCAACCAAAATCCAAAGAGGGATGTCTGCCATTCTGAATGTCACAGAGAAATGGGAGTTGGTTTATATCATTCATAGTGACACAAAGCCTTTTCAGTTTCATCATTGGCAGCTGCCAAGCAAATCCATAGCAACCAAACAGAGAACCCTAGCAACCAAAATCCAAAGAGGGATGTCTTCCATTCTGAATGTCACAGAGGCATGGGAGTTGGATTATATCATTCATAGTGACAAGACGCCTTTGCAGTTTCATCATTGGCAGCTGCCAAGCCACTCCTTAGCAACCATTGTCGAGCACCTTAGCAACCAAAACCATAGAGGGATATCTTCCATTCTGAATGTCACAGAGGCATGGGAGTTGGTTTATATCATTCATTCTGACAAGCAGACTTTGCAGTTTCATCATTGGCAGCTGTCAAGCAAATCCATAGCAACCAAACAGAGAACCCTAGCAACCAAAATCCAAAGAGGGATATCTTCCATTCTGAATGTCACAGAGGCATGGGAGTTGGTTTATATCCTTCACAGTGACAAGAAGCCTTTGCAGTTTCATCATTGGCAGCTGCCAAGCAACTCCATGGCAACCAAACAGAGTACCCTAGCAACCAAAATCCAAAGAGGGATATCTTCCATTCTGAATGTCACAGAGGCATGGGATTTGGTTTGAATCATTCATACTGACAAGCAGCCTTTGGAGTTTCATGATTGGCAGCTGCCAAGCCACTCCTTAGCAACCAAACAGAGGACCCTAACAACCGTTTATCAAGACCCATGTCTCTGCATCAGAACATCGTATAGAGATGGGGGTTGGCTGTTTTGTTTTGGTTGGGAAACAGTCTGTAACTATCACCATGGTAACTGAATTCACACCCTAGCAACCGTTTAGAGCCTCCTAGCAACCATATTGCAACATATAGAAGCCATATTTCAGCTCCACAACATCGTACAGACATAGTTGTTGGCTCGAATGCAATCATGTACAACACCCTAGCAACCAAGTGGAGAGTTTTGCCACTGCAAGCACCACTTCACATTTTCTTCAGGAAATGTACATTCTAGTTATTATTATTATTATTCTGGACAAAGTTTGGCGCGAAACTCGCCCCGCATCGTTTGTCACAGACCCCTGAGTGAAGTGTCAAATCGACCGGCTCATTGAGGAGAGGTGTGCTATGACTTTTCTAAGCGATCGGGTGTACGATGTTCGCACAGCGGACGAAAAAGCGGCCAAAAAAGTCCCCATTGACTTTACATTGGGCATTCTAAAAAAATTCAAATCCCAACCGACGTTTTCACACACACACCACTCCAAAGGGCCTGACACCCCTGCGTCTCTCCCTCTCTCTCTCCCTCAGAGGATTTATATTATCAAGCAGCCAATAAGTTATGGCCTAAAATCTTCATAGCCACACCCTAGCAACCAGTTTCAGCACCCTAGCAACCACTAAGAGCTCCCTAGCAACCACCCTAAACCAAAAAAAAACATTTTTTTATTTTTTTTATATTTTTTAAAGCAATTTTACTCTCGTGGCCTTGCGATATCGCTCCATGCTTGTGCCTATTCGGCCATAGGCACGAGGCCGCAGGCCGAGTGCCGTACTGAAGGCACTCGTTATTAAAGATTTTAATAACTCTATAAAAACTCCATAGTAACCATATTTGACAACTACCAACCACCTAGTAACACCATAGCAACTAACAAAAACACCTTAGCAACCACCCTGAACACCCTAGCAACGTCTAGAAATGCTCTAGTAACCACAAAAAACTCTAGCAAGCACCCAGAACACCCTAGCAACTGCCTAGCAACCACCTAGAACACCTAGCAACTGCCTAGCAACCACCCAGAACACCTAGCAACCACCCAGAACACCCTAGCAACTGCCTAGCAATGCCCTAGTATCCACCCAGAATACCATAGCAACTGCCTAGCAACACCATAGCAACCACCCAGAACACCCTAGCAACCATCTAGCAACGCCCTAGCAACCACCAAGAATACCCTAGCAACTGCCTAGCAACCACCCAGAACACCTTAGCAACTGCCTAGCAACACCATAGCAACCACCCAGAACACCCTAGCAACCACCTGGCAACAGCATCTTGCTAAAAACATAATGGCAACATGCTAATCAAGCTAGCATCATGCTAGCAACATGCTAATCAAGCTAGCATTATGCTAACAACATGCTAATCATGCTAGCATTATGCTACCAACATGCTAATAAAGCTAGCATCATGCTAACAACATGCTAATCAAGCTAGCATAATGTTAGCATCATGCTAATCAAGCTAGCATCATGCTAGCAACATGCTAATAATGCTAGCATTATGCTAATCAAGCTAGCATCATGCTAGCATCATGCTAACAACATGCTAATCAAGCTAGCATAATGCTAGCATCATGCTAATCAAGCTAGCATCATGCTAGCAACATGCTAATCATGCTAGCAACATGCTAATCATGTTAGCATCTAGCTAAAAACATGCTAGCAAACATGCTAGCATCTTGTTAAAAGCATGGTAGCAACATGCTAATCATGCTAGCATCATCCAACCAACATGCTAATCATGCTAACAACATGCTAATCCTGCTAGCATCATTCTAACAACATGTTAATCATAGTAAATCATGCTGGAATGTGTTAAATCGTAATAAATCATCTTAGAAACATGGTAAATCGTGGTAAATAATGGTATCACAACATGTCAATTGTGTTAGCATCTGCCCAGTGGCGAATTTTGCCACTGCAAGCACCACTTCACATTTTCTTCAGGAAATGTACATTCTAGTTATTATTATTATTCTGGACAAAGTTTGGCGCGAAACTCGCCCCGCACCGTTTGTCACAGACCCCTGAGTGAAGTGTCAAATCGACCGGCTCATTGAGGAGAGGTGTGCTATGACTTTTCTAAGCGATCGGGCGTACGATGTTCGCACAGCGGACGAAAAAGCGGCCAAAAAAGTCCCCATTGACTTTACATTGGGCATTCTAAAAAAATTCAAATCCCAACCGACGTTTTCACACACACAGACTCCAAAGGGCCTGACACCCCTGCGTCTCTCCCTCTCTCTCTCCCTCAGAGGATTTATATTATCAAGCAGCCAATAAGTTATGGCCTAAAATCTTCATAGCCACACCCTAGCAACCAGTTTCAGCACCCTAGCAAACACTAAGAGCTCCCTAGCAACTACCCTAAACCAAAAAAAAACATTTTTTTATTTTTTTTATATTTTTTAAAGCAATTTTACTCTCGTGGCCTTGCGATATCGCTCCATGCTTGTGCCTATTCGGCCATAGGCACGAGGCCGCAGGCCGAGTGCCGTACAGAAGGCACTCGTTATTAAAGATTTTAAGAACTCTATAAAAACTCCATAGTAACCATCTTTGACAACTACCAACCACCTAGTAACACCATAGCAACTAACAAAAACACCTTAGCAACCACCCTGAACACCATAGCAACGTCTAGAAATGCTCTAGTAACCACAAAAAACTCTAGCAAGCACCCAGAACACCCTAGCAACTGCCTAGCAACCACCTAGAACACCTAGCAACTGCCTAGCAACCACCCAGAACACCTAGCAACCACCCAAAACACCCTAACAACTGCCTAGCAATGCCCTAGCATCCACCCAGAATACCATAGCAACTGCCTAGCAACACCATAGCAACCACCCAGAACACCCTAGCAACTGCCTAGCAACGCCCTAGCAACCACCAAGAATACCCTAGCAACTGCCTAGAAACCACCCAGAACACCTTAGCAACTGCCTAGCAACACCATAGCAACCACCCAGAACACCCTAGCAACCACCTGGCAACATGCTAATCAAGCTGGCAACATGCTAATCAAGCTAGCATCATGCTAGCAACATGCTAATCAAGCTAGCATCATGCTAGCAACATGCTAATCATGTTAAAATCGTGCTAACAACATGCTAATCAAGCTAGCCTCATGCTAGCAACATGCTAATCATGCTAGCATTATGCTACCAACATGCTAATAAAGCTAGCATAATGCTAGCATCATGCTAATCAAGCTAGCATCATGCTAGCAACATGTTAATCATGCTAGCAACATGATAATCAAGCTAGCATAATGCTAACAAAATGCTAATCATGTTAGCATCTAGCTAAAAACATGCTAGCAAAATGCTAATCATGCTAGCATCTTGTTAAAAGCATGCTAGCAACATGCTAATCATGCTAGCATCTTGTTAAAAGCATGCTAGTAACATGCTAATCATGCTAGCATCATGCTAACAACATGCTAATCATGTTAACAACATGCTAATCATGCTAGCATCATTCTAACAACATGTTAATCATAGTAAATCATGCTGGAATGTGGTACATTGTAGTAAATCATCTTAGAAACATGGTAAATCGTGGTAAATAATGCTAAAACGTGGTATATCATGGTATCACAACATGTTAATTGTGTTAGCATCTGCCCAGTGGTGAATTTTGCCACTGCAAGCACCACTTCACATTTTCTTCAGGAAATGTACATTCTAGTTATTTTTCTTCTTCTTATTATTATTCTTCCACACAAAACTCGCCCCGCACCGTTTGTCACAGACCCATGAGTGAGGCATCAAATCGAGCGGCTCATTGAGGAGAGGTGTGCTATGACTTTTCTAAGCGATCGGGTGTACGATGTTCGCACAGCGGACGAAAAAGCGGCCAAAAAAATCCCATTGACTTTACATTGGGAGTTCTAAAAACATTTGAATCCCAACCGATGTTTTCACACACACCACTCCAAAGGGCCTGACACCCCTGCGTCTCTCCCTCTCTCTCCCTCAGAGGATTTATATTATCAAGCAGCCAATAAGTAATGGCCTAAAATCTTCATAGCCACACCCTAGCAACCAGTTTCAGCACCCTAGCAACCACTAAGAGCTCCCTAGCAACCACCCTAAACCAAAAAAAAATTTTTTTTGCATTTTTTAAAAATTTTAAAAGCAATTTTACTCTCGTGGCCTTGCGGTATCGCTCCATGCTTGTGCCTATTCAGCCATAGGCACGAGGCCGCAGGCCGAGTGCCGTACTGAAGGCACTCGTTATTAAAGAACTCTATAAAAACTCCATAGTAACCATATTTGACAACTAGTAACACCATAGCAACTACCAAAAATACCTTAGCAACCACCCTGAACACCCTAGCAACGTCTAGAAATGCTCTAGTAACCACCAAAAAACTGTAGCAACCACCCAGAACACCCTAGCAACTGCCTAGCAACCACCCAGAACACCTAGCAACTGCCTAGTAACCACCCAGAACACCTAGCAACTGCCTAGCAACCACCCAGAACACCCTAGCAATGCCCTAGCATCCACCCAGAATACCATAGCAACTGCCTAGCAACACCATAGCAACCACCCAGAACACCCTAGCAACCACCTAGCAACGCTCTAGCAACTGCCTATAGCAACCACCAAGAATACCCTAGCAACTGCCTAGCAACCACCCAGAACACCTTAGCAACTGCCTAGCAACACCATAGCAACCACCCAGAACACCCTAGCAACCACCTGGCAACAGCATCTTGCTAAAAACATGCTGACAACATGCTAATCAAGCTAGCATCATGCTAGCAACATGCTAATCAAGCTAGCATCATGCTAGCAACATGCTAATCATGTTAACATTATGCTACCAACATGCTAATAAAGCTAACATCATGCTAACAACATGCTAATCAAGCTAGCATAATGCTAGCATCATGCTAATCAAGCTAGCATCATGCTAGCAACATGCTAATCATGCTAGCATTATGCTAGCAACAGGCTAATCAAGCTAGCATCATGCTAGCAACATGCTAATCATGCTAGCAACATGCTAATCAAGCTAGCATAATGCTAGCATCATGCTAATCAAGCTAGCATCATGCTAGCAACATGCTTATCATGCTAACAACATGCTAATCAAGCTAGCATAATGCTAGCATCATGCTAATCAAGCTAGCATCATGCTAGCAACATGCTAATCATGCTAGCATTATGCTAGCAACAGGCTAATCAAGCTAGCATCATGCTAGTAACATGCTAATCATGCTAGCAACATGCTAATCAAGCTAGCATAATGCTAGCAACATGCTAATCATGCTAGCATTAGGTTACCAACATGCTAATAAAGCTAGCATCATGCTAACAACATGCTAATCAAGCTAGCATCATGCTAGCATCATGCTAATCAAGCTAGCATCATGCTAGCAACATCCTAATCATGCTAGCATTATGCTGGCAACATGCTAATCAAGCTAGCATCATGCTAGCAACATGCTAATCAAGCTAGAATCATGCTAGCAACATGCTAATCATGCTAGCAACATGCTAATCATGTTTGCATCTAGCTAAAAACATGCTAACAACATGCTAATCATGCTAGCATCTTGTTAAAAGCATGCTAGCATCATCCAACCAACATGCTAATCATGCTAACAACATGCTAATCCTCCTAGCATCATTCTAACAACATGTTAATCATAGTAAATCATGCTGGAATATGTTAAATCGTAATAAATCATCTTAGAAACATGGTAAATCGTGGTAAATAATGCTAAAATGTGGTATATCATGGTATCACAACATGGCAATTGTGTTAGCATCTGCCCAGTGGCGAATTTTGCCACTGCAAGCACCACTTCACATTTTCTTCAGGAAATGTACATTCTAGTTATTATTATTCTTCTGAGACTAAAAAATCTGACTCTAACTCCTCCTAGAGCTTTAACTCTACAAACTCCAAACTCAAGTCAGACCTTCAGACTGTTCTGACTTAGTGTGCTATATCTTTTCAGACTGATTTGACTTTCAGTTTTCTTAAAAATTAATATTAAAAACCATAAAAATCCCATAGACTTTCATTGCAGACTGCTCAAATTGAGCCAAGACTACGGTGGCCCATTAGTGTACAAGCTAAAAACTCAAATCTAAACTCCCTGAAGCCCTAGACTCAATTAAACTACTATTTTATGTACTAATAAACCTATCTATCTATCTATCTATCTATCTATCTATCTATCTATCTATCTATCTATCTATCTATCTATCTATCTATCTATCTATCTATCTATCTATCTATCTATCTATCTATCTATTCATCTATCTAACTTTCTTTCTTACTAATCTATCAATCTTTCTAACTAACTTATCTATCTTTCTTTCTTTCTTTCTTTCATTCTTTCTTTCTAATCTATATATCTTTCTAACTAACTAATCTATCAATCTTTCTAACTAACTTTATCTTTCTTTCTTTCTTTCTAACTACTCTATCTATCTTTCTAACTAACTTATCTATCTTTCTTACTAATCTATCTATCTTTCTTACTAACTTATCTATTTTACTTTCTTTCTTTATCTATCTTTCTAACTAACTTATCTATCTTTCTTTCTTTTTAACTAATCTATCAATCTTTCTAATTTATCTATCTTTCTTTCTTTTTAACTAATCTATCTTTCTCACTAACTTATCTATCTTTCTTTCTAACTAATCTATCTATCTTTCTAACTAACTTATCTTTCTTTCATACTAATCTATCTATCTTTCTAACTAACTTATCTATCTTTCTTTCTTTTTAACTAATCTATCTATCTATCTTTCTTTTTAACTAATCTATCTATCTATCTATCTTTCTAACTAATTTATCTATCTTCCTTTCTTACTAATCTATCTATCTATCTATCTATCTATCTATCTATCTATCTATCTATCTATCTATCTATCTATCTATCTATCTATCTATCTATCTATCTATCTATCTATCTATCTATCTATCTATCTAACTTATCTATCTTTCTTTATTTCTTACTAATCTATCTATCTTTCTAACTAACTAACTTATCTATCTTTCTTTCTAACTAATCTATCTATCTTTCTAACTAATCTTTCTTTCTTTTTGACTAATCTATCAATCTTTCTAACTAACTTATCTTTCTTTTCTTTCTTTCTTTCTTTCTTTCTTTCTTTCTTTCTTTCTTTCTTTCTTTCTTTCTTTCTTTCTTTCTTTCTTTCTAACTAATCTATCTTTCTTTCTAACTAATCTATCTTTCTTTTTAACTAATCTATCTATCTTTCTAACTAACTTATCTATCTTTCTTTATTTCTTACTAATCTATCAATCTTTCTAACTTATCTATCTTTCTTTCTTTCTAACTAATCTATCTTTCTAACTAACTTATCTTTCTTTCTTTCTTACTAATCTATCTTTATAACTAACTAATCTTTCTTTCTTTTTAACAAATCTAGCAATCTTTCTAACTAACTTATCTTTCTTTCTTTCTAACTAACTAATCTATCTATCTTTTTAACTAACTGATATATCTTTCTTTCTTTTTAACTAATCTATCTATATTTGTTACTAATCTATCTTTCTAACTAACTAACTAATCTATCTTTCTTTCTTTATCAATCTATCTTTCTAACTAACTTATCTATCTTTATTTCTTTCTTTATCTATCTATCTATCTTTCTAACTAACTTATCTATCGTTCTTTCTTTTTAACTAATCTATCTCTTTCTAACTTATCTATCTTTCTTTCTTTCTAACTAATCTATCTATCTTTCTAACTAACTTATGTATCTTTCTTTCTAACTAATCTATCTATCTTTCTAACTAAGTAATCTCTTTCTTTCTTTCTTTCTTTCTTTCTTTTTAACTAATCTATCTATCTTTCTAACTAACTTATCTATCTTTTTTCTTTCTAACTAATCTATCTATCTTTCTAACTAACTTATCTATCTTTCTTTGTTTCTAACTAATCTATCTTTCTAACTAACTTATCTATCTTTCTTTCTAACTAATCTATCTTTCTAACTAATCTATCTAATCTAATCTATCTATTCCTTTCTTTCTTTCTTTCTTTCTTTCTTTCTTTCTTTCTTTCTTTCTTTCTTTCTTTCTTTCTTTCTTTCTAACTAATCTTTCTTTCTTCGAATCATACTTTCTAACGAATCAATTTAACTAATCTATCTATCTTATCTATCTTTCTTTCTTTCTAACTAATCTATCTATCTTTCTAACTAACTTATCTATCTTTCTTTCTTTCTTTCTAACTAATCTATCTATCTTTCTAACTAACTTATCTATCTTTCTTCCTTTCTAACTAATCTATCTATCTTTCTAACTAACTAATCTTTCTTTCTTTCTAACTAATCAATCTGTCTTTCACTCTTTCTTTCTTTCTTTCTTTCTTTCTTTCTTTCTTTCTTTCTTTCTTTCTTTCTTTTTTCTAACTATTCTTTCTTTCTTTCTTTCTTTCTTTCTTACTAATTTTTTTTCTTCCTTTCTAATGAATCGTATTTTCTTTCTAACTAATCTTTCTTTCTTTCTTTCTTTCTTTCTAGCTAATCAATCTTTCTTTCTTTCTTTCTTTCTTTCTTTCTTTCTTTCTTTCTTTCTTTCTTTCTTTCTTTCTAACTAATTTTTCTTTCTTCCTTTCTAATGAATTGTACTTTTTTCTAACTAATCTTTTTTTTCTTTCTTTCTTTCTTTCTAGCTAATCTTTCTTTCTTTCTTTCTTTCTTTCTTACTAATCAATCTTTTTTTCTCTTTCTTTCTTTCTTTCTTTCTTTCTTTCTTTCTTTCTTTCTTTCTTTCTTTCTTTCTTTCTTTCTTTCTTTCTTTCTATCTTTCTTTCTATCTTCAAACCTTATCTATCTATCTATCTATCTATCTATCTATCTATCTATCTATCTATCTATCTATCTATCTATCTAATCTTTATTTTTCTTTCTAACTAATCTGTTTCTTTTTTATCTATCTATCTATCTATCTATCTATCTATATATCTATCTATCTATCTAATCTATATATCTTTTTAACTAACTTATCTATCTATCTATCTTTCTTTCTTACTAATCTATCTATCTTTCTAACTAACTTTTCTTTCTTTGTTTCTTACTAATCTATCTATCTTTCTAACTAAAAAACTAACTTATCTATCTATCTTTCTAACTAACTTATCTTTCTTTCTTTTTAACTAATCTATCTCTTTCTAACTAACTTATCTTTCTTTCTTTCTAACTAACTTATCTATCTTTCTTTCTAACTAATCTATCTTTCTTTCTTTCTTTCTTTCTTACTAATATATCTTTCTAACTAACTTATATTTCTTTCTTTCTTACCAATCTATCTTTCTTTCTAACTAAAAAACTAACTTATCTTTCTTTCATACTAATCTATCTATCTTTCTAACTTATCTTTCTTTCTTTTTAACTAATCGATCTATCTTTCTAACTAACTTATCTCTTTCTTTCTTACTAATCTATCTATCTGTCTAACTTATCTATATTTTTTTCTTTCTAACTAATCCATCTATCTTTCTAACTAACTTATCTTTCTTTCTTTCTTACTAATCTATCTTTCTTTCTAACTAAAAAACTAACTTATCTATCTTTCTTTATTTCTTACTAATCTATCTATCTTTCTAACTAACTTATCTTTCTTTCTTTTTAACTAATCAATCTATCTTTCTAACTAACTTATCTCTTTCTTTCTAACTAATATATCTATCTTTCTAACTAACTAATCTATCTTTCTAACTAACTAATCAATCTTTCTTTCTTTCTTTCTTTCTTTCTTTCTTTCTTTCTTTCTTTCTTCAAAACTTTGCTATCTATCTATCTATCTATCTATCTATCTATCTATCTATCTATCTATCTATCTATCTATCTATCTATCTATCTATCTATCTATCTTTTCTTTTTCATTCTAACTAATCTGTTTCTTTTTTTCGAACTATTCTTTCTTTCTTTCGAACTAATCTATCTACCAAACTTTAACCTACTTTAAACATCAAACTACTTTAAACTTCTTCAAACTCTCTGGTCTGGCTTTCTCAATCCAACTTAAAGTTTGTCTCACAAACTTTTTTTTCTAGTTAAGTTGGCTTGAGAAAGCCAACTTACTGAAATCCTATTTAAACTTATTATTATTAAGTTGGCTTGAGAGAGCCAACATATTGAAATCCTATTTAAACTTATTAAGTTGGCTTGAGAGAGCCAACTTACTGAAATCCTATTTAAACTTATTAAGTTGGCTTGAGAGAGCCAACATATTGAAATCCTATTTAAACTTATTAAGTTGGCTTGAGAGAGCCAACTTACTGAAATCCTATTTAAACTTATTATTATTATTATTCTTCTGTTAAAAACTGTTGACTCAAACTCGCCCTAGAGCTTTAACTCTACATACTCCAAACTCGGCTCAGACACTCAAACTGATCTGACCGAGTGTGCTATATCTTTTCAGACTGATCGGACTTACGGTTTTCCTAAAAATGACGATCAAAACTCGGAAAAACTCCCATTGACTTACATTGGGGAGTTCTAAAAAATTCAAATTTAGATTCAAACTCACCAACCGACGAAAATTCAAATCAAAATACCTTGAAGACTAAACCAAACTGCCGTTCTATATACTATATTAGCCAATGAGACTCATTTAAACTAATGAACTCTAAACTCATACACTTATAAACTAATTGACTTATAAACTCATGAATTCATAGACTTATGAACTCTTAAACTCATAAATTAATAAACTCTGAACTCTTAACCCTTTAAACTCATTTAAACTTATAAACTCTAAACTCATTAAAACTTAAACTCATTTAAAACTTATAAACTCTAAACTCAAAAAGTCTTACACTTTTATAAACTCATCAATTTATACACTTATAAACTCTAAACTCATAAACTCTGAGTGTGTGTGTGTGTGTGTGTGTGTGAACACACACACACACACACACACACACACACACACACACACACACACACACACTCTAAACTATAAACTTATAAACTCAAAACTCAAAAACTCGTCAACTACTTTAAACTTCAAACCACTTCAAACTTCTTAAGTTTAAAGCTTCCAGCTCCCAAGCAACTCCATAGCAACCAAACTTGAGTACCCTAGCAACCGTTTTGCAAGACCTATATCTCTGTATCAGAACATCGTATAGAGATGAGGTTAGGCTCTTTTGACTCATGGTAGCAAACAGCACTTCCAACATGCTACACATGTTAGCAGTGAATAGCTACATGCTAATAGCAATTAGCTAAGTGTTCAATCGTGCCAAGATCATGTTAAGAACTATAAAAACTCCATAGTAACCATCTGTGACAACTACCAACCACCTAGTAAAACCATAGAAACCACCCAGAACACCCTAGCAACCACCTAGCAACACCCTAGCAACCACCCAGAATACCCTAGCAACACCATAGCAACCACCAAAACACCCTAGCAACCGTCTAGCAACATCATAGCAACCACCCAGAACACCCTAGCAACTGCCTAGCAACACCATAGCAACCATCAAAATACCCTAGCAACCACCTAGCAACACCATAGCAACCACCCAGAACACCCTAGCAACCGCCTAGCAAAACCATAGCAACCATCAAAACACCCTAGCAACCACCTAGCAACACCATAGCAACCACCCAGAACACCCTAGCAACCGCCTAGCAACCACCCAGAATACCCTAGCAACCGCCTAGCAACATCATAGCAACCACCCAGAATACCCTAGCAACCACCTAGCAACAGCATAGCAACCACCCAGAACACCCTAGCAACCGCTTAGCAACACCCTAGCAACCACCCAGAACACCCTAGCAACCGCCTAGAAACACCATAGCAACCACCCAGAACCACCTAGCAACACCCTAGCAACCACCTAGCAACCACCCAGAATACCCTAGCAACCACCTAGCAACACCATAGCAACCACCCAGAACACCCTAGCAACCGCCTAGCAACCATCCAGAATACCCCAGCTACCACCTAGCAACCACCCAGAACACCTTAGCAACCCACTAGAAACACCCTAGCAACTTTTTAACTTTAAACTACTTCAAACTTTAAACTACTTTAAACTTCAAACTAATTTAAACTTTAAACTAAAAACTTCAAACTACTTTAAACTGTAAACTAAATTAAACTTCAAACTACTTTAAACTTTAAACTAAATTAAACTTCAAACTACTTTAAACTTTAAACTAAATTAAACTTCATACTTCTTTAAACTTTAAACTAAATTAAACGTTAAACTAAATTAAACTTCAAACTACTTTAATCTTCAAACTACTTTAAACTTTCCAGTCCAAACTTTCTCAAGCCAACTTAAAGTTTGTCTCGACGAACTTTTTAATCTAGTTATTATTATTCTTCTGTTAAAAACTGTTGACTCAAACTCGTCCTAGAGCTTTAACTCTACATACTCCAAACTCGGCTCAGACACTCAAACTGATCTGAAGTTAGTTGCTATATCTTTTCAGACTGATCGGACTTACGGTTTTCCTATAAATGCCGATCAAAACTCGGAAAAACTCCCATTGACTTACAATGGGGAGTTCTAAAAAATTCAAATCCAGATTCAAACTCACCAACCGACGAAAATTCAAATCTAAATACCTTGAAGACTAAACCAAACTGCCATTCTATATACTATATTAGCCAATGAGACTGATTTAAACTAATAAACTCTAAACTCATACACTTATAAACTAATTAACTTATAAACTCATGAATTCATAGACTTATGAACTCTTTAACTCATAAATTAATAAACTCTGAACTCTTAAACTCATTTAAACTCTAAACTCATTAAAACTTATAAACTCTAAACTCATTTAAAACTTATAAACTCTAAACTCAAAAACTCTAACACTTATAAACTCATCAATTTATACACTTATAAACTCTAAACTCATAAACTCTGAGTGTGTGTGTGTGTGTGTGTGTGTGTGTGTGTGAACACACACACACACACACACACACACACACACACACTCTAAACTCATTTAAACTTATAAACTCAAAACTCAAAAACTCGTAAACTACTTTAAACTTCAAACCACTTTAAACTTCTTAAGTTTAAAGTTCCCAGCTCCCAAGCAACTCCATAGCAACCAAACTTGAGTACCCTAGCAACCGTTTTACAAGACCTATATCTCTGCATCAGAACATCGTATAGAGATGAGGTTTGGCTCTTTTGACTCATACTGGCAAACAGCACTTCCAACATGCTACACATGCTAGCAGTGAATAGCTACATGCTAATAGCGATTAGTTAAGTGCTAAATCATGCCAAGATCATGCTAAGATTTCCATAAAAACTCCATAGTAACCATCTGTGTCAACTACCAACCACCTAGTAACACCATAGCAACCACCCAGAACACCCTAGGAACCACCTAGCAACCACCCAGAATACCCTAGCAACACCATAGCAACCACCAAAACACCCAAGCAACCACCTAGCAACATCATAGCAACCACCCAGAACACCTTAGCAACCGCCTAGCAACACCATAGCAACCACCAAAACACCCTAGCAACCGCCTAGCAACCACCCAGAACACCCTAGCAACCGCCTAGCAACACCATAGCAACCACCCAGAACCGCCTAGCAACACCCTAGCAACCACCTAGCAACCACCCAGAATACCCTAGCAACCACCTAGCAACACCATAGCAACCACCCAGAACACCCTAGCAACCGCCTAGCAACCATCCAGAATACCCCAGCTACCACCTAGCAACCACCCAGAACACCTTAGCAACCCATTAGAAACACCCTAGCAACTTTTTAACTTTAAACTATTTCAAACTTTAAACTACTTTAAACTTCAAACTAATTTAAACTTTAAACTAAAAACTTCAAACTACTTTAAACTGTAAACTAAATTAAACTTCAAACTACTTTAAACTAAATTAAACTTCAAACTACTTTAATCTTCAAACTACTTTAAACTTTAAACTTTCCAGTCCAAACTTTCTCAAGCCAACTTAAAGTTTGTCTCGACGAACTTTTTAATCTAGTTAAGTTGGCTTGAGAGAGCCAACATATTGAAATCCTATTTAAACTTATTATTATTATTATTATTCTTCTGACCGTAAAAATTTACAACTCAAACTCCTCCTAGAGCTTTAACTCCACATACTCCAAACTCGGCACAGACACTCAAACTGATCTGACTCGGTGTGCTATATCTTTTCAGACTGATCGGACTTACGGTTTTCCTAAAAATGACGATCAAAACTCGGAAAAACTCATTCAAAAACTCCCATTGACTTACATTGGGGAGTTCTAAAAAAACCAACCGACGAAAATTTAAATCAAAACACCTTGAAGACTAAACCAAACTGCCGTTCTATATACTATATGAGCCATTGAGACTCATTTAAACTAATGCACTCTAAACTCATACACTTATAAACTAATTAACTTATAAGCTCATGAATTCATAGACTTATGAACTCTTAAACTCATAAATTAATAAACTCTGAACTCTTAAACTCATTTAAACTTATAAACTCTAAACTCATTTAAACTAATAAACTCAAAACTCAATTAAACTTATAAACTAAACTCAAAAACTTGTACACTTATAAACTCATGCATTTATACACTTATAAACTCTAAACTCATAAACTCTGAGTGTGTGTGTGTGTGTGTGTGTGTGTGTGTGTGTGTGTGTGTGTGTGTGTGTGTGTGTGTAAACTCATTTAAACTTAAACTCTAAACTCATTTAAACTTGTAAACTCAAAACTCAAAAACTCGTAAACTACTTTAAACTTCAAACCACTTTAAACTTCTTAAGTTTAAAGCTCCCAGCTCCCAAGCAACTCCATAGCAACCAAACTTGAGTACCCTAGCAAACGTTTTGCAAGACCTATATCTCTGTATCAGAACATCGTATAGAGATGAGGTTTGGCTCTTTTGACTCATGCTTGCAAACAGCACTTCCAACATGCTACACATGCTAGCAGTAAATAGCTACATGCTAATAGCGATTAGTTAAGTGCTAAATTATGCCAAGATCATGCTAAGAACTCTGTAAAGACTCCATAGTAACCATCTGTGACAACTACCAACCACCTAGTAACACCATACCAACAGCCCAGAACACCCTAGCAACTGCCTAGCAACCACCCAGAATACCCTAGCAACCGCCTAGCAACAGCATAGCAACCACCCAGAATACCCTAGCAATCGCCTAGAAACACCCTAGCAACCACCCAGAATACCCTAGCAACCGCCTAGCAACACCATAGCAACCACCCAAAACACCCTAGCAACCGCCTAGCAACCACCCAAAATACCCTAGCAACCGCCTAGCAACAGCATAGCAACCACCCAGAACACCCTAGCAACCACCTAGCAACCACCCAAAACACCCTAGCAACCGCCTAGCAACCACCCAAGACACCCTAGCATCCACCCAGAATACCCTAGCAACTGCCTAGCAACACCCTAGCAACCACCCAGAACACCCTAGCAACCACCTAGCAACACCCTAGCAACCACCCAAAATACCTTAGCAACCACCTAGCAACACCATAGCAACCACCCAGAACACCCTAGCAACCGCCTAGCAACCACCAACATACCTTAGCAACTGCCTAGCAACACCCTAGCAACCACCAAAAATACCCTAGCAACCGTTTAGCAACACCCTAGCAACCACCCAGAAAACCCTAGCAACCACCTAGCAACCATGCAAAACACCTTAGCAACCCACTAGATAACCCCCGACAACTTTTTAACTTTAAACTACTTTAAACTTCAAACTAATTTAAACTTTAAGCTAATTTAAACTTCAAACTAATTTAAACTTTAAACTACTTTAAACTCAAACTAATTTAAACTTTAAACTACATTAAACTTTAAACTAATTTAAACTTTAAACTAATTTAAACTTTAAGCTAATTTAAGCTTCAAACTAATTTAAACTTTAAACTACTTTAAACTTTAAACTAATTTAAACTCCAAACTATTTTAAACTTCTTCAAACTTTCTGGTCCAAACTTTCTCAAGCCAACTTAAAGTTTGTCTCGACGAACTTTTGCATCTAGTTATTATTATTATTCTTCTGTTAAAAACTGTTGACTCAAACTCGTCCTAGAGCTTTAACTCTACATACTCCAAACTCGGCTCAGACACTCAAACTGATCTGACCGAGTGTGCTATATCTTTTCAGACTGATCGGACTTACGGTTTTCCTAAAAATGACGATCAAAACTCGGAAAAACTCCCATTGACTTGCATTGGGGAGTTCTAAAAAATTCAAATTTAGATTCAAACTCACCAACCGACGAAAATTCAAATCAAAATACCTTGAAGACTAAACCAAACTGCCGTTCTATATACTATATTAGCCAATGAGACTCATTTAAACTAATGAACTCTAAACTCATACACTTATAAACTAATTAACTTATAAACTCATGAATTCATAGACTTATGAACTCTTAAACTCATAAATTAATAAACTCTGAACTCTTAAACTCATTTAAACTTATAAACTCTAAACTCATTTAAACTTATAAACTCTAAACTCATTTAAAACTTATAAACTCTAAACTCAAAAACTCTTACACTTATAAACTCATCAATTTATACACTTATAAACTCTAAACTCATAAACTCTGAGTGTGTGTGTGTGTGTGTGTGTGTGTGTGTGTGTGAACACACACACACACACACACACACACTAAACTCATTTAAACTTAAACTCTAAACTCATTTAAACTTGTAAACTCAAAACTCGTAAACTACTTTAAACTTCAAACCACTTTAAACGTTTTAAGTTTAAAGCTTCAAGCTCCCAAGCAACTCCATAGCAACCAAACTTGAGTACCCTAGCAACCGTTTTGCAAGACCTATATCTCTGTATCAGAACATCGTATAGAGATGAGGTTTGGCTCTTTTGACTCATGCTAGCAAACAGCACTTCCAACATGCTACACATGCTAGCAGTGAATAGCTACATGCTAATATCAATTAGTTAAGTGCTAAATCATACCAAGATCATGCTAAGGACTCTATAAAAACTCCATAGTAACCATCTGTGACAACTACCAACCACCTAGCAACACCATAGCAACCGCCCAGAACACCCTAGCAACTGCCTAGCAACCGCCCAGAATACCTTAGCAACCGCCTAGCAACATCATAGCAACCACCCAGAACACCCTAGCAACCGCCTAGCAACACCATAGCAACCACCCAGAACACCCTAGCAACCGCCTAGCAACCACCCAGAATACCCTAGCAACCGCCTAGCAACACCATAGCAACCACCCAGAACACCCTAGCAACCGCCTAGCAACCACCCAGAACACCTTAGCAACAGCATAGCAACCACTCAGAACACCCTAGCAACTGCCTAGCAACCACCCAGAATACCTTAGCAACTGCCTAGCAACACCATAGCAACCACCCAGAACACCCTAGCAACCGCCTAGCAACACCATAGAAACCACTAAAACACCCTAGCAACCGCCTAGCAACCACTAAAACACCCTAGCAACCGCCTAGCAACCACCCAGAACACCCTAGCAACCACCCAGAACACCCTAGTAACCGCCTAGCAACCACCCAAAATACCTTAGCAACCGCCTAGCAACACCCTAGCAACCACCCAAAACACCATAGCAACCGCCTAGCAACCACCCAGAACACCCTAGCAACCAACCAGAATACCCTAGCAACCACCCATAACACCCTAGCAACCGCCTAGCAACCACCCAAAATACCTTAGCAACCGTCTAGCAACACCATAGCAACCACCCAGAACACCCTAGCAACCGCCTAGCAACACCCTAGCAACCACCCAAAATACCATAGCAACCGCCTAGCAACCACCCAGAACACCCTAGCAACCACCCAAAATACCTTAGCAACCGCCTAGCAACACCCTAGCAACCACCCAAAATACCCTAGCAACCGCTTAGCAACACCCTAGCAACCACCCAGAATACCCTAGCAACCGCCTAGCAACACCATAGCAAGCACCCAGAACACCCTAAACTAAACTAAATTAAACTTCAAACTATTTTAAACTTTCAACTAATTTAAACTTTAAACTAAATTAAACTTCAAACTACTTTAAACTTTCAACTATTTTAAACTTTAAACTAAATTAAACTTCAAACTATTTTAAACTTTCAACTAATTTACACTTTAAACTAAATTAAACTTTAAACTACTTTAAACTTTTTCAAACTTTATGGTCCAAACTTTCTCAAGCCAACTTAAAGTTTGTCTCGACGAACTTTCGCATCTAGTTATTATTATTATTCTTCTGTTAAAAACTGTTGACTCAAACTCGCCCTAGAGCTTTAACTCTACATACTCCAAACTCGGCTCAGACACTCAAACTGATCTGACCGAGTGTGCTATATCTTTTCAGACTGATCGGACTTACGGTTTTCCTAAAAATGACGATCAAAACTCGGAAAAACTCCCATTGACTTGCATTGGGGAGTTCTAAAAAATTAAAATCCAGATTCAAACTCACC